>NC_064874.1:45601902-45649402 GCF_943734745.1 Anopheles darlingi
AGAAATATTCTTTTTCAGGATTCTTTATCAAACATTTGCCAGAATTATTTCCCAATGGATGATTTATATTGTTTCATTTACTGTAATATTATGCATTCTACTTGTCGCAGGAAAAATGTATGATAAAAAAGGCGGTATTGATAATGGGACGAAGTACGGTGCCGGTGGCGTTTCGGCGCAGACACATCAACTGTCGCTGCACACCTCGGTAACAGCAACGGCAACGTCGGCCGATGATATTGGTATTACCAACAACGGCAATGATAGTGATCATGTCAACGAAACGCCTGTTTCGTCCTCCACGTTACTGCAGCAAGAAGTACAACATCAGCTAAACCCCTCGCAACTGGATTCAAATAGTCTTTCACATGCGGTCGCGGCTGTAGCAGCTGCGGTTTCAAACAATGGCCTTCAATCGTCCTCCTCGCCACCGATAGATGGTGTCAGTAATCACTGTGACAGCGACAGTCAGCTTGAAATTGCGCAACAAAACACGGTGGCACAACACACTACAACGCAGCATCACCATCAGCACCATCTGTTGAGCGACGGCAGAGCGAATGCCAGTTTGTCTCCGGCCGAAGAATCGGCGCTTGAGGATGCAAACAGTTTAGTTGTAAGCGCCCTAGGTGACGGAGCCGAGCTGTCAGTATATCAGCTTCAATCGGCGTCTTCTGCAAGCTCACAGCCCGCCGGGCCTACTGTTCAGTCTGTGACCGAGGAGTTAAGCTCTAGCATTGAGTGCGAAAAAGAAACTCCTGCCTCTGCTTCGTCGTCCATTCCGACCACTGATACTGCTAACACTAGCAATACTGCTTCGATCCACAATGAAAGTGTTGCTGCCGACACTGTTAGTATGGTCGAATCTCTACTCGGCAATGAGCAGCTAGCTTCCGATAGGCGGCAATCGGTTACTGAAGCACTCGTAGAAGCAGCAGTATCGTCGGACCGAAATGATGTAACTTCAACGAATGTGTTGGATATGGATGTGTCCGTACCCGTACGTAGCAATTGTACCGAAGACACTGTGGAAGCTACAAGCAATGCCGGTAATCTTGGATCTCGAATCGACCCTGGCACTGAGGTGACTAATACAATGCCAGCGGCATTATTTCTGGTATCTCCAGTTCTTGACTCGGCACCGGCCGTGGAAGAACCAGAGCAGTCATCAGAAGGAAACACCATGAGCCCTTCCTCTGCAGCTGCTTCGTCGCCTATTGCTAGCTTCGGAGTCTCCGCAATGAGTCCTTCTAGTGGCCTCTCTAAGGTAGGTGGTGGAAAAGAAAATTGAGCATTTCACTCTATTAATGTTCTGTTCGTATAACTATCGCTAGGGGTTGGTCGATTACGAAGGAGATTCCGAAGACGAGGATGACGATGACGATAATGGTTGTCCAGCACAGAAGAAACCGAGAATAGCATAGCCTCTTCGTCTGACGCCTTTCTTAGCACGTCCTTCATGTTCTCGTGATGAGCAAAAGCAGGAGCAACAGCGTTTCCATCAACTGGATGCAATTGATCCATCAACAGCTACGGCACAGGAGATAGTAACTGAGCCTACTTCACCTTCATCAGAAGTAGAAACATCAAGTCCGTTGTCCACCACGGTGCTGTCATGTGTGGACATAGCGGAAGAGATTTCGGGAAAAGACATAGGTAAAACTTTGGCCGTGGAAGAAATCGATCATTCTGTTGTTATTGCAGAATAGTGATTCAGCAAATGTGTTACTGCGGGTGTTCAGTGCCACTTTCTCCAACACCAGCGGATCTCTAACTGCCGAAAGGAAGGAGCCTTGAAGCACAGTAAATGAATCCTCCTTTCGCAAAATATAAACATCATTTATATACGCTTGAACCTGAAGGTTGGATTAGTGAGCAGAAATAACCGAAACTGCGTGATGCAGGAAAACTTATCGAACATTTCGAAGAAGTACGCGGCATACTGTGTCTGTCAGACTCAGCTAGCTAACCAACCCTTTCGACCAGTCAGCCAGCCAGCCAGCCAACAACCAGTAAGTCAGTGAGTCAGTTAGACAGTCAAACAACCAAGAGCCAGACGCTCATGTAAGTGTTCTGATTTCTTTCTTACGTATCTGAAAGTATATCCACAGAGGAGGAAGTATTCTATCGAACTTGATGAAATACAACCTTAAGCCGGTCATGTAAATTTTGCCCTTCCAGTGTCGCGAGACTGTGTTTAAAGACTTGTTGTAAATGTGAAACGTGCAAGTATGTAGTAACACCTTTTGCGCCTGTACAGTAGTTCTCATTTTTTATCATTCAAATATCGGTAATACGATGTAGTGTAATAGAAAAACCTACCAGACACGCAAGGCGTCTAGGTTGTTATCGTTTGCTAACGTATCCTGGATATTCGTCTTCATATGATGCGCATTCTTTGTTGAGAGAACAATACGGAAACCGATTTTCCAGGGCTGCCCTCGAGAATACACATTTACTAAATATATGAACACAGGTGGTTTTTGGGGCTTGTACCATTCGTCCGTAGGTGAGACTATATACTGCGCGCCTGATACTGGTCGTTTCTACCACAAATCCTGTGCTTCACTTTGAAGACTCTGTCAAGGATAAGGCGGCGGCACAACGTGATAAGAAACACGTTTCATGTGGGTGAATGGTCTGAATCTCAAAAACTTCAAATTATTTTGATAACGGCTAGCTATTTCTAGCCCTTATTTCTATGATTCCGTAAAATGGATTGTACCATAAGCGCCATCAGGATTTATTGAAACCATATTGTAAGTTCCGGAGAATTTAGCTCTGTGGTAACTAGTTGTGGTAGATGTGAATGGTATATTGTAACTGATGAACAGGGCAAATAATACGGATAGGTGAGTGTAGATCAATCAAAAGTCGTAGGGAAACAAAGAAAATTACTACGGGGTCCCATGGATCACATTTCTTTCAAGATCCGTGACATATGAGCATGTGGATTGGATTCATTTATCTATAAAAATAGTTCCGTTTTTTTCCTATCGATTTGCCAACCGACTTCATAATCGATTTTTCATCCAATACTTCATACTCCAGCAGACGTTGTTTACTCACTGTTCCCGGGTGTTTACCGAAATGTTTTTCTTTGATATATATATATTGTCAATATTTTAATCGCTTCTAAATAGAAAATGATGGTTCAACCACATGAGGCCAGCTAATATAGCTCTTCTACAATGTTGGATCATCTACAGTCTAGCAAGTGCGAGGGCTATGGATTAGTTACAAGGTTTTTTTTTATTTTCTGACTCTGCTTTGCGGTCCATTTTTAGGGTTATTAATGGAATCATTTATTCCTAGCTGCAGAGCAGGAAGTCAGCCACTTAATGGAAAGACGAGATAAAGTGATTGTCTTCTACTACCTTAAGGATTGCGGTTGCTTTGCTGATATGAAAAAATGAAGTTTAAACCTTATTGTAATTGTAAATATTTTTGTATTGCTATTACTGCTGCTCATTGGGAGGAGTTTCAGCAATGCAATTCAATGGTAAGGTGTTAGGAATACAGACGAAGCAGGAGTTAACAAGATTAAGATTAATTAGCAGTTTTGATGTAGATTTAGTATCTTTAAAGCAATTCATTTCGGTATGAAATCCTTTGGGAACAATTAGTGAAAATGACGAGCTCTCTCGGGCCATTACGAAAGATATGTGTCGAGATGCACAAATGAACGAAACGTGATTTTTAATTGACATGAATGGAATATATTCGATCTGTATTCTGACTTAGTTGACACGGTATTCAAGTAAAACGCAGCGAAATGGGAAAAAAGGACAAATGAAGTTGGCATCCGCAATCCTTTATCTAAAAGTAATGAGAAAATCGAGTGCGGTTAATATGGCGAAGAAATGTAACACTGACGCTATCCGTATATGCTAGGAATTTACAGAACAAATTCAAATATATGATAAGCGTATCGACAGTCGTTTGAGCGAAAATAGTGAAACAGCTAACTTATGTGAATAGAGACGAGCGTATCATATGAAGGAATGTGTAAGTTATTCAGTAAGTTTCTGGTTTTTACGATGAGAAAAAGAGTATGAACTGAGTGACGACAAAAAATAAAATTTTTTGATCGCAGTTAAGCTGCTGGAAGAAATGAAAGACCCGCAGATAAGAATTTGAAACTAGGGGAAATAAACTTAAACGAAGTAAACAACATTATATGAATGTATAATGTGTAAAAAGCAGCTTAAAACACTTTGGTAAAATATCTGGACAAGGCGTGTGTGTTGGTTGGTGTATCAGCGTGTATGCAGGTATTCAAACAGGAATGATGATGCCGTAGCAATGAAACATTCTAATTTGTCGCTGTTGAGTGAGGAATGCTGTTGCTAGCTGTGTCTGTAAGAATCCTGCGTAACAGTACGCCATAATTAAACGCTCTTTGTGATGCTCGTGAAGCTGGGGTATCGTTTGGCGCTACTTTTCGGGCAAACACACGGCATAATTGTGGAATGGTAGAGGGTTTTGTGGAGTGCATGCAAAGAAAGGAAGAAGAGGAAACTAAGAAATAAGTAGTATTGGATAGAGAGCTCGAGTCTATGCGAATCGACTTTAAGGACAACAAATAACACAAGAAGAATTTATGGTAAGAGTAAGGAAGAGAGAAAACACCGAAAAACAATACAAACACACGAAATGAAAAACGAACGTTATTGTTGTGTACCTCATTGCAGTTGTTGAAAGAAAAAAAAAACATTATGTAAATGAAAATGTTGTTGTCATTATGATACGTTTCGATTAATGATTCGTTTCCACGCTTTTACTTCAATATTTTTCCACGGATGCAGCAGATAGTGCCAATACTCCAGTGCCACTGAACAATGTTACTACAGCTCCGTTTCCATGGTATCCATGAAATGGAAAACATAACGAGCTACGAGGATAGTGTTGGAAAAGATTTTCTTTGCTCATCATTTACGGGTGAAGGTGCATACGCATTCGAAGTGACCAGCAATGGCCGAAGATAATTCGTGGGTTTTTGATTCGCTGGTATGTTTCCTGCACGGTCCGGTCTGGAATGCACCTTTGCAGACCTTCATCGAGGATAAGTCCATCAGTAAGCCAGCAGTGCAAATCTTTCCCTTGATAAATACTTTTATTGGTGTTATATGCGTGTAATCTACAGTTTTCGATCCTAATCTGCTACCGGATGAGAACAATCCGGAATTTCGCAAGGTGCACGAGGAGTACAAGAACTTGGTGGACTACATGCTCGGTTCATTTATGGAAGAAATGCAGATTACTCCGGAGCAGTTTGAGTTTGCCTGTTTGGAGGGGCGTCATGTGACCAACTTGGCGCCGCGGGCAACATCGGCTGCCGGCGCTGGTGCAATGTCCGATGACCGGTCCAGCAGTAACACCTTCTCTTTCCACCAGGGGTTGTTTCAGCAAATATGGGCCGCGAATGATATACGTATCTTCATCCGCATGATGGTACAACGAAACGTAGAACTTCAGTTGCAGGCACTCGACTTGATAGAACGACGGTCGCAAAGTGCTGTAACCGCTGGCTCTTCAGTGCAAAGTGGAACATCATCGGTCGAGGAGTCCCCGGCAAAAGAAAAGTTGAAACTCGCGGACGATGGCGAAGCGACTCATTCCGATGGTGAGGTGGAACGTGTTATCATGCAATCGGTAGAAAATGAGCTAAAAATTCCGGAAACCGAACTGCCAGTGCTGCAGGAACCGGGTGCCGCTTCATTGCCCGATGTCGGAAAAGCAGAAATTGATAAGTTTCAACGATTGAATCTTTTTTTTGATCAAGAGAAAGTACGAGCAATAATTCCTCGTTCTTGTCCTTGATATACTAACCATAAGTTGCCATTCTAGATCAATGCAGAGGATATGAAATCACGTCAGGAGTATCTGCGGGCGCAGCGTGATAAGATTCTACATATCAAGAAGAAGGCACGGGCTCGTCAGCTGAATGAAACGATTCGCAAGAGTGACCGCCCAACCTCGGCACACGTGGCGCAAAAGATACTGGATGGTGATACTGAGACAGTATCCGTCGATCCACCGGAAGGATCGTTGCATCTGCGGAAGATGCTTGCCCAAAGGCTGAGAGAAGAGGTGGCTCGAGAAACAGAATGAAGGCCATGCGATACAATGTGCAGGCCATGCGATACAATGTGCAGGCCATTGCAGTATGTTAAGTTCGGTGTTGTATGTCCCACTTTAAAGCATTATTCGTGATCTTTGCAAGATAGGTTTTCGGAAATTTGGAAAGAGGTTTGCTTCTCATTATAAACCTGATTGCTGTCTATTTGAGTGAATAAAATAATATTGAAGTGGCTGTCTACGCTATTTAAGCAGAACAATTAAAAGATAAATTTGTACATTTCGTCCTCGGCTATGGAAATGTTAAACGGATTGTGAAATTTGATAAATAATCCACTTTTGGGAGAGGGCATCAGATACTAGTGTCCTGGTACTATCGGGATATGTTTAACGGTAATTTAAACTCACGTTCCAAATTCCCTGTGAGTTTTTGACCCGATAATGTAAACTAAGCAGACCCGGCGAGAAACGTCATGGAATGAAAACAACGCTTTTTGCTGCTCTCGTAGAAATTTGGTTCGCTTTCCTGTTCTACAAAAATGTCCATCGAAATTGAATCCGCGGAGTAAGTAGAGTTTCCGAGTGCCAACGAGGTGGACCTAGTGCTACTTTCCGTCTTTTTGTTGTAGCGTTATTCGTCTGATTCAACAGTACCTGAAGGAGTCGAACCTTCACAAAACACTCCAAACACTACAGGAAGAGACGGGCGTTTCGCTGAACACGGTGGACAGCGTCGAGGGATTTGTGTCGGACATACATAATGGCCACTGGGATACCGTGTTGAAAGCCATCCAGTCGCTGAAATTACCAGATAAAAAGTTAGTGGACCTGTACGAGCAAATTGTGCTGGAGCTCATCGAGCTGCGGGAACTCGGAGCGGCCCGTTCGCTTCTGCGCCAGACGGATCCCATGATCATGCTGAAACAACAGGAAGCCGAACGATACATCCACCTGGAAAACATGCTACAGCGGGCATATTTTGATCCCAGAGAAGCATATCCAGAGGGTTCAAGCAAGGAAAAACGGCGGGCCGCCATAGCAACCGCACTAGCAGGCGAAGTTTCCGTCGTACCGTCTTCCCGATTGTTGGCGCTGCTGGGACAGGCGCTGAAGTGGCAGCAACACCAGGGTCTGCTTCCTCCCGGAACAACTATCGATTTGTTCCGCGGTAAAGCGGCCATCCGTGACCAGGAGGATGAATCGTACCCCACGCAACTCGCTCGCCAGATCAAATTCGGTCAAAAGTCACACGTCGAGTGTGCGATGTTTTCACCCGACGGACAGTATCTCGTGACCGGTAGCGTGGATGGTTTCATTGAAGTGTGGAATTTCACGACCGGAAAGATACGAAAGGATTTGAAGTACCAGGCGCAGGACAATTTTATGATGATGGAGCAAGCGATCCTTTCGATGGCATTCTCGCGTGACTCGGAAATGCTTGCCACCGGTTCTAACGATGGGCAGATTAAGGTCTGGAAGTTGGTAACGGGCCAATGTTTACGGAGGTTTGAAAAAGCCCACTCGAAGGGTGTAACCTGTCTTCACTTTTCCCGCGACAACAGTCAAATATTGACCGCTTCCTTTGACCATCTCATACGGTTATATGGTTTAAAGTCCGGCAAAATGCTGAAAGAGTTCCGAGGACACTCATCGTTCGTGAATGAGGCGGCATTTTCACCCGATGGCCATCATGTGCTCAGTGCGTCTTCCGATGGAACCGTAAAAGTTTGGTCGCTCAAGACAACGGAATGCATTTCAACGTTCAAGGCACTAGGCACCCACCTGGCCGTTAATTCCGTGCTGATTTTACCGAAAAATCCGGAACATTTCGTGGTCTGCAATCATTCGAACACAGTAGTCATCATGAACATGCAGGGTCAGATCGTACGATCCTTTTCGTCCGGTAAGCGAGAAGGTGGTGCATTTATCTGTGCCACCATATCGCCGAGAGGGGAGTTCATCTACTGCGTTGGCGAAGATTTGGTACTTTACTGTTTTTCCGTCACCTCGGGAAAACTGGAACGTACGTTGAATGTGCACGAAAAGGACGTTATAGGTCTAACGCATCATCCGCACCAGAATCTGCTAGCTACGTACGCAGGTGACGGGCTGTTGAAAATGTGGAAACCATAAATTTGCGATTTACTAACCCAATTGATAAGTATAATAAAGTAATGACATATGTGAGTGCGTAAATAGTGTTTTTTCCGTTATGTTGAAAAATCTCGGAACGGCTTTGTGTGGAAAAGATAAAAAAATATTCGCATTATAGCTTTTATAGCTTAAAAGTCTAATTAATAAAATTATCAAATTAGCGTTTAATCGAGGATATTGTCCCTGTAAGTGACATGCGCCATTATTTCGACCTCTTCATGATCGAAGGTCTATTTTCCATTCTTTCATGTTCTGTCCTTAATGGAACTGTGTTGGTTGATTACAACAATCCATCTCTATACTGCTTTAAAGCTCTCATTTTTCGTTTTGCTGGAGAGGACTTAAATTACGCACAAATTGTTTGATTAATACACTCCTTCGGCCGTTCGTTAATTCTTTATTCTTGATTATAATCAAATTACTCACGGTGAACATAAAAAAGCACGCTGCACTCCAAGCACAGCTACTGAGGCCTTATTATAGGCCAATCAAAATCATGGAACCGACTCGCCTTGCTTGAGTAAACGCTTCTGTATGAATATTTCGAGCCCTACTGGTCATCGTATCGTCGCGGGCAGGAGGAGGAGGGTTTATTCAATCATTGCGTGCCCTGGTGCTTCAGCATCAGTTAAATTAAATTATGATCTACCACCATCTTATCAAGAAACTTGTACTTTCGGCTTCCTGTGCTCTCAGGATGTTTGGTTATAAAAGAAGGAACTTCTTCTGATGCTTTGTTTGCCCAAATGAAATAAAAATGTAATTAATTTGGCGAGAAACCAGCGTTACCACCGAGTTAATGTACATTCTTCAAAAGTGCTTAAATAGTTGTTCAGAAATGGTGCATTTGCTAAGCTAAAGTCATGAGTCTTGTAAATATGTCTTTCGGGATTCCTATTTTAAGGCATTGCACGTTTTACTATTAACATGCAGGTCTGACCATCGTGCCCAACGTGTCCGATTGATGTTAAAGTGCTCCGCCAATGATTTGCGGTTTGTTTTCATTTACTGGTCGACGGTGAACCATGAAAAGACTTGGTCGGTTAAATATAGCCATTCGCTTCTTGGGGGGTGCGGTTCGCGCCTCTGAGAATAATCCCTTAGCTCTAGCCAAAACAATTCCAGTGTTGTTTCCTAATATTCGGACCAGCGTAAAACCCGTATTGGCATGTCGGTTAGTGCGAACGTTGCATCCGTATCTGCATGTCGTCTGTTTGTTTTACCTTTCCATCATTTCAACCTGGAATGCAATTTGAATATCTTCGCAGATTTTGGACTCGCTGAGATTTTCGCTGACGGCATGCAATCGTTCCACTCTTAGCCAAACTTTCCGCTATCAGTGCGTCTCGATATTGGCCATTTTAATTCTTTGCATTTGTTCTATTAATTTACAACGGTTTGGTTTTTTTATAATCAAATGTTCAAATGCCTTACGGCGGATTCCATTTCACCGATAACCAAATCTCGTATAGTAGAACCCCCGCCAAAGGAATGTTCATTTCCTCTAAAATGGATTTTTTTTTTCGACATGTCGTTAATATTATCCAGCAACGCTTATCGGATTGATTGAGCGTAGTATTGCCGGCACCGGTGCGTGAAATGAAATCACTAAATAGCGCGATAGATACCCCTTCACGATGGTTGACTCGAATTCTCATGCCATTAAGGATTCCAAAATCGTCGAGCTCAAAGCAGCAGGATGCGGAGGGTAAATCGTGTTAAAAACGAAATCGATCACAACCCCTAAAAGCAACGCCGCTGATGGAGGAAGGGACACGATAAAGTATTCGATGAAAATAGATCATAATTTTCGCTCATCCACATGCGTTTTGGACCACCCACCCACAGGAGGTTACGCCGTAGATGTAATCGTGGATGTTGGTCACATTCCCTGCACGCTTGCCACCTAGTATGTAATAAGTAATCGATTGAAATTGGCGACCGGTCGGATGGAGTCAGGAGTGAAGCGATGCTTGATGATTTGAGTCGTAACACGAGATTCGATTTTTGGCGGATATCGCGTTAATTTCATCACCATTTTGAACGTACCTGTTGGGATGTGCCGATCTGAAAAGCAGGAAGCAAATCCGGATGAAACAGATGGTAGCGTTTGTAGTGCACAAGACACCGAACCGATACCGGGCGGATGCTGTTGTTTACACAATAAGCAATCGTTTGTAAATTTCATCTGCTTGAGGGAGTTTTAGAAACATTAATACCGCCGTAATCTAAATATTACTGTTTTGACTAATTGATCTGTGGTTTCAAATATTGTATCGATTTCTCGATACGAGCTCTTGCAAGTAGATGTTGTCGCCATTACCAATTTGCTATCGGCTAGTCGTTTGTCAGAGTGAAAAACGAATATACCCCATTTCATGCACCATTTTATAGCGCAATTTCATAACAATTCATAGCGTATCCTAAACATTATCATTGATAGCCCGTTTATTGATACAAGTTATGATCTCGATAATAGTTCGAAAATCGTACAGAAACTGACGCAAGTGGACGCCCATTGTAAAGGGCCGAGTGAAAGTAACCGAGAAACCATAATACTGATTGCAACATGCCTACTCTGGAGGAACGGAAGTCTCATACCACGCGTTACAATCACCCAGTCGATAAATACTGAATGAAATACAGATCGCTTAGCACAGAACTATGTTACTGCAGGCTGCCCACCCACCGGTACCCACTTTGGAAATGTAGGCAGCCATCGTTTCGGTAAACGGCGGCAACAGGCCAGTTTGTTACCTTATGCTGCGTTCCGTGTGCAAGTATTTGCTATCAGACAAAATCGCAGACATACCATCTCGCTGATAACAGTGAGCAATGCCAACGGAGGCTGTAGATAAATAAGGTGGATAGTATCGTCGTACGCTATCGGACTGTCCGATTTCCTGGTACACAGCACCTTGCTAGAACCACTTACACTCGATTAAACCCACTCGTTCGCCGCCGAAAGTCGGTTTATCGGTATGTTTGAGAATTTATTTTGCCAGCAATACGAAGCAGTGTGGTCGTGGAGGTTGGATGGTTTTGTGAAGCATTTCATTGGCACTTCATTTGCACCGAACCAGCAAATCCAGCCAGCAGCAGATGTACACGGTCAGCGGGATAGCGGATTGTAGCAATAGAACAGTAAAGACTGCGCGGGGTTTGTATTAATTACAATCTACTCTACAGGCCGAGAAGCGATGATACTGACACCGCCAGAACAGCAGGCGCCATGGCACGAGCGATTATGCTTTCGGAAAGGGCAACGCGGTAAACGAGGTGAGTCGGCATTGTCTGATAACAGATACGGTTTAACATCTTTATTCGACAGCTTACACAAAGCCTACCTTTGTGCTCAACGCCAGGCCCACTCATGCTTACAGAAGCAAATACACATATTGATCGGGATCGGGCTCGGGATTACTTTTTTTACAATCTTTACGCAGGACGAGCCGGTGTAGTGGAGGGCTTTGTGTGAATGTTTCAATCATATCGATAATACGGTTCAGCATCGTCAAGCGGCCTACAAGGGGGGCTAGGGGGCACGGGTGCTATCCTACTTCTAATGATATTTACATGGAAGGATGATACATCTCTCGACTGTGCGACTGGTTTTGGGTGGCACCGGTTCTGCCACCGGTTGACGGTCCTAGAGCGAAGTGATGGCCTCTTCGCCCGACCGTAGCTAGACCTTTTCGATCTCCGTCTGCTGGCTGGTGATGTTGGTGATTTCGGCCATATTGGTGCTATCGCGTAACGTACGCTTCGAGCTGCGGGCACTATAGTTACGGTCCAGATCCGCGTCCCGGGAACAGCACAGCTGCCGGAATACACAGATGTAACAGGCCAACAGCGAGGTCATCAGGATCGTACCGATGATGACCGTGATGACGAGCAGCACGCTCACCTCGCCTTCCATGTCTCGCGCGGTGGCCGGGTGCTGTTTGGGCGCCACTTTGAAACGGTATTCGGGTAAAGGCCGTGTAGCCGGTCCGGAATCGCAACGACCTTATCCAGACGACGGACGCGTGAGGTAAATATTTCCCCGGCCGCCCGTTAGCCGACGGTGCTGGTCCCACGGTTTACCTTACGCTGTTATGGGGCACCTGTTCCAGATTGTTTAAAATCAAACGGTAGCATGTCAGCAGCACTGCGATGAACGAGAGGGAGTTTGTCTAGCTCCACTAAAACGTGTGAAGTTTTCCGTGCGCCGGTTTGCCAATTTGCCGGGATGCCGGGGAACCTATGCATCGAACCGACCACGCTGGGTGTGCATCTGTGAAGAGGAAGGAAAGGATGACGTGAAGCATGCTATATAACAAATCATCAACATACTCGACGCGAAACCATCATCTAGTTTAATTGTATCGAAAAGGTGTTTTGATTTAGGCGAATAGCTTTCCGCCTGAACTGTTTCTCTCGAAACCATTTTACGATCCACTCGTCTGCTCCTTTTCGTAGCACAAGAGCGCTACCGAGAAGGCATCTCGAAAATCCTTGCCCATGAATTGCCTGCCGTGCCCTGGGGAAGGTCACCGAGCGAACAAACCCCGGCGTCCTTAAGGTTTCGCTACATTATGCTTGGCAAATGTAAATCAAATCATCCACCCATAAAGGGCCCGAATCAGGCCGCCTGTCTCTTTACAGGGCCAGCGAGCATTGACAATATGGAAATGGTGCAACGCAATCGATGAACAACTTCTGCCCACGTCCTACTCGGTGTGTGTGTGTCTGTGGAACGAGGAACATGCTGGTTTGGCAAAGTAAATTGAACTTTTGAACCTCCGACCGCTTGTTGAAATGGAGCTGTTGGAGTGGCGAACAGCGAGCGAGTAAATAGGAGTAGTGTAAACAGTTAGTACCTCCATAAAAGGATCAATCATGTACGACTCGTTCCAAATCCATCAGCTGTGCCGCTTCCGTTGCGAATGTAAACAAAAGTTTTGCAAACATTTTGTTGAAAAACAAAAAAAAAACAATTATTTCCCTTGCGGCAAAGACTTTTGCGAACAATCAAATTATGGTTTCACTAGCAGCGGCCCAACCTAATGTTGGTGCTGAAAAGTGCCTCCATTTTCTTCGTGGATTGGCTGCGCCAAACCAGGTGTGGACGGAGGATGGTACTGTTTGGCGGCTGTTGATACTGATTAGAAATTTGTTTGAGCGTTTCTGGCGATTCAACTTTTCCGAAGTGGAAGTAATTTTAAAAGGCAGAATTTGTTGAAACACACCACCAACAGCCAGCCGACGCCAGCCAGCAGCTTTCAGTTGCCATAGCAATGCCGGAACAGCGCAAGATCTCAAGCACACTCTAGTCCGTCCGGCGAAGTGGTGCTTTTTGGTTGCAATGTTTGAATCCGTTTTACATTTCAGCAGCCTCTTTAGGATAAAATGGCGGCATTGGTACGCTCAGGGCACATTCTTTTATCTTTTCACCCAACGATGACAGAATAATCCGTATCATACGACTCTTTGAAACAATCGTTACGTGTGCACGTCGTTATTCAGCAAGGTAAAAGCTAAAGAGATTTGCTACCAACGGCGGATATATTTTAATTGAAAGTTGTGTAACGCCCCACAATGTCCGATCCGATTGGGTCCGCTGGATGCTGGTCCGTTCGAGCACATGCCCATAAACCTCATAAAGCGATGCGGAAAAAAACGGCACTCAACAGGTACCCTGTGGTAACAGTATTTAATTAAGGCTTTATTTGTGATGTGCCATTCAAATTAGACTATATGACATGCCCGGTAGGTAAACCAGACGAAAAGTAAACAGACCAGACAGGTACTACCTTCAGCCCCCCTGTCCCGTGCTGTGGGTTTAATTGTGCCACTCTCAATGTTCTCAAACGATCTCGGTTCTACCAGCGCAACCTGTGTATCCTGGATGCTGGCGACTAAACGTTACTTATTCATAAATATTTACTTTGTATTGCTCTCGGTTGATTGTCCACCCGGAGGCACCCTTTTTCTCGGAAGAGAATGGCTACCTTAAACCCGAACGACCGCTGTCTGCCAACATTATCAGCATACCCTCGGCGACATGTGAGGATAGGAATCCAGGTCGTAAAGTATTTTGCAAAAGACAATTTATTGTTGTGTATTGAGCTTAAACCCCGAAGCCCACTAAAGCCATAACTGTGCTTTAGGCAGCTTGAAATGCTAAAGGTCAACTGTTTTACTCACAACAACAACAGCAACACTGGTAGCGGCATCCATCCCCATTCCAGGATTTTGTTTGCTCACGTATGATGATGATGGTGGCGTAAAAGGATCCAGGCGCCCATTATCAGAGTTTTGTTAGCAAGTAAACCAACGGTAACAAGAATGTTCGACGTAGAAGGAATGCGGAAATCAAATGTGGGACGAAATGTAATGAATGCCAAAGAAGAAACCAGTTCGTTGACATACCATTCCAGGAACTCATTGTTGAAAGATATGCGTCATCAATCATAGCCCTGATTGGGGCGCTCTGGGAGCAAATATGCAAAAGATCTGTCGGGACATACATCTGTCAACGCATGAGGGCAAGTTGAGTGACGGTTTTTGCAAATCACTAAGAAACAACTTGGCAAACTGGCAAACGAATCGTATCAATTTCAATCGATCAGAGAATGGTTACCGATTCCAGGACCTTACCGATTCTCCATGGGCCATGTGGGATCGTAAGGAGCACCACCGACTATTAGCGCAAATCGTTGCAGTCTGGATTCTGTCAGTTGCGGCAGCAGCAACAACACCCCGATCGGTCTGCCATGGCGACAAGTGGTCGTAATGAGTTTTAAATTGAAATTGATTGCGACCGGTTGCAGTACGTGACCGATTGGCCCCTAGGGGCACTCGAACGGGCAGAGGAAAGTAGTGACGAATCCGTATCCTTCATTTCCGGCGACTAAATGCTACACTTAAGCATGACCAATGAATGCAACAGGTTTGAAAAGTAACATCATTCTATCGTACAATGTTTAGAGATGAGGACGCTAACAATGAAATTGTATATAATTGTGGTTCATGAATCGTCATCGGGAACAAATCATGGTAAGAAGAAGCACGAGTGTTTTCGATTGATTACAGCATCGGATGCGTCTTACTTGTCAGTATGTTGCCCTTTCCACTGGACGCTGTGGCATTTATACAACGTAATCATTCTTTCAACGAACTAAAAGGCAACACGGTAAAAAACCAATATATACACCTCAACCGATTCGGTAGGCTAAACGATTCTAATTGCATACATTTAGGGGCCGAACATTTCAAAATTTGACCGTTAAATAACCAGTGGAATGAACAAGAACCTTAAACATGAGATTAAATCAATTTATGGTGCGAAAAACTACCCAAATACTATCTTTCGACAGTGAAAATGTAATGGCTTCTCCCTACCCCCTTCTCTAATAGCACTATTTAACGTTTATAACGTATTTTTTAAAGATATTTAACTGAAAAGGTGTGCATGTTTTTGGGATAATTATTATGTCTAAATCATTTTTTTATCTATCTGGAAGGGACGGGGGAAGGTATAAGCGATGTACTTGGTATGTACTCGCTCCCTCCCCACCCCTCCTCCACTTTCCACATGTATTTCTGTGTCCGGCTCATTCTATGGTTATCTAACGGCAAAATTTTGAAATGTATAACCGCTAAAATTATTTGAATCGGTTGAGGTGTATGTTTTGGTTTTTTACCGGCAACACAATATGGAACGGATCGCTAACCGCAAAGAACGCTCAAGAGACATGTATTCTGCAGATAAATTTTCCCTATAAGTGGTTATTGTATCAGGATAGGTCAGGTGGATTCGCAATTTGAAAACGATTTGCTGGCCTAAAATGCAAATCATGAAGGGATCACACAAGGGTAAACGATTCGAATGAATGGGAAAATTAAATCCAAAATCGATCATCTCCTGTAGCACGGTTACCAGAAGCTAGGCGCAGGTGTAGAAACGGTTCCTGTGAGATACGATAACATTTACTTATCAGGATCGGAAAAATAATTCTCTTCTTATCGCACCCCAACCGAGGGTGTTCGTCTTGTCTTGTGTTCCAGCACCATCGCCGGAGATGCTGCTGAGCGGGAAGCTATCTTTTGCCAAAATTGGGGAATTAATTTGCAAGGCTTCCGTGCGCATCTTGGTTGGCAGCACCATCATTTGGGTACACCATTTGCACGCTGTGCTCAGTAGCGGGGGGTTTTGGGTAGGGAAAAGAAATGGCCTTAATAGAATTAATCTCTGTCGGTAGTAGGTAGCAAAAGTAAGCAACATTTCGTAGTAAGATGTAAAGATTCTTCTCCGCAGAACACACCGTGACGGCCAGTAGCCGTGAGATGTTTCGGAACAGCCTACGTCCTTTTGACATTCCTACGAATGAATGATTTATGAAGCATGAGACGAGGCTGCCGTTGTCCTTAAAGTATGAATAAATAGCAACGTTAGACTGTTGGTAGGAGAGCCACTGGCCTTTCGGCTACATCAGTGCACTGGACACGTTAATGATGCTAGAAAACAATCTCGACGCTCAACAAATGGTGTAAAGCTTGACATAATTTAAAAAGGGAAAGTCCAAGTTGACTGTTTAATAAACACTGTTTAAAGCCAAAATAATGTTATTAGGTAAAATGAAAGTCTCGATGAAAGACACGAAAGAAAGAATGTACGGTTTTCCATCTTCCTAGCTAATTTGGCAAAAATCTGTTCCGCTGTTTTTAGTCCATGCGATGCCTGTCCTTTGATACAGTATCATCATTTTGCATCTTCTACGGAAGCATGGGTCGACCACTGGCGAAAATGGGGGAGCAGGCATCTGAGTAAAAGAAGTGGCTACAAAATTGATTAGAAATAGGATGACGTAGTCAATGTTAGAGCAGCGGATGAGTTGGACTTTTAGTGCCTGGTCTGGTGAGATGAAAAAGGGCGCTTTATTTGATTTCCCCGTTTATTTAATTCTTTGGAAGCCTTTATTTGAATCGTCTGCGCCTGAGGACATTAACACTCAATGTGGACTCGTTGCTTTGATTTTACGATGTTTAAAATGGAAACCCGTAAATTTATCGTTACGCTAGTCAAAGTAATTGTGTTTTGCTTTAACGATTATGATGATGGAGGGAACGAAGAGGAATGCTTCAAGGTAGACTTCCCGCGAACAATATTGCTTCAATGCAAACAGAGTGTCTCATTCCAATTTCTTTCCGAGAGCCCGTTGACATCGATCAAGTTTGACGTTTTGATAAACTTTTATAATCATCCTTTAATGCGATACGCTTCCGGCGAACATGACAAACACAAAGAGAAACTCAATGGCGGGAGGGATCGAAAGTTTGTTTGTTTTCTGTTACTATGACGGTTAAAGATGGTAGCTAGCGATTAAATAGCCTGGAACCTTTTCCTAGAAGATGTTTCTCTAACGACGAAAGTTGAACTCAACTCAACAGTTGAAGTGGTTAAAAATGGAAATTGGTAAGGTGAGAATATTCCCCGAAATTTAGCCCGAAAAAGTAAAGGTGGATTGGCCCTTATTCGGTGCAGCTGAAATCTTTAATCTCCCCTTAATCCTCGTAATTGTTGCTAGCAACCGTAGTGGGTCAGATCTCTTCTGTCCTGATAACAACACGCCCTCGATGATCGTTAAGGGAAATCTCTGACAAAATCCCAGCGCAGGAATCTTGAAGACATCATAAAAACCGACTCTTACATTTTGCGTGAGTGGATTCGGTCTCGACCGCATGCCTCACCCCGAAAACCTCTGATGTTTACCCCCCTCCGAGGCCAAGGGTGCGTTAATGATGGGAAACGAAAACATCTTTCTGCACCATACGCGGGGGGCCTCTCCTAGCGTGTGGGGTTGGCACGCCAATCCAAAAATGATGCCCAGGCACGACTGACAGGGCGAGCACGCAGACGGTATACTCGTGAGAATGAAGCATATGAACTGGCAGCAGCGCCACCAGCGGACCCTTCAATCTGAAACCAATCCAATTGTATCAACGGTAGAAATGGAAGAAAGCATTACTGTTCTCCTTTGGTTCTACTTTTGCTCCTTCCTTCTGGTCCCGGTGACTATGGCGGCGACATGCTGGTCAGCATCTTGCGATTGTTTGGTGTCGGTGTCCCTGGGCGAACCTGCGCTCCATGCTCTGCCCGGCCACCGTGTTACAAGATAATGTTTTCAGCATTCAGCAACTCAATTTATGATACCGCCAAATTGGCTTTTCTTCGGCAGGAATTGGATCGAATGCGAGCGCCAACTGGGGTGTGCGGGTGAAGTACGTTTGCTATAGTAATATCCTCTTTCAGCGTGGACCGGGATGGTCCGTGGACCACTGGACCGCTCCGCCAGTCCTACGCGGTTGCTCATTCAATTCATTTCACAGAAGTAAACGATTCCCCGGTGCTCGGTTTGGCATTTGATAGGGAAATCGACAGCGAAACAATAATATCACCGCAACGCGCAACAGGATATGAAACCTTACTTCTCGAATCACCAGATTGCTTTCGTCAAAACAATAAACGTAGCGACGTAGCGGTGTTCGAAGGTGTTTTTGCGGGAATGTTTTGTTCTTTTTCCAAGTTCCAGGTTCTTTGAAGTAGATTGTAAAACCCACGAAGACAATACACCGATTGAGTAACCTACAGTCCATTCGTCATTCCACTTTGCTTGAGGCGTTCCCCATGGCCACTACGGCCAGGAATGAAAATAAGCCTTCAGCCTACATTTAGCAATCGAACGGAACGGAAAGTGGCGTAACCACAAGACTGAATTGTGAAAATAAACGACAATCAGTGGCCAGTAACGGGACCTACCCATGTACACATGCTACTGTCACGTAGGCGCACGTCCCACTCCTCGGCCAAGACGCGAGACTGATGGAAGGAGCGAAGCTTCCTCCGGTGCCCAATCGTATAAGCATTTCTCTTCGTTTCCCTGCTGGAATGCGCATCTTCGTTTCGCTCTAAGCATGATTGAATTTCCCCAGCGCACAAAGCTCTTCTTGCTCACCTTACCGTACCTTTCCACCAGAGCGTATCCTCGGATCGTTCGGTCAACCTGACGAGCGGCGACCTGGCATTGTCAGAACACGATTTATCGTGCCAGGTAAAATGTGGCTCTGAGTGATATATAAACACACACACACACACACGCGGTTGGCCAATATTCCCGGTTCACCTCATGAATATGGTATCGGAAAACTGTTTGGTTAACTGGCATTAAAGAGCTTTGGCTGGATGGTTGCTACGAATGAGATCCAATATCGTTTGACCTATCCATCTGGTGCGATAACCATTGACATGAACTACACTAAAATCATTTATAATCAGGTGCACTTGTAATGCCCAGTGTTGAATCAACTCAATCATTCTCGCTACAAACCACAATTCAGCAACACCGCTTGGATGGACTGGTGACTCATCGAGCGGTATTTGTGGCAATTGCATCACAGTTCCCGATAAATACAGGGAGTTTAAAGAGGGCTTCGAGGGGCTGTTGCGGTGCTGGTGTCTAGTGCTAGTGAGCCGATGCCCCTGGCTATCAATTTCACAGTATTTTCGATGATGGAGGCGCCCAGTAATTAAATATTCCAATGCACGTCTCCCGGGGTGTCCCGGAGAGTGGCAACACGTTCATTAACCTCATCCGAATGGCTGAGCACAGAAACGATATTTGCCAGTATTCAATTTCCCAGAAATTCCTACTCGACACGGCCCGTTCGGCTCAATAGTTTGGGGAAGGCATTAGCATGCTAATTTTAGAAGCGCATCTTCGAACGTAGCCATACACCAATTTTGCTGGATATCAGTCGAGTCGAACGGTATGGTACGGCGGCTAACATGCTCATAGTTTGTAATGAAATTTGAAGCCCGGGAGACAGCATGCCCGGGAGGTGCCAGCCGGTCCACGATACCTGAACGGGCCCAAGGGAATTTACTTACCACTTGAAAGATGTCCTGACGCCTTTCTGCCTTTCTGTAATAGCTTCCGATATCTAACACTAAGCGCGTGCACAAGTGAGTGGCACTTAAGTTTTCGGGATCGAATTTTATTTGGGGTTATTATCCATTGTTCCGTGGGTGTGTTAATCGAACGTGGAGCAAACCACACGGCACACGGGGTTTGTTTATTTGTTCGTTCTAAAGTATCCGATTTCACGTGATCCCGTAGCGCGCAATACGCATACCGCGCTTCACGGTTGAAGGTGTTGCCGTAGTCACTCCGAAGCTGTCGTTAATCCGCAACTTTTCAAATACGTCATCACTCAACACCCCGATTTCCTCGTAGTTTCCACTTGGCCAGTTGCCTGCCCGATACATTAACGATCTAGCGTAGCAATGTAAACTTAATTAATCACTTACGGCACACCAGCCCCTTGGCGCGGTTGATGCGCTCCATCGCACCCCGATCACAAGCACAAGAAGCAACCGCTAGCGTCACCGTCTGTTGCTATCTTCGTATACTTGTTGCTTGTTACTAGCGACCGGGGAGCGTGCCGTACGAGTTTTCCTCGTGTTGAACCGTGACTCCGAACCGTTTAACCTTTCCGTACAACCGCCGGTCGGAAACTGAGTGGCCAGCTGAACCGGTAGCCATGCTCCACCGTCGAGGTCGTGGTGGGCTTTCGCATGATGCTGTTGCTCTCTTCCATACAGGGAGTCTCAAAATAGTGTCACCATTTTTAAATAAAGCTTATTATATTTAGTAGATAATTTCCACCGATAATATTTGAATGCAATTTTCTGGAATGTTGATATGTTTGGTAAAAAATGGATTGTTTTTTGTTGAAATAGTTTATGTTTCAGCCACATAATTCTCCACGATTCATAACCCAAACAAGTACCGAGTGTATGCAAAAGGTCTTTCTAATAATCTAATATAAAAGATACGCCGGTGATAGTAGATTTTCGCAACGTACCGAAAGTCCAATTTTGAGAAAGTGTTTTACGAAGAGGCAAAATGCTTCCCTGCTTATCGATGTAAATAGCAAAATTGGATCGAGCATGATTTGAACTTTATTTTGCTTCCTTATGGTTACTAGTTCCGGGAAGGAATCGATTCCAGTTCCGTTTTGCCGAAAATTGGTTCTAGTTAAGCAGCGATTGTTCAATATTTCCGACTAAGTCTCTCCTGATATGGTGTTTGATGGATTCATTTAAAATTTGCTCAAGCATATCAATGGAAAGCACAAAATTATCAGTGGATTAGATTGATGCTATTGAACTGTTTTGTTATAATGATTACTTTAATCTAATGGCACTTATATTGGTATACTGTGTACATGTATGATTTTAAGTTGGTTTGTGGTCTGGAAACATTTATGTGAATACCATACATACAATTTTAATAAAAAGTTATTAACCAATGCATCAAATAAACATGTTTGCTGTTTCTCTTCAAATAATAACAGTTTGAGGAGCAATTAATAAAACTTATTGTATTGCTCTTTTTTGTTATATTCCCATACAATTTAAAATAATGCATTATAAAAATACCGATTCCCAATACTGTCGAGTAAAGTAAGAATCGAAGCAAAAATATTTTTTACATGAAACATGATGAACTCTTACCACTCAGAGAGGTAGCGTGGACCACAAGGAGAGTTTAGAGAAAAGGAAAATGATGTTGAGTGAAAAACCGAAATGAATTGATATGAATGACTAAAATGAATCCATGTGTGGGTGAGACGGCCTTCAAGCTTAAGTAAAAAGAATAAAATATTTTGCTTATTCGTGTCTACTACCAGGTACCAGCGGTGTACATTTGATGATATCTTGGTATGTTTCCTCAGAACAAATAAATTCAACTTTCTTTTTACGTTACTCACGCAGCCGGAGAGACCGCACGCCAAGGATGAGAGTGAGAGTTGCTTTGCCGGTACCGGGAAAATTGCGGGAAAATTCGACCGACAGACGAGGCGTAGCTGTGCAAAACATGTCCATGTTTCCTAAGTTTTCGTGTTATCTTTCTTGATTTCTCCGAACACTTCAACGCGTTCGCCTTTGGTTTTGTAAAATTGTGTTAAGAGAACCCATAATAAGGGCTACAGCGCATATTTCGCGGTAAAGGAAAATGGCCATATTGAAAGCCGTCACTGAGACCGAGTGATTCATTAGTAAACGTTAAGAGAGGTACAGTACAGAAGTCCAACAGGTCGTTCGGCTTGTTGTTGGGGCTCTTGAAACCAATCTTCTAACTGTGTTAAAAATAATGTAATGTGATTATTATTGTAAACATTAAACAGCTGTCCTTGTCAACAAGCGTAAAAGGTCCTCTGAGCGTACCACGAAATTTATGTGGTAGCTGATTGAATATTTTATCACACGCTATTTTTATCCGAACTTGAATATCTGCGAAAATATAAATGTTTGAATAGTTGCCGAAGGATGAAGCAAAAGAGGAAAAACGGAAACGGAAGGAGAGGAAGTAGATCACACAAGAAGGGACAAGACAATAAAAATAGAGAAAAATAGTCCGTCGGGAAAAAACCCCTCGGTTGACCACATTAACGACAGTTTTACTCACTCACTGATGGTCAAGCGAAATTAATGAGCACATTGTTTGCAGCAGCTGGAATCAGTTTGGATTCGATGGACCATGTTTTCGTGATCTCATCCATCACCAGCCCGATTTGTTGTAAGGTCTGCACTTCCGTCGTAACTCCGATTATCCCAAGCTACGGTACTAATGGGATGCGTTTATTAATCATTAAATACAAAATTAAATTCCACAATCCCATTCATTCGGTGCATCAAAGCGGTTGGGTAAATCAAGCTAATATTCGTATTTTATTGGTATTCGAATCAGTGATGGAAGGATGTGGTTGCACATTACGAGACCAGTGGTAGTGCTCGCAAATTGCCTTTCAGCACAGCAATAACATGAGAACGGGATAACACAAAAGCCAAATTTTAGTTATAACATTGGAACAGTTCTAATTTCACACTACAACTAATATTTTTATAGTGTACAAAATGACAAGACTCGTTCCTAAAATATTGTAAAATAAACATCGCTGATTTCCTGCTTTTATTTTAAAAAATCGGCCGCAGAATCGAATGTTTGTTGAAGCATGCGGTGTACATGCTCTAGATTAAACACAGTGCAAAGAGTGGTTTTAAACATTTAAAAACAACGATGACAAAAAAAGCGGATATGCATGCACTTGATAAGATTTTCGGTTTGGTTCTCAAAGTTTCTTCATTGACAATTACTTATTTTCCTTCTTTCTATCTAGCTCATATATTCGCCATTAAAGCCTTCGACTGATGTTGGTTTTCCATTGAGGAACCTTTTACCGTGATTGATTGATCCGGGATAATCCGGAAAATCTCTATGATCATGCGGAAACCATTACCTAACAAAACCATTACCGGCAGGGTTGTCGTCTTCCATTGTCATGACATACCCAACCCACGGACGCCTGCCGAGTTTTATACTTATTTATTATTTTATAGAGTAATATTGACTTTAATGGTTTTAAAATCATCTTTTGGCCCGAGTTTTCTTAATTTTTTCAATTTTCGTGCCTATTTTCAACGACAACGGCCAATTCAAATTGAGCTATTTCAACTTTGAAATATTTCACACTAAGGGCGACCTGAATTTTTTTTTTAAATAAAAACGAATTAGGGTAATCGGAGGAGGCTGAGGGTGCGGAGTCACATTTTCCGTGGATGCTGACCCTTTCCAGAATATTCTCTGTAATTTTCTCATCAATCGAAACGAAAATGACAAAGATACAGATTATTGAAAAATCGCAATACATGGCTCGATACGTTTTATGAGCCCTTGGGACACCTCGCCTGGCTCAGGATCTTTAGGTTTCACGCGTGCAAGGTTCAGGATGCTTATGAAAACGGGCTCGTGGAAATCCCTCGCCAAAGTGGCACTTCATAATGTGAAGATTCTTAACAAGGAACGCTTGGAACGCCACGCTGCTCGTTAGATGGAAGTAAGAGTAGAAAAGGAAGCGTTCCACGCCGCTAGCAACAGGTTCAGCCTTCTAGAGGAAGAAGTAGATTGAGAGATTGTAAACAGCATCACTTTATCAACTGCAAAATGCTACCAAAAATTAAAAAAAATGGAAATTCAACAAAAAAACTCGGCGGGACTTCCAATTGTCTAGTAGCGCAACGATTAGTGTATCTCAGATAACACAACACGGGGAAGCGATGGACATCGCAAAAAGTGCTGTGCTGGTATTTTTTTTAGCAAATTATCTCAACAATAAGGCGTAAAAAATTGAATGGTTTCTTCAAATAATATCTTCTAAAATAAACCTTTATTTAGCCCGAATTAAGCTTATCTCCTAACAAATTAAGCTTATCTCCTAACAAATTAAGCATATAGCTAGCTATTCTTATTACATTTTAACTATACCTAATGATTGTATCACTAAACTTGCTGTTACATCCTTATATTTTTATTGATATTACTGTTATCAGTGAATCCATGGAGATTGTTCCGATGCAGCTAATGATGAGGATCCAGAGGAATGTCAGGTAAGGTTCAGGCCGCTGGTCACACATGATCATCTAAATTTTAGTCACTCCTACACGGTGTTGATATCCTGGAAATTTATGTTATAGAATTTCCTTCCGAGGTCGCCATGGCCACAGATAATTAGACGAAGCACGGCCGGGTTCAACATTGCCTTTCAGGAGCTTGATTAGCACGATCTGAACCATTTTGGGAGGAAGTTGATATTGCAGAAGAAAGAATTAACTGCATGCAGCTCTGCAGATAGCAACTACACTGCATAAAGTCCGCTGCAAATAGGCACCTCACTTACCCGCACCTGTCCCCCCGCTTCCACCAGCTTCGATTGTGCAGGATGTGATATCGATAACAGACTCAATCCTCGACATAAATAACGCATCACAATTTGGTTTTCCAGAAGATTTATAATATTTTATTTAGCTTATTTCCTGTACTATATGCAATAGATGCTCCTACCATCTGGTTCCGTCCGATTCTTTTGGCAGATTGGGAACGGTCTCCGTAATGCGCGACATGCTCCCTGCCCTCCGAGCAGCACGATGAATTGATCGATTTTTGGGCCACCCTCCGTCACCTAGCTATGGCCACACGGATAGCCAATCGCACCTTCGTAGCGCGCCTAGTCGGCGCCTCTCCGAGTCAATGAAATAGACTGAATGCCGTTCGAACGCGTTTACTTGGCACACGCCAATCGAGAAGAGTATCAAGCTGCACATTGCAGTGAACCACCACCACCGGTCACTACACCGTCTGGAACAATGTCGGTACAGCAGTGTCTAAAATTATATCACGGGTTCTCGTTTGCTTAGCGACATTTGCCGGCACTAGACGCAAATTTTGTTTACGGTTATCGTCATAAATTGTCCGCTTAGTGAATAAATACGCTTCATCCTTCATCCAAGTACGCTAACTTCTTCTACTACTACTTCTACTAACCGCATTACTACTGACGCATCGCTGCGTGCGTGTGTTTCCACTGTTTGTCAGAGAAAAGCATCCACAAAATGGAGAGACAGATACAGATTTGAATACAGACACGCTTCAACGCATTAAGCGCGAGAAACGCTCGTTCGCTCGCTCCCTACTCGCTTGATCACTGGCCAAAGAAAACATTCTGCTTACAGAGAAAGAGAGAGAGAGAGAGAGTTAAAAAATGAAGTATTAATAATTTAACAATCGCTTGCAATCCCTACTCCACTGTTCCACTGTGCAACGCTTTGCTGACGCGTTACACGTTTGCGTCACTATAACTACTTCGTTCTGTTATGTTACATAGTCTGGCCTCCTCCCCCCATCTTCGCGCTCAGCTCCGTACAACATAAGATAATAAATTATGCTCCCGATACACCATACCGTTCTATCTACCGTTCTGATGCTCCCGGGTGTTATCTTGTCCCCGTTTTCCGTCTACAACTACTTTCTATGACACCTCCTATATCGTCTTCCAGGTCCACGAGTCCAGGAGGTGGCGTGGTGGCCAATCTTTGATACAAACACTCATCAACGATGTTTTGAAAACCCTAAAAATCCTGTCGGAGCGTTTCACAAACATTCCAAACACGATTGCTAAGCAGACCGCGGGAGAGGGGGGAACTTACTTGTGCTAGTGTACTCGCTGCTAGTGTACAGGCACATATACTGCGCTGCGGAAACGTGCGCTCCGCAGATGTTGCAGCTCCTTCGGGTCGGGGTGGTCGGATAAATAATTTAATATAATTCTTCTCCTTCTCCTCGGATTGGGATCCCGGGTCCCATGAATGAATGTACAATTTGTTGTTTTGTTTTGTTTTGTTTTTTACAGTTGAACAGTTGGCTGCGTGAGGGGGTGCTAGTGATAGAGCCAGCTCGGTGGCACCAGGTAGTCCTTGATGGTGTAGAGCGACTTGGCGTACCAGTGGATGCCCTCGTGACGTGGCAAACTGAGGCTGTCGGTGGCACTGGCCCGTTCGAACAGTGACCACAGCTTCTCGACCATCCGGTACGGCAGAAAGCTCAGATGCGCCACCGTCTGGCTATCGATCAGCGCGTAACAGGATGCAGCGATCGTATCGACGACGATCGTGCCTTCGCGCGTCAACGGTGCATACACACCATCCGCCAGCATGGCCGATATTCGGTGTACGCGCCGTGGTTCGAGCACTGGCCCCTCGGTGTGACGTGCGGTACCGGCTTGGTGCACCAGAACGTGATCCCCTTCCCGGACACGGTCAGCGAAGACGAAGCGCGTCTCGGAGTGTTCCTTCCGCCAGACCATCACGAGATGGGCCGGTGTTACCTTGAGCATCGCTCCACCTTCGGCCTCGATCGTGACGAACTCGCGCCGCTGGTGCGTGTCCCGATCCATGAACATCATCACCTCACTGAAGACCGTGTTGCCGGTTGCATCGATGGCCTGCACCTTCTCACCGATCCGCAGTTCGCTCAGTCGCCTTCGGGTGCCCGATTCCGTCAGGACGGTGCTGTCGCCGGTGAAGCATCCGCTCGCATGGTTCGATTGGGACGAATCTGTGGAGAAGAGACCGAGACAGAAACAAAATGGAAGCGATTAATAATGATCCAATCGAAGGGATGCTCAACCTACATTTCTCTACACACACACACAACAAGAGACCGCTCGATCGCTCGATCCCATCTCGCCACATTCTCGCCGGCTAATAGCCCTCTCGGGGGTCCCGCGCGGCCCGCCCGAAGGAGGTTAATGAAGGAACAGTGAAAGCGGGGCCGTGGCCGAGCCGGTAAGGCGGAAAAGGAAAGGAAGCAAAACGGACAAAGGGATGAGGCCAGCCCAAACTAGGATACTCGGCATGGCACGGCACGGCACCCGAAGCGTGACCCGAAAACAAGGCTCACCGCGGCGCCATGCTGTGGTTAACATATTTACTATCTATTGATTTATTACACCCAAACCCCAAACCGAAAGGCAAAAAAAAACAATCTCGAAAACGGTCCCGGGTGTTGCAACAGAAGGGCAACCGAAAGGGAACGAACGGTGAACCGTTCTCACCGGAATGGTGGCGGCGGCTTCTCACCGATCAACCGATCGAGCCCGACGATTACCACCGGGACCGGGTGGTCGGTAAGATCCATTGTTGTGCGCACGCCGAAAAAATGGGCATCCGCAATCCCACAAACCGGCCAGCAAGCGGCCATCAATGGTGCAGGATAGCGATCACTAGCGAACTAGTTTCATTCGCTTCATCCGGGAGCTGCCTTCCCGGTTTACAAAATGGATGGCAAAATGGTGCACAGAAAATGGTTCATTTTTGAGTAACTAACATTTTTCTTGCTCTTTGAGACTAAAACTGCCCTGTTAGAGCCTGGCATGATGGCGGCAGTACATGGTTCATCAATTTTGGGTCTTATAAAGGTTCATTTTTCAAACATCAGGCGCTAATCTGTTCAGCTGTGACTCAGGTGGCTAAAATTTGTCAAAATTGCACAGCCTACTCCTCAGTTTGACGAATGAAAGGCTCCATCTTCTCCACCGCAAATTCCGCCCTTGGAATTGGAATTAATTTGATTTTTAAACCAGCGTGAGCGTGAGAACTGCAGCTTGCAGGTCGCACTCCCGGTCGAGTGCCTTACATAATCAGACGGCGATGTGTAAATAAACAAAACAAAATTATTTGTCCCTGTTCGCTGTGCTCTTCCCGTTCCCGTGTGTGTGTGAACGCGAATCACTGGGACAAACTGTAATGGAAACGTTCGGCGATCGGCGATCGACATTCCCATGCATTCCCGTGGTATTTATTGTTGTTTCGCTCTCGCCCCTTGTCTCGCTTCACTGGCGCAGCGCCTGAGGATGCTTCTCGTAGGGATGCAACATGTTCCAACATTCAACGATCGACATGATGAAGCAGCGCACATGATGAAACGCCATATCATCACCACAAAGTATCGATAGCGCTGCGCTGCGCTGTTCGGATCGTCTTTCCCGCCGAAGCGACGTCTCCTCCACCGTTATCATGTTTGTCTTTGTAGGTCTTTGGACTGAGTGACGCTGACGTTGTAACTCGATCGAAACGGAACACGCACTGGGCTGTATTTCAGAGGTTTCCCGTGTTCGTTTCATGTCGCGCATTGAAGTCTTTCGTTTATCTCGCGATGAGAAGCTTCTGCGGTAGTTGTGATCGGTCGTGTGTGTGTTTGTGGCGTTGCTGGAACATAATTTACGGTATGTTTTCACTCGCCAGTCAAGCTACAAAAAGGCAGAAGTAGATAAACGGAATACCACGGGCCAAACGGTCAAATGCAAAAACAAGGGGCCACCGGCATGAGATGGCATGTTTTCCGTGGATTTCGTGGCCGCTACACGGTAAACAATCGACCGGAATCGAGTGGCCAAACAACGAGTGGCCACCGAAAATCCCGGACCCACAATGGGGCGAAACGCAAAACGGCAAAAGGCAAAAACTCAATGTTTGCTCGGATGCTTTTCTATCGAAAAATCCTCCCGGCGGTGCCCAGATGACTGGGACTTCAGACTGGGCTGGGATAGAACCATACACACATACGCAGGAGAGTGAGAGAGCTAAGCAAATAATCCTTCGGGCCACGGGCACAAGGGCAACCATTTCCCAGGTTGGCCGCACAAGGATGTTGTTGATTGGTTTTTGGTGTGTTTTGGATTTGCCGTTTGGAGGGGTCGCCGCTGCTCGGCTGCTCGGCTGCTACACGCTCGGTCAGCAATCCTTTCCAACGCCTGACCACAGACACCGACCGTACCGGGCCGGATTTTCCGAAAAAAAAGGCGGATAATATCATTAGAAAATTAGTTTTTACACCCAACCGGCCCGACCGACCGACCGACCGCCGGCGACCGGCTTTCGCTCCACGGAGCCCACACACCACTCGAGCGAATCGACTCGAGACTTGAAGACTTTTGAATTGTGATTAGGCCAAAGGGCCAACCCTACGGGCCATGCCTGATCGGGATTATCCCCCGAAGGGTTAGCAGGTTAATCTGCCGCTGCCGGTGCCGCTGCTTGTGCTGCCGTCGCCGCGGCGAAGGCACTGACTTCTTGGTGGCTTTCCATTTCGGGTGCCTCAGGAACACGGATTTTTGGTCAGGTAACAGCACGTTGCTGTCAGTGTTCGCCGTTCGGTCCGT
This sequence comes from Anopheles darlingi, assembly GCF_943734745.1. Classification (NCBI taxonomy): domain Eukaryota; kingdom Metazoa; phylum Arthropoda; class Insecta; order Diptera; family Culicidae; genus Anopheles; species Anopheles darlingi. The sequence goes on from NC_064874.1 coordinate 45,631,741, forward strand.
TGCCATGGTGAACGATTTGTGCAAAAACCTCCTTCTGGCCAGAAGACGCTTTCGGCAAGCTGATCATAGCAGGCTGCTCGATGCGTTGGTCACTCCCAGGGAGTGGTTTTTTTTTCAATTAAGTTTTGGGCCACGACGACGACGACGACGGTGCACCCGGGCCTCCAAAAAAGCGCACATTAAAATGCAAACATTCTTCACGCGCGACGACGACCATCGCGGCCGAGCCATCGCGCCGTAAAGTGAGAAATGGCGGCGCGCGATCACGAGCGCCATTGTGGGCAATGAAAAAACGAAAAAAAACCCCGGGACCCGGGGGAAGCCGGGGAAAAAGTTGGCCACAAAAAGTAATAATCATACTTACGACCATCGACACAGAGAGGGCCAGGCCAGGCCAGCCCAGTCGGTCGGACGGAACCATTAAAATTATAGCCCACTGCAGCAGCGCCAGCATTAACAAGATGCTGCTGATCTGCTGTTGCTGCTGTTGCTGTGGCTGCAGTTCAGTTACCACTTGAACCCGGGACCGAAAAGTCCGGGCCTAGGCTTGGTCCCGGGTCCGGGGAATCCAAAAACGTGCGCCGGATGCGTGGCCATTGCGAATGGAGGCGGCGGCAACGGCGGCGGCGACGTTGGTCGAGGTCGGTCGAGAATTAACAAGTTTCTCGTTAGCCCCGAGGACCTCGCGTTTGCGCGTTCCGTTTTGTGCGATGGAAAAGCGATGGAAAGCCGAGGGGCGGCCGGTAGGGAGGCCAAACACGACGTTAAATGGCGTAAGGCAAGGGAGGTTGGTCGGTCGGTTGGCGATTTGCATTCATCAAGCCGGGCAGAATCCATCATCCAGTGATGGCGCCTGGTGGTGGCGTGGTGTACGGAGTGAAGTGAAGAGAAGAAGGCAAAGAGTAGGAGGGAGAGGAGTAGAGGGGTTACAAAATACAGGTTACAGTGCGGCGCGAGAGCTGTCGAAGTTGCGCGAAAGCTGACGCTTTCGGCGTAAACTCAATTACTCTTCGGGCTCTCTGGCGGGCATCACTCCCTTCCCTTTCTCGTTGCTTGTTGCCATTTCCATTTGGTCCCACCATCTCGTGTCTCGGGGGGGGCACAACGCACAACGCTATAGATCGCGATCGGATATCGGATGGCGGATATCGATCGTATTACCATTGGAGCAAAAAAGTGGGATCGCGGCACCGCGTGGCGCGCGTCTTGTATTTCAATCCCTGTATCTGTCCCCTGGACAGTTCGACAAGAAGGGAAGGAGGCTAACAGGAGGACAGTACTTACCGGATTTGACGGAGCAGTGGATGTGGTTGCGACTTTCGTAAAACACCCAATCGAAGCCGGCTTCAACGGCGAGCCGGGCCAGCATACCGATCTTCGAGCGGTCCTTGTCCGACGTCATGATGTCGACGGCGCGGCCCTCGTAGTGTAGCGATTCGGGCGCATGCATATGATCCTCGTCCCAGCCCTCGGTCACGAGAAGCCGCAGCCCGGGCCACTGGTTCATCACCGAGACGGCCAGTATGTTGAGCTTCTCCTTGCAGCGCTAGATAGAGATAGAGAGAGACAAAAAGAGAGAGAGTGTGTGAGAGAGAGAGAGTGAGTGAGGAGATACGGTCGGTTGGCGGCGTCGCGTAATGGCGTCGCGCGACGCACGTTAATTAAATTATCCCTCATCACTAAGGGATGGTAATTATTTGTCAACAAGCCAATACCCCATAAACAATGGGTTTGCGGCCCCCGGAGAGTGCAACATCGCGACCATCACAGAAATCGTGCGATCGTGCCGCGTGAAGTAGTGGACAGGCACAGGCCCAGGCCCGGGACACACACACACACACGCACACGCACACGGAATGTCGGAATGCGATCATCGCTAATTATGGTCACCTTCTCGTGGCGGCGACGTCAGGAGCGACGTCGAGGAGCGAAAAGCAATTTCAGCAGCAAACTAGTTATCTTGGGTCCCCCCCTGTTTTTCTTATCATCTCCATCCGTTCGTTCGTTCGTCATGATCATGATCATCATCATCATCATCATCATCGTCACCGGACCGGTGTGGCGGGCGCTTTCATGCCTCATTTCAGGCCACTGGCTTGTAGCGAGTGTTCCGCAGGCTGGCGGGAAAACAAATGCCCGCTCATTTGCATTGACCACCACCAGCACCACCACCAATCGGTCTGCCAATCGGCCTCGGCTGATTAATGAGGTGCGTGTAGTGATAAAAATAAAAATTAATCTTCCCCTCCGGCCCTCGCCCGGCCACACCACACCACGAGACGACCAAAACCAATTCCCGCTCTTCCCTCTGATCGACTGATCGACGAAGGGCCGATGGCCGCGTTGATCGGCACGACGGTGACCGGGCGGGAGTGGTGATGGTGTGTAATTTTCCTCACTTCATGCCCAGGTACTGCCAGCTGCTTCCTCTTACAGAAATGGAGAAGAGACAGACAGAGAGAGAGCGCAAGACGTTGCTGCTGATGATGATGATGGTGATTGCTTCCTCTGCAATCATTGTCAGGATCGATTTGGTTTCGATCCGGGACCGGCGCGCGTACAACATTGTACGAAATTGTCGATCTGCCCGCAGTAGCTTTCGTCGACGACGATGGCGACTCCTTCGAGGCGGATTAAGCAGCAGCGACGGAGCGGCGAACCTTTGCCACCGGACGGGGACTGGGACTCCCAATTTTTCATCTTCAACTCCTCCAACAACAACAACAACGGCAGCCTGCTGCTGAAGCGAGGGTTCTCAAGACACCCGCCTCCGTGGCAATTCAAGATGGCTCCACCTCGCGATCGTCGTTCGTTGGGGATCGGTGGTGGTGGTGCTGGTTGTGGTTGTTGTTGTTGGGAAAGGCGTGGCCTAAATCGGACCTCCGGACGACGACGACGACGACGAAGAAGGTGAAGGTGATCCCGGCGGGAAGGTGAAACTCTCCCTCGCGCGCTGCTCGCGTACGCTCTCTGAGGGGGGCTTAAGGTCTCCGGAAGAAGAAAATGGAAGAAACCAAAAGCGCTGCTGCTGTTGCTGCTGCTGCTGAACGTGAGCAGCAGGTGAATCCACCGTTAGGTGCTTCACCATCTAGTGACCATCGTTGCCAGCAGCGTTGCTGCGGACGGGTTGCAGCCAAACATGCCAGGGTCCATCGAGTTGGACGACGCTCCCACGACACGCAGACCCACCCCATACCATTCGGGCCCCGGACCCCATTTTAACCGCGGTTTTCGAGCTCCGTTTTTTTTTAAATGGAATTTCCCTTTTAAGAGCAGCATTTTGGGACCACGGACCGACAGTAACCTAGCGAACGTACCAGCGCCTACTGCGCCTTAAACTGGCGCCCGGTCGAAACCAACGAAATGACCACGAACGACTCCCCGGGCTCAGAAATCTGACCCCTTTCTGGCCGTTCTGGGCGGCGTGAGGTTGCAACTGCAAGAACCGCCCTTCCCCCTCCCCCGCCATGCCACCTCGTTGACTGATGAGCACACGCATCAGGCATTCGCCGGGCGGTTGCAAAACCGTTAATTAGAAGCAGAAAACGCAGCGCCGAACGCCTGTCTGTTCCGACGCCATTTTGTTATTTCGACCGGTCGGTCCGCGGGTCCGCGGGTCCGCTGGTCCGAATTCCCCGAAAGAAAAACAATAGCAATAGCGCAACCAGCGCAAACGGACGGGGAAATAACAAAAAAAAAAACAGCCCGAAAAACCTGAAACCGAAATGAAACGCTTGGCGTGCCCGAGTCGCGTCGCGCGCCCGCGATCAAGGTGATCGTGTATCCCGCAGGACCATGTGGAGGAGTGCAAGGGTGCAGGGTGCTGCTCTCCGGTGCCTTTTCCACATACACACACACACACGTGTGTTCGTCTACAAAAAATCGAACGAACGCTAAATTAAAATTTATGTCCGCTCGGTGTATATTTATGCTCGTCGGTCGCCCGGACGTTGGAGTTTTGGACGCGGTTTACGCGTTCCCCGGTTGAGGGAGAGGCGGAGTGGAGGCGGGGTCATTTGAGAGAAAAAGAAGAAGCAGAGAAAAAATCGTTGCCAGCGACGTCTGCACATTCCGTTCCGTTCCGTTCCGACGACGACGACGACGACGACGAAGACGACGACTGTTCGAGTCTAAGACGCTTCGTCACAGATGTCATATTAAGGGCGGCTAAATGTTGTCACGCTTGTCAGGCGCATTGTCATGGTGGGCATCATGGTGCCCGGCCGGCCAGCCAGCCAGCCAGCCAGCCATTTTCGTGGTCGAAACCGAAAATTCCTTCGTTTTTCCTTCGAGTCCCTGTGTCGGTGTCTTCCTTTTTCTTCACGGTTCTCGGTTCGGTTCGATGCATCCTTGGCTTTTCCCTAGAACCGAGAGGTGGACCGACAACACACACACACACATTACACCAGGGAAGAGGTTGTTTGTTTTAAGGGGCTACCGGAGACGAATCGATTCTCCCTCGAGGTCCCTCGAGGTCGACGGAGAGAGGGAGAGAAACACAAAGAATTAAAGGTCCACCGGAGTCCAGAGTCCGCCCCCCGGGGCGTTTGTTTCCTCGGTTCGGGTCGATTCGATACGGCGTCTAAATATTTGGAAGCTTTTAGAGACCGAGAGCGACCACCGATGGCCCTTCCTGGGATGGCCTTGGTTTGAAGGAGAAGGAGGAAGTCCAATGTCCACCCCGTGGTGCGGAAGCGTGACATTTGCGTGACGCTTTCGGGGATTCGATCGCCCGGAAATCGATTGAACGCAGTCCAGTGACTTCGAACCCGTGGCCTGGAGTCTGGGAGTGTTCAGCTCTGACTGAGTTTGTGGTCCAGCATCAACACCACCAACAAAAGCAGCGGAGGATCGCTTCTGCTCACACACACACACACAGGCACGACGGATGCCCGGTAGCCCCCCGGGGGTGTTGGTCAATGTTTGCTGGGGCCACTACAGAAGTGGCCGCTTTCCAGGATACGCGTCCGAGGTCCGCGAAGGGTTGAATGGAAATTTACACTCGATCGTTAATTTTTCCTCCCCCCCCCTCCACTCCCTTAGGTTTGTTGTGTGGAACTTCGGGAGTGTGAGAGCCCTTTTTTCCTTTCGGTTAATTATGTTTGCCAACTCGTTTGGCGTCCGGTTTCCCACCGGGAGTGACCGGATGATTTACTCTGGCAATTAGCATCACCGCCACTGCCGCCCCGTGGACGACGCTGGAGCGATCCTGTTGGCCGTATCCTGAATGGGCGCAACCATGGAGTGGACGGGGCGGCCATTGTGGTGGCCACCATCGTGCCACCTAATATCATATGGTAAACATGTATTGTGGCCCCTTAGTTGTGGCGCTCTGATGGACGCTAATTGGGCAGCTTTCTGTTGGTCATTTTGCCATTCCATTTGCCGTGTATGTGTGTGTGTGGGTTCCGATGCTCAAAATACACGCTGGAGTGTAGGCGCACCTACCGGGCCCCCGAGGCCCCAACCAGCTTCTTGGGTAATGGGATTTCAATCATAAAGTGTCCACCAGGCATCCAGCGACGCGGTCAACGCTCGCGGATTACCTCAGCATTACCGGCCGACGGGGCCATGTGTCAAAATATTTTCGTCAACCATCATCAAACGGTCGTCCTTCAGACCCTCTGTGGCCTGTGGTGCGCGCGCACTGACCGGAATCCTAATGCTAATCGCCGGAGCACGATCCACGATAGCTTAAATAGAGAATGGTCGTGGCGACTGACTGACTAACCATTCCCTTTCCCCCGGAGATAAACACACACTCAAGCACATGCACAGTGACGAGTAGCACACTACTCAAGCGACGAACCGACGACTGACGTGTGCGACAAATTCCCCTGTTTTCGGACTTTAAAAGACCTTAAACGATTGTCCCGCGAGCGCGCCTACGGGATGATAAATGGATGCCCACGGATACCCCCGTGAGGGGGCCCCTTGAGGGCTGGCCATTTGTCATTGGGAACTACCGACCGACTGGCCCCCGGTGCACTGAAGCCACAAATCTTAAAGATCCCCCCTCCCACCTTTCCGAAGACCGCACCGCGGAACAGGGAACGGTACCGCCACCGGGGTTGTTGTCGCCGCGTCTTGTGTTCTGTATTTTCTCTTCGCAATCGAAGCTGGCTCCGCTGCGTTCCTTCTCTCGGTGTCCGTTCGTGCGTGTGTGTGTGTGCGTGTGTGTGTTGGCGTCGTCGTCGTCGTTGTCGGAGGCATAAAGGCGACGAATTAAAAAGAGATAAGTATTAAATTACATCGCATTAATATATAACTCACTTCTTTTGGGGGCATTTCAAGTTCAGACCCCGGGACGTGCACACACACACGCACACGCACAGTGCCCTTTTCGTGGTTCTGCTTCCACTTTTCCACTGCTGGTCCCAAATCATAGTCGGCCGCGCCTGGAAACGGAGCAACCTAACCGAAATGCCAAAATCTTCTTTTTGGGGTTCATGTTCGATGTGAGAGCAGTAAGCACGGCCATGAGCGAACCCCACCACGGACGGACAGACTCTCGATCTTCCCTTTACGCCAAGGATTAAACCCAACGACACCCTCGACGACGACGACGACGACGACGACGACAGAGTGTCTCTTTGCGTCGATGTCGTAAGCTGTCATAATTTACTTCAATCGAGCAACACCTATTCTGTTCCTCAAGAGGGGCAGCGTGTGTGTGTGTGTCTTCGGGCGCCTCCTCGTCATGATTGATGGCCCACCCCAGGATGGGCCACCCCCGGGGAGCGCTAGTTCCAGCCAGCCAACCAGCCAGCCAGCACAGGAAGTTAGTTAAGAGGAGAGATCGATTGTGATTAAAATGTAATCTTATATAATACGTGCAACTGTTCGCAATCAACGTCGCCACCGCCAACACCGACAGCCTGCTTCCCACTTTTCACAACTCTCTTTCTCTCTCGCCCCCTGCTTGTCTGCTTGAAACTCTAGCTCTAATCATCGGAACACAAGTGGCCTCCGTTCCGTACGTCGTGGCCCGTCGTATCACCTAACGGGGTATCGATGATTACAATCGCAGCAGCAGCCACAGCAGCGGCAGCGGTGGCAGGAAGGAGCAGCACCGCTTTGGCATTGGCACCGGGTGCGTACCGGTTACGGGATCAGGTTTCCCCGACCCAAGGCTGCTCCGTAGCATCGGCATCGGCAGCAGTAACATCGCCACCGACCGGATGATGATGATCGATGGATTGATCTCTGGCCTATGCGCCAGATCGGTCTGTGTGTGTGTGTGTATGTGAAAGCCAACTACCAGACGACCTCCCGTGAGCCGCACTTGAGGCAGGTTAGGGCGCCTTTTCGCCTGACTGCCATTTCATGCCGACAGCCAGCAAGCCAGCCACTCGCTGCTCGGTGGAAAAGTGGCCGCATGGAATCCTTAGAAGCGTGTGTGCCGACCAATCGAACGCGGAAGCCACCATCCGAGAGAGAGAGAGAGCAAGAAAGAGAGAGAGCGGAACCTGGTGCGAGGATCAGTATCCGGAGGATACCGGCGTAATAGGATACCCGGAGGGCGCGGGAAGCGATCGATATCGATATCGAGATCTGATGCCGATATTGCCGCCACCTCGGCCCTCGGCTGCTCGGTGTGGTCGCTTCGTCCACCGCTGCTGCTTCTTCTTCTTCTTATACTTCTTTTGAGACTGGAAAAAGGGGAAAAAAAGCTGAAGAAAAATCACCCCGGATGATCAAGAATGCGACACATTTTTGTGGTCAGCGATCGGTTCCTTGTTTTTTCATTTTTTTGGTTTTTGGACACAAACGGACAAAGGAATCCATCCAAGACGTGTCAGGGGTGAGCTGAACGAACGACATCCGGATCATGTTTGGGGCTTTTTTTTGCTGATCAACAGCAGCAGCACCAGCAGCAACATACAGTGACGGTTCCCCAAAAACCTGCCTCTGATCAACTTGCACCGTGAAGCAACTATTTGCATCGTTACCATCGTCGGCAAGGTGAGCAATTGCGGCGCACCGAGCTGCTGCTGCTGCTGCCACTGCCACTGGTTCCATTTAAGTCTTATTTATGAGACAGCAGACCACGAAACGTTTAACGCTGCACTGGTGCAGGGGAGCGGTTACTCAAGCGACGGTCAAAACATTGCAACTGCGATCTCACCGCGGGAGGTTTCGGGAGCGGGGCCCGCTTGTAAGTACATGTGTCACCGGCAGTGACAGGAGACGCGAGCTTAATGTCACCAATAAATGTTGTGTGTTCTGCGCTCGTTCGAAGCGCAACGAATGCCTGCAGCATGCCGCCAATGCGCGCACCGTCGTCCTCGTCGTGTCGTGTCCTCTTGTTCGCGCTCTTCTTCTCTTCGTATCGTTCTCCTTTGCCTGGCCGTTGCCGCCATCGAGCGTTAATCTGTGCGTCGTACAAGGGAGGGGATGCGGCTCTTTAATCGGCTCGGGCTTCTCGTTTCGGTGCCATTAAACCGATGCTCACAATTACAAATTACATAAACATTTGAATTCCTTCCCCCGACCAGGCTCGCAGCATGACAAATCGCGCACTCTTCAGGCGCGGTGCTGGTGCTGGTGTCCAGGGAGGGACCCAGAAGGGGAGAGCAGCGAAACCAATCTCGACAGCAACGCGAGACGGCCTGGACCGAACGTCGAGCGAGCGTCTCACGGTCTCTGGTGCTTGATCCTGGCGCGTTCCCTAGATCCAAAAACTCACCGAACGCTGGAGCTCCGGAGAGCGGCTCTTTTTTGGCCATTGTTCCTTCGGTACATAAGACATTATCTGTATTCCGCCGGTCAGAGGAGCACGAGAGAGGCCGCCGCAAGCAAGATCGATCGCTTGTTTGGAGCAACCAACCAACCAACTATCTGACTTCGTAACTCCCGACGCACCGCACGCTTTTAAATTCGCCATCACGCCGCGATCGGTCGCGATCGTTCCAGCGATTCCTTCTCCACGGTTGAGGTTCACGTGCTGTCCTCCCACCCCACCAGAGAGAGAGAGAGAGATAGAAAGAGAGCCAGTAGTGAGCCCGAACACGAACACGACACGTTCGCTAGATCGCTGGCCGGTGATAGGAAATTGCTGTTCTGCTTTTTTCTCCCCCCGGGGAGCGTTGTTGCGCCATGTTGTTGTGTGAGTCTAGGAGTGTTCCCGGTGGTTTTTCGACCTTTCGCGACTAATGGAGCATCATATCATACCGTAACCGTTCTGGAGATCCACGGTCCATTCCACGGTGCATTCCATTCGAGTGAGCAAATTTCGTGGGCCCCCGGGTTCTCACTTCCCGGGTTTGTGGTGAGTAAGGGATGCTTTGCTCATGTCAAGAAGATAGCATGCCATGATTCAGCTTCCAGAAAACAGCTTCCGCTGGGGTTTTATGGTGTGGCGCTTCAAGTAGGCTATTGTTTCACTCGAGCAGCACACAATAGAGTTTGCGAGATTTTGTCGCAAGTGGAATTCGAATAGTAATTTGGGTTGTTGTGTCGGTTGAAATGACCCATTTCAAATGGGCATTTTCTGCGCATTTCACCACACTGGTTGCACAACTACCACACACACACACACACACGCTGACACAAAGCTGGCGAGCATCGTTTATCGTTTTATGAAATGTTTGTTTTCCCTTTTTTTTTCCCCTCTGATCACCATTTGCCGCCCAGTTTTATAGTAGATCATTATATCATTCACTCCGAGGATTTTCACTTGGCATTCACAGCCCCCATCAGCCGGGATGCAGCCACCGAACGGCTGGCCACCGCTGCGGTCCGGTCAGATTTTTAAACACACAAAGTTGGACCTTTTTTTGGTTTTTTTTTGGGGGGAATTTTGGCTCAAGTTCATTCGGGCTACCCCGGGCCCGGACACCCCTAAAAATGCCTCCCTCGTCTCTTCGTCTTTCCCTAATTAGCGCCTTATAAAGGCGCTATGTGCGGCCACCACCACCGCCGACGAGGCCGTGAGGCCGCGCGGCGGTCTGGTTTTGCGTGGGGCGGCGGCAGTTCGAGGCGAACTTTACAACCGTATTAACTAATGCCTCTTATAGGTTTACAACTCACCGCACCGCACAAACAAATAGCCCGCCCGTCCGGCGGTGCGCTAGATGCTCGCGCCTGCGCCCGCAATCCGCCAAACCGACCGACCGGCCGGCCAACGGCACCGGTGCCATAAAAACCCGGTTCGAACCTCTCCGCCGAAATGCCGAACGATGACGACGATCGGAGTCCACTTGACTGAACAGCAGCAGCAGCAGCAGCACAAGCGGCAACAAGGGGACGGGCGGCTGACCAAGCCAAGCCAAGAGGCCATGCCATAAATTCCATAATTGATTGAAACGATGGACGGGATTTCTCGATGGATCTCGCGGGACCTCCGCGACTAAATGCCGATTTACGGCACATTTAGCGTAAGAAATGGAAAACCGATCCCGCCGGTCGATCGGTTTTATGCACGGCCAGTTGGCCAGCGTTGGCCTCTTGGCTGCTGATTGTGTGTCGATTTGTAGACCACAACGGCAGCGGCGGCGGCTGCGGCACAGGCGATCATAAATCGATCATAAAGCAGCGCTCTCCTTGCAGGAACGGCCACGGAATTCGCCGGTGGAAATAAGGTCACAAAATCAATCTGCCTAAAACCGCGCGTACCAGCGGGCCTGATTATGGTGGGATGGTCCTCCCAGTCAGCCCAGTCCTGAAGTCTGTCCGGAGAAAGGAAGTTGGCATTAGAGGGACCGCCGTTGCCGCCGCTGTAAGCCGATCATCTCGCGAGGTCGCGAGCTCGTCCCGGCACATGATTTACGACCTACCGAGCAAACGGAGGACGGAACAGATCAACCTCAACCGCACCTTGGGACACACCTGCCACTACGCCATGTGTATGTGTGTGTGTGTGCGCGCGTTTGTGGTGAATTACAATCTGGAGCAACGGAACGGCGTCGCAAACGACGATTTGCCGTCCTGCGTCACGCCGTAAATCGGCGGTAATCGTGTGAAAAGGGCGGGTAGGAGGAAGAAGAGTCCGTTACGAGGTGGTGGTGGTGGTGCTGGTCATTGGAATGCACACTGCAACTTGACCTCGCGAGCTGACGCGAGGAGAAGAGCTGGTCTGGCAATGAACGGTAGAAAAATGGTCGCAAGCGGCGCTCAATAAATCCGTGCCAACAATAACCGCAACCGGGTCACTGAAGTAGTGGCCACTACCAACCCGGGGGGTGGGGACCAACCGGTCATTCCAAAGGCGGGGGGCGGTGGCGTGACAGATTGTGCCGCTTAGCCGCCGGATCGCGGTCAAGTGTCAAAACTATCGGGTTCGCTCGGTCGGTCGGTCGGTGACAAAGAAGCGTGACCGGGGAGGGGTGGGAGGGGGTGTGGGGGTAAGAAATCTGTGAAATAAATAGAACCATCCGTGACACCTGCCACAATTTTCAAGGGACCAAAGAAAGGGTTTTCCGAGTGAACTCACTCTGTCTCGGTCCGTCTCATCATCATCATCATCGTCACCGATGGTAATCCGTCATCCGGACCGGCATGCCACGTTGGTTGCCACGCAACGACGGCAGCGTCAGGGGGTTGCTTATTATTATGGGGGTCATTGCGCAAATATTTGACATTATCGTGCAGCTGTCAAAAGCGACAGCTAAATATTTATGTTCTGAACCAGATTTCAGGCCCGCCCTTTCCTCATTCGCACCGCGCTCGCACTCATATGAGTGTTATTGTTTTCCGTCGTCCGTCGTCGATGCGTTTGTTGTGTTGTGCGTTCCGCTGTACCGCGTTGCGTCGCTTCCCTGCCGCCCGAGCACACGTTGTTGTCCGCGGAGCGGAGCGGAGATCAACAAATTGGTAACGCGATCCGAACGCGCCGGCGCACCCTTCCTCGTGTCCTCGACGACTCGACGGGCTTCGCGCGTTGTTTGACAAGCGAGTGTTGTTAACATCGCCTCGGTACAAGTGTTTTCCCTGCCGTTCGGCACTTGAGAATGGAGAATGGTCAGCCAACCAGCCAGCCAGCCAGCCAGAGGAAGGAAGGACGGGAGATCCTTGCGCATCTGCGTTCCGTGCAGCTCGGGAGTCCGGAGGTGTTTATGGTAATTTTCGGTGTCCCACCACCAGCACCAGGCCAAGACATTAAAAGCTTTTCCATTTCCGTATCGCACAGTAAAAGGTTCGCTGCTTCGTATACCCATCAGCACACATACAGAGACGGTGGTGGTGGACTAGTGGTGGACATACCAAAGATGCGTGCACCAGCAACGCAGCACCAGAAGTGGGTGAGAGAAAGAGGCGACGAGCGATTATTTAATTTTTAATGATTAAATATTTTACCTCTTCGGTTCCACCATCACACCTCTCTCTCTCTCTCTCTCTCTCTCTCTCTCGCTCTCCGGTTAGAGAGCCTCCTTCCCTCCCCAAAAGGATTAGAGAAAGCTGAGGCAATGGTCAGTGGGCAAAAGGTAAACGATCGGACCATCGATTGCTGCTGCTGCTGACCGATCGACAGCCGGCTGGACGGGATGTGCAGCAAGCCTAGGAAGTCTCAGCGGCCGCCAGCTAGCGGCAGCACGGTTTGTTGTTTCTTCCTCTCCTCTTCCTCCTCTCACTCCTCTCACCCAATTGCTTGATTTGTTTAAGCTTAAGAGCTTAAGATTTACTTAGAGCGAAGTGGCCGTCGTCGTCGTCGATGACGTGCCGTTGGCTGGCTGGTGGTGCTAGGTGCGATTTTTAATATCACTCAAACGCCTCTGCCACCTCTCCCCACTAAAAGGGAGGGACAGCAAAGTAGCATTGTGACTCCGATCTGCGTCACTCCCGTTGGGGATCAACCGTTGGAGGCTTTTAATTAAATTTTCATAATTTATTTACATTCGCGCCATCTCAATCAGTTCGCGGGCAGGAAGGAAGGGGTCTGGAGTTTGCACTTTGGCCATCCCCCCCTCGGGGCCACCGAGCACAAACACAGGCGTGTGCGCGCACGCCTAGGCCACAGGCGCGCTCTCCGAGATGAGCCGCGAGACGGCAAATACGAATAAACATAGTAGTCGCAGAAGGCCACGCCGTGCCGCGCTGTCATTGTCATTGCTCTGATCGTTGCCAGATTGCTCGCTTGACACACTCGCGACAACCAGACGCAGCAGGCCGTCGAAGCAGCATCGCGAGCATTGATCAACGACGCCGAAGATGGCGGATGGTTTGATGACGGAATTTGCGTGGCAAAGTGATAAAATGTAAACAAAATAGAGCGCTTAGAACGACGACGCTTTCTACGCGGTACCGTAGATCCGTCGACAGTCAGTGCCCTAGAAAGATGCTGACGAATGCTGGAAGAACACTGGAGTCTCTTATGGGTTATGATATGAACCAGGCACCGGGAATTCGCTGATCTGTCAAATCCGATGCAAAGGCAAAGGCACAAAAGCAAGAAATCGCTTCCATTCGATCCATTTAAAGGAGGGGAAAAATTAATCGATCGAGCTACATCCGGCTGCACGGTCCGAAATCAGTGTTCGATTGAGACAGCTGACTGTACGCCCTCCGTCGCGATTGTCGCTTGACGTAATTTATGAGGCTTGGCTGTGGACCGCTTGGCGCTCCATCAACACGCCAAGATTCCGTCAACTACTTGACGGTTGCACCTCGCTAAACGCGTCACTTAATGAACGCTGCGACGTCATTTGTAGGTCCCCGGTGAGGGTGTGTGTGTGTGCATGTCCGGGATTGCGGCGTTTCGCGATTAGATTACCGAAAAAGCCCGCTCCCTGTTCTCGATATCGCGAATGGTGCCCGCTCGCGCGCTCGTATATTTATATCGATGACTGTGCCGAATCGAACTAAACATCGGTTGGGCCCGGAGCGATAAGCGCGATCGGTAATTCCATTGCATTCCGATTACGGGATAGGAGGATTGCAGCCCCCCCCCCTTGCCTACCTCACCCTTTACGATAACGCACCCCGGCATTCGGTGTGAAGCTTCTAGAATGAGGTCGTGTTTCGATATAAATCGTGTTTTTTTTTATCGAAACAACACCACCAACACTCGTGTAAAGCTTGTGAATGCGATAACGACTGGTGCTGCTGTTGCTGCTGCTGCTGCCAGGATTAGCACTCCTCCGGTGGGGCCGGAGTTCAGACCGGACTGGACCAAACCAGGGACCACGCATTGAGCTGGTGGGCTGGCGCAGAACCTGAGCTCGAACCTTGACAGACAGACGCTTCATCGCTGGCCTTGCATCCGCCCGTAAAACGATAAATACAGAAGTTAAGGATGCGATTTTATGGCCCTAAGAGCTCCCGGGCCCTAGGAGATGATGGACACGTGTGCACGGTGACCTTCGGGAATGCAAATCCATTTCAAGGCAACCGTTGAAGCTCCCTGTTGAGACGCTCGAGGTCGCGTTCTCTCGAGAAAGATGCAATTAGGTAAATGTTTATGGGGCAAAACAAGCATCTTGCCGACTACCACCGGACCCCCTCCCCGGTGGCCATTTGTTGTACCAACCTGTGTCATCACCCGATCGGCACCCGTACCCTCCTCGTCCTTGAAGATGATGTCCTTGTTGTAGTTGGTTTCGAGGTTCCGGAATTTGCTGTCGTTGCGCGAGATCGGTCCCTCCTGCATGCCGGACGCGGACAGCGAGTTTTCGCTGACGTTCGGGACGTGCTGCTTGAAGACTAGGGGCAGCAGCTTCCGGGTACGGCGCGGTCCACCGATACCACGGCCCGGACCACACGACTGGACGGCCGGCAGAAGGTGCAGCAGCGCCAGCAAGGCCAACAGTAACACCGTCCGCTGCTGCTGCTGCAGCCGCACCCGCCACCGTTTACTACCGGAAGCCGCCAGGCGGTCACTGGGAATGTTGCTGGTGCTGCTGATGTTGGCACCGTACCGTAATCGGTGCGTTCCGGGCTGTTGCATCTCCGTGCCGGACCGTGGCCACTCGCGAACACGCACTGTAAGCTGTGGACACTCGGTAGCTCGGTTGGTGAGGCTACTGGTGTCTACTGGACTGTTGCTACCGTTGGTAACGATGGTGTTGGTTGCATCTAGCGCGCTCGACACTAGCGGTTCCGCGGCGGTTACTTTCGCTGGCAGCTCCACCACTACTGCTGATGATGGCGCACGGCCGATTCGCACGACTGTTGATTGCATTCTGCCCTCGGCCGTGGCCATCATCATCATCAGCGGTATCTGCATCGGTTGTAGCTGACCACTGCTACTGCTACTGCTACTGCTGGCCCCGTCTGTTGCTGCTGCTGCTGCTGTTGCTGCTGCACTCGTCATCACTCGTCTCCTGTCACTGCACAGTGCGCAACGTCGTAGCGGGCGCGATGATGCACCACTCTTGCGGTACATCAAGCCTATCGCGTCAGTCGACTCTTGAAGTCGACCGCACACCACACTAGAGGACCACTTCTGGGGGGGCAAACACTAGAATCGCTGGTCGCTCGCTCGCCTGGTGCCTGGTGCCTGGTACCTTAAACCACGCACACACGCACAGGAGATTCACACACACGATCGCGCACACCGAAAGGCACACCACGCTGGTAACACTATTGGCATCTAGGCCAACGCACACACACACACGCACGCACGCACACGCACAGCACGGTGGCACGGTGGCTACTAAAAATCGGCTCCACCAAACAAACGGTACACTCCACTCAAAATGGTGGGCAAAGGCACATGTCACTTTCTGGGCCGGCCCGGAACAGCACCTCCTAATGTCACCCTTTCCCTTTTCCCCGCGGGGTAAACCTCAATTCCAATCTTGGTGTACTGCGTGTACTCCTCGGAAATTGCAGTCGCAATGCGGTCGGAAATTGTTGCACTTTCACCAGATGCCACGTGGCGCAATTGAATAGTAGTTAGGTAGTAAGTGTTCTTCTAGTAGCAGGTAGTGGCACTTCCGTTTCCGTTTTAGTGCGCACTTACACAATTCTCACAGTCTCACGTCCGCCAAGAAGTAGGGGTAGCTGGTTGGTTGGTTGGTACACTTCACGGTTGCTGCTGCGGAGCAGGCGATGGTAATTCGACTAGCACTAAATTAGAACTTGAGGCGAGCTTGAGAAAAGCTATCGCTGCAGTGCGTGCGGTGCTGCTGCCGCTGCCGTCGAAGCCAAAACCCGAGGAGCCAATGAAAAGTGCTCGTTAAAATGGTTAGAGCGAGCACACCGTCGGTTGCCCGGTTGGTCTCGTTTTTTCGCTCGTGCTTCGGCCGAGGGCGTTCGGACGTTTGAGTGAAGAGAGTGAAGGCGAACGCGAGCGAGATAGCGCTCGAGCCGGGCCGATGATGAACTTTTGCACAAAATGCTTTGAAAAATGTGCAAATTTCTTCTGGAAGTTTGTGAAATTGTTGGTAAACTTAAAGTTTAGCATAATATTTGCAGCATCATTTCCATTTCGATGGACTTCTATTTAATTTCGGGAAATAATTCAACGCGAATACATGAAAAAATAGTTTTAATTGTGAAAATAATTTTCCCCTTTAGTGTACTTAAACGATGTCGACTAAATTCACATTCCTCTCGCGAACCACCATGCCTTATTATCATATTGGCACATCTTCGAAACACGACGGACGATCATTTTTTAGCCACAAGTATTTCGCAACTAGGTCGCAAATGAGACGCAATTTATCTCGTAATAGCTCTCGCAAGATACCAAGAAAACCATTTGAATGCGATCTAATGGACTGATCGGCAGATCGACTTCATCATCCTGGCCACCGTGGTCGTGTGTCCCATTGAAGTGGCTGCTAGCAGCTGGGAAATTGACTTCAATTTCATTGAAGAAGCTAACTAAACCCCATTTACTCAAAACCAAATCCACCAAAATGGGCAATCGCGGCGCTCGCTGAAAATGGCTCTCCGGCAGTCATCGTGGAGGGGGAAGATCGCGACGAAGAAGACCAGCAGCAGCAGCATCCAAAGCAGACATTCCGCCGAGAGGTCCAAAATGAAATATACGCACTCACGAATGCGAAAACGAACGATCGCACAACAGAGACAAGACAAGAAGATGTTCGTCGCGCGCACCTCCTCCTCCGCCACCTGTACCCCCTAGCGAAGGAAGCTGCTGCGGCCGAGAAAGAGAAGACACTAGTCGAGCTCACCTCATCGCGCGGGAGGACAAAAATAAAAGCACGAAACGAAACGGTGAAAAGGCAGACACGACGAAATACCTGAAATCCCGCCCTTTCCGAAACCTTTACATAAAGGAAAACTTATATAAATGAGCGTTTATTTTTATTTTTTCTGTTCGCCGTTCGTTTCTTTTCGAGCTCTCGCTTCGAGCACCTTTCTGATCTCCGCGATCTCTCGCTTGCTTCGACTACGGCGCGGCGGCGGCCGGTTGTACATATTTCATCCACTGCTCCGAACTACTCCGAACGTGGAGTTCGCGTTGTTGTCGTTGCTCGGACCAGGGCATTTTTCAAAGCTCAGCAGCCCCATTCCTGAACTTTCGCCATCGATAGGACTGGGCCTTCTTAACCGTTTCGGGTCAATGGTTTCGTTGGTCACGTTTGATGTGCTGCAGAGGATTAGCAATGATTTTGCATGATCATCAGCTCCACCTTTTACATAAGCGAGTGCCAAACTGTGTAACCACTTTGCAGATTTGCCATTGTACAAGCGATTCATTCGAGATGTTCATTGAACAACAGCGCGGTCAGGGATATCTGGGGGTTTGAGT
>NC_064874.1:45654402-45656902 GCF_943734745.1 Anopheles darlingi
ATAGTTAGCTATACATTTTTCCTATCTTTTAGGCAATTTACAGATACCTCGCCCTAAAACAAGTCGATCTTTTGATTCGAACCAATCACAGGTTCATTTTTTCAAACTTTTGTAATCATGGAAGCGCTGCTGGGCCAGTGTCTGTCCCACCGTTGCAAACGAATGTTCATTCGATAGAGCCAAGCCTGATGAGTTAGCCGCAAGCGATAAATGATCCCAATTGAGGACTTGTATAGTCTTCTTTGCCTGTCTTCCGCGGTGTGGCGGAGCATTTTCATCGAGCAAAATCGGTCTGTTTTATCAATTTCGATATTCCGGTCGATTTATGCGGATTTTACGGTCCGAAATCGATTAAGTGGTGCTTGTATAGCTCACTTATAACCGTTTCACCCAATACGGCATGCAATTCGGTGTATTCTAACGTTTTTGGTGGTTTTTTGCGATTCTCGATTGTCACATCAAAATCGCCATTTTTTAATTTTTAAAACCACTCTTTGCACTGTGTTTCGTAAAGAACATGTTCACCGTAAGCTTCAATAAGCATTTGATGCGATTCTGTCGCCTATTTTTTTAAATTGAGTCAGAAAATGAACGATGTCCGCATTTTGCAGTTTTGAAGGACGGAACTTGCCATTTTGTACACAATGAAAAGAAAAGAAAAAGAAACATTGAGAACGGTTCTACGGTTCCATTTGGCGTAGATATAGCTATAAGAACACGGAGGGCGGTTTCATATGCATACACCTGGTAGATAACTAGAACATGTAAGTGCCTCCAATTCCTTTTGCCATGTTCATAAATGTTTCATCTAAATCCAAGTTTAGCAAGTTGCATGCTTCTGTCATTGAAAAAAAGAATAACCAATTTCTAAATTTTTCTTGCAACAAAAATGTTACTAGTTACTTTACATAAAATCATTATTTAAAGTATATCCCTTCCGCTGATGGTCGGGATTTGCCAAAATCCTTCTTAAGGTACAATAATTGTTGATCCTTAAGGTCTTCGAATAACTTCGAATACCTCCCTCTTTCCAAAACGCGAGATGCACTCACTAGAAAGCTCGGAACGGAAACGATCCCGGTCGTCCCGGGGCGCGGGATCGATTCGATCGATGAGCCGTGACGGAACGCAACGAGAAACAGGACGAACGAACGAGTGGATGAAGGACGATTAATATCAAATGCTCAAGCGCACACCGCGCGCATGCCGCATTAATCTTCGTCCGCCGCAGCATCGCATTCAACGTCGGCTATTAATTTATTGCCTCCCCTTCCTCTTCCCTTTCCGCATCTCTTCGCCAGCCCGGATTTGCATATTGGAATGTTTGTTTTCCATTCCGTGTGCGTTCCGTTCCGTGGCGTGTGCAGCGTGTCGTGTGCAGGTAAACCGGGAACCGGTGAGCAGCGGCTTGGTCTAGGTTTGGTTCAGGTTCTGGGATGGACTGTGTGCTCCGGAACGACGCTACCGGAACCGGTGTCTCGTGAGACTCGTGTCGCTCGTTACACGCCCGCCACGGCCGCCGACAGCAAAGCAAGTCACTCATATGTAGATGTCATGTATACTTTACCCCGAGGGTGGGCCACGCAAGCCAAGTCGATGCGCCGACGATGGCGATGGCGATGGTGGCGCATAGATGGCGCGGCACCGATCGGAGTGTTATTTAAATTTCCATAAATAAACAAGCGCCACTTAGCGAGTGTCAGAACGAGTTTACTTTTATAGTGCAGAAGATGCTGCTGCTGCTGCTATACACCCCGCACGCTCGTAATTGTCGTTTTCAACCGCCTTTCCCCCCTAGTACCTTCGCTGCACAACCGCACCTCGCTGTTCCTTGGAGAAAAAAGGAGAACGTCCCGAGAAGGGGAAGGGGAAAGGGAGGGGCTCTCGATGAGGGGCCGAGTGGGGTCATCATCATGTGGCGCAGAACGCAGCGCCTCGCGTCTGCTTCTCACTTATTAATGAACGTTTCACGAGTGGGTCCTTCAGCGCATTTGTCAAGTGGTCCTCCGATGTGGGACTGGAACCACGGAACCGATGGCAGGGGGCGGTGCAGTCAATGAGGCCTAACATTGTGGCCAATCTGTTCGCCCCGGTGAGTGGTCATCGATGAACGGGGTGCGCCGTACGGACCTCCTGGGAGTCGAGGAGTTTCGAAAGAGTTTCGAACTGGCCACCAGGCCACCTGGCAGGTGCGCTTCTCCAATGCGTCTCCTCTCTAATGCCAGGTCTTTGGTGGTGTCCACACCAAGTGCGCTTCCGTGGCGCTTCATTGTGTCCTCTCATCATCATCATCATCATCATCATCGCACACACCAGAAGCTCTGGAGGCTTCTGAAGCAAAACAAGTGGCACCGGGACACCGGGAGTGGCAGTACTGGCACCGGCAGTAGTGTTGCACTTTGCCGTATCTTATCGGCCGTTCGAGCGAGCTTAAACCCATCAAGCGGCGCAGGCAGGCAGGCTCTGTCCTGGCACCTATAGGGAAGGGAACCCACCCCCC
>NC_064874.1:45661902-45664402 GCF_943734745.1 Anopheles darlingi
TGCGGCCACACAGCTGAAGACCACTCCTTGAAGACCGAGCCGCACCGAAACAGAAGCCAGAAGCCTTCTGGGTGGGTTTTCGGTGACGTTTGTGGCCAAACATTGCCTCTGCTCTCTGCTCTGCTCTTGCCAACAAAAAAAAAAAAGGTCTGGGGCGCACAGCATCCTCAGCGTGAGGATGCCAAGGATGCGACGATCCGCTAGGACCGTTTGAGGTCCACGGGGTCGTCTAATCCCATTCGGCAGTCAATGGAAAGGCACAACCGGCGACGCGGCCTGAGCGGCAGTGTCAAAGGTGACCAAAGGCGGCATACGAATCCGTGTGGTTCCATGGATCCTTTCCGATCGCGCCGTTGGAATGTTGGACCGCGTGCATGTCCAGCTGCTCCAGTGCCTGCTCCGTTTGCACACTAAAAGTTGAACTTTCGGGTCTTTTTTTGGCCAATCGGTAGTGGCGGTGGCGAAGTGGTTTTCATGTTCTTCAATGAGCGTGTCTTGACTTCAGGGCGCGTCTCCATTTTGTTTGTCTCGAGTATTTCCTTCGATCGACGATCGTGGATCCCAGAGCCATCCACTTGTCCTGTATATCCTGATCTCCATATCCGGACAAGAAATACTCGGCCAATTCAAATGCACACCAATGGACACTTCAAGATTTACTGGCAAATGGTCTAATGTCACAAATGCCCAACCAAAAGGGCCACACGCGAAGCTTCAGCGTTCAACGAAGGAGGGCGCATCGACCGACCGACCGAAACCGAAACCGAGAAAAGGACATCCAGGAGGCCCCGGTAACCGGTGTCGCTAAACATCAATCAGTAGTGCCGGAACCGCAAACCGGTAGAACCGTAGAACCCCGAGGGCCGTGAAGGACTTTACAACGGAGCGCACCGCACGGTACGGCCGGCAGGCCGAAGGACCGGGAGAAGGACAATAAAACCTAACCTAACAATAATAACAACAACAATCATAACAATAAAAACCTATCGAGTCAATACCGGTACCGGTGTTGACCCGGCAGGCTGGCAGGCTGACTGGCTGACTGGCCAGATCGTTAGAGGGATCTCGAGAAGCTATAAGGGCCACGGACCAGACCGAGAGAAAGAGAGCAGGGAAGCGACGAAGGAAGGAAGGAAGGAAGGTAGAAGCAGTGACCATAAGTAGCGACCATTTAGACAGCAGCCGGTGGTGATGGTGTTGCTGGTGATCGCAGCCGCACCCGCACCCGCACCCGATCACTGGCCGCAGCGCCGCGCCCCCTCGCACACACTATGAATGAAGCCCGGGCCCTGGCCACTGCGGCTGCATGATGCTCGAAGGCCAAAGTAGGCATAAAAGTAAACCCAGATAAACAAACACGACTCCTCTAGAGCCGCTCTCGAAGAAAGGAACAGCCCGCGAAGAGGCGCGGCCGGGCTCTTCTTGGGGGCCGCCGCATCATCGATGGGTTTCGGGCCGTGGCGTTATAAAACTATGTGTGAGGTATTTCTCGGGGCCTCCTCCTTCGCCCTCGGTGCCCTCTTATGCCCATTGCGCCGAACCCCCGGCATGGCATGGCAAGGTGGCA
Source organism: Anopheles darlingi (assembly GCF_943734745.1). NCBI lineage: Eukaryota > Metazoa > Arthropoda > Insecta > Diptera > Culicidae > Anopheles > Anopheles darlingi. The sequence continues at coordinate 45,663,470 of NC_064874.1, forward strand.
TGTGATGTGGCATGGTTGTGGGTGTGCCGACGAATGTGCTTTTCCCTACCTTCCTCCGGGTCCTCTCGCTTCGCTGCCAGCTGCTGCTGCTGCCGATCGTTTGCTCCTTTAGCGGCTGCTTCCCATTAAATGCCCGGAATGGACTCCGGTATGGAGTGCGGCTGCGTCAGGGAAACATTTTCGGTGGCGATAGTGGCGATCGAGCGTGGATAGGCTGCCAGGTCCAGGTCCAGGTATGGTCAACGGAAACGCTTAAGGTAGAAGTGTCACAACGCGCCGCGTTTGAGCCCCGAGATTGCCGCGTTGCCTTTTGTTGTTGTTGCTGTTGTTGTTCGAGTCGACACCCGGTGACAACATCTAATCGCGAGGAACCGGCCCTCGGGGGACCCCGGGAGGCTTATTGACACTCGAGACGCCAAGTGGACTCGATTCGCCCGGGCTAGGACGCTGATCGAGTGCCATGACTTCTCTCGCTCTCTTCGGCTTTTGAGGCCGGGATGATTCACAGTCAGGGGTACGACGACGATGGCGACGACGACGACGACGATAGGTGCCGTGGGAAGCGAGCATGACATGCTCGCTGAGCGGGAGTCTTTAGGGATTAATTGATACCGCTGATACGATCAAGAGGGAATAGGTCCCTTGCGGAGCGGTCGGTGGTCGGTATCGATTGGATCGGGGAAACGGATCTGTTTTGTTGTAATTAAACGGTGACGGAGCAGATAGTCGTAGATCGGTTGATCCCCGTTTAAGGTTTGTTGCGTGTTTTTGAATGATTCATTCAAAGTGCTCGCTTGGGTTTGTCGTACACATTTAATAGCATAAAAGACTATTCGATTCGAACTATTGACAGGCTGAATGTCTAGTTCTGTACTTTTGTACTAACAGGACTGGCACCACTATCCGAATGCATTAAATAAATACTTAACAATT
>NC_064874.1:45669402-45671902 GCF_943734745.1 Anopheles darlingi
CAACACAATAACGAGAACAAAACCGAATGCCGGACCCCTAAACGATACCCAAAAACCACACGTCGGAAACGTCGTCAGTTCAGTCCCGGTGTGTTCGGTCATGGTTCGGGCAAGGGTCTCAAAGGGGAGTGAAAGGAAGGCCGGCCGGGGTGAGTCAATGTTTTGACACGAACCTTCACAACTGTAGTTGGCATGGCGTTGGACCGTGTGGCAGGAATCCATCTTTTTGCGACGGATCTGACGCGCCATTTCCTGTTCCTGCCGCTGTTGTTGTTGCTGTTGTTGTTGGACATCAGGTCTAGTCTGGCAATTCCCGTCGCACGTTGCGTCCTCGTCCTTTCGTATACACTTTACAGCGGGCTCGGGGTCAGGACGTGTTAGCGTGTTTGCGTCTGAAGGACAGGAACTAACTACAAACCTGAAACGAGGTTCCGCACAGTTCAAGAATCGCGTTCGGGAACTGTCCTCTTATGTATATATATGTATGTATATCTCTGGAATGCATCACGAGCTACCAATGAGCCACCGGCAAAGGGCGCCAAGGAGCCGAAATTAAATGTCGAAATTATTTCCCAAAACACGCCAAACGCGCGCAACTCCCCGCGATGGCCACATCATGGCGTGCCTGGTGGCGGTGGCGCGCGAATAAGGCTGCACCGTGTGCACGCATGCTGGTCCCCGGGCCGGCGGTAGAGGTACGGGGGGGAGTTCCCCAGAAAATCAATTACCTTATTAAAAGCCAGGGCAAGAGCCTGGTGTACGGGGGGTGCAGGAAAACGAAGAAACAGGCTCGCGAGCACGAGAAGTCCGGATTCCTGCCCATGGGCCAGGCCAGGCCAGGAACAGGAGGATCGTTGGCCAGAGATAAAAGGTCCAAACCCCCTGTTGGTCGTTTCGATCGGCAGGTTTCTCGAGGGGCGAAAGATGCGCCGCAAGAAGCAGGGGGAGAAAGCGAGAGTGAGAATAGCGGGCGGATCCATGGCACGGGAAAGGATAGATAGAGGAACGAGACAGCCAGAGAGAGAGGGAGAGAAAGAGAGAGAGAGAGAGAGAGAGAGAGAGAGAGAGAGAGAGAGCAAGAGAGAGAGAGAGACAGAGAAAGAGGCCGCCACGGAGGCCAAGTCCGCAGGTAATAATCAGTTAAGGAGCATGTTTTGGGGTGTGAGATTTCAGGGATGGGATGGCCCCCGGCTGGAACCCAGCAACCCAGCGGATGCTGGAACGCAAATGGACGAAGAAGAAGAAGAAGAAGAAGAAGAAAGGCCAAGAGCAAGCTGGTGGAAGAGCAACGGTATATAAAAAGCCTTTCGATAACTAACCGCATCGATGCTCATTTTAAAGTTCATAAATAAAACACCTTAAAGGCCAGCGCCAAGAATGTTTCACCTTCTCCTCCACCACCACCACCTTCTGTCTGTGTGCTGTGCCACAGTTGGGGTGGCAAATGGAACCTGCCCTCGGGGAGGCGTTCGACCGGTGGAGAAGTAATTTTTCTCAGTGCTACAGGTTATTCCGTTTACGCTACACTACTGCCTACTGGTGCACTCACTGGCAACACACTGGGGACTCGGGCGGTGGAGGTCTTAAACCGTTTCGTGACCTCGCCGGAAAGAAAACGGAAAGAAAAAACTGGGACCCTCAAAAAAAAAAAAAAAACAGGGACACCGTGCAGAATCGGGCATTCGGATGGGATAAGCGATTCGCCAGAAACGCAAATCTGTGACCGATATCGTCGGGAAAGACGGAGGGGGGGTTGAGAGCTACTGACCGCCAAAAACATTCCAGCAGGCCACTTAAAGAGGCTGACCGGTGCTGGAGAGGAAGCATTTTACGTTCTTTTTGTTGACCTCCGCCAGAGTTGAAGAAAGAATATAGTTTTGCTTTTCATCTAAAGTGTATTTTTCATTTAAATATGAAGCTGGATTGAGGTTAGGTGTGCGTTCGATTGCGCTGTACGTTCCCAGCCTACTAGATGCAAACGTGGCATCGATGAATGAAACACCTTATCCTGCAGATTTCATCCGTAGAAACTAAAAAAAATCATAATCATATCATAAGCTGTAAATCAGTAGGCGAACTTCGATTCCACTTTCAACGCTCCACGCCATGACACAAGAGTGACGCAAGAGGATCACGTGGATTTTAAACTATACTTTCTAGGTGCCGCCAAAATCGAATGCGCTTCCATTGTGAGCAGGTGTCAAGAGGCATTATTGATTAGCGGCCATCATCAAACTGTGCAGCATTTAGCGGCTGTTTTTGGAAGCTGCTAAAGTGACGATTGATTAGCGAGCTGCCGAACTTGGTTATGTCGCTAAAATGAGCGTTCCGCAACGCGTGTCGGCTCTCCTTAGATTGCGATCACGGCCCGGATGCACTTTTCGTTCCACCCGCACGAAAAACCCCCGAGAGCCCGCGAGCGAGGGCCGAAGATATCGTTGCGGTGTATCATTTAGCATGTTTTCACCTCCCTTCCCCCCATTCGTTGTCTCCTGACTCC
>NC_064874.1:45674402-45726902 GCF_943734745.1 Anopheles darlingi
GGATTTCGTTCGGCCTTCGCACGAAGGCGTTTATTTTTCTAAATCATGTGCACGAAGTGCACTTCGGTTTTTTCCATATTCTGCCCCCTTCCCCCAACGAAATCGCGGTCGCGAACTCCGCCGCGGTGTTTGGTGTTGTGATGACGCTCTACGTTGGTGTGGGTGCGTGGTGGTGGCGTCGTACATGCTGCCGTGGTGGCGTCGCTGTGGCGGCATGATCCGGGCTGCGATCATGAACGTTCCTGTTCAGCCTCATGTGCCACACGCGTTCTTCGATCGATGCTCGGGAACATGTTGAAGAAAAAGATAAAAAACAAAAGGTGTTAGATCACTTGCATCTTCACAATGTCATCTTTTCTTACCTTGCATGTAAACTGACGTTGTCACTCACAAAATCACTAACACTTTCCGCAACACTTTCACTGCTACACATTTGGCTAAGTCCCAGAACGACGCCGACTCTGAAATTTTCTAAGTCCCGGTGCGTGCTTCCCGGGACTTAGAAAAATTTCGACTGCAGCGATCCGGACTTTGCCGAATTTTGATCGAGGCTGCTCCGTCTCGTTTTTCTGTTCTCTTCTCTTGCGCGCTGCCGTTCGAATCGCCCCTCGACTCTTGCGCCCTTCCCACCCCTCGTAATCGAAACCCACAAGCTCGCGTTCGTTTTCGTTCGCCCTTCTTCTCTTCCCATTCCGCCCTTCCCCCTCCGCAACAGCGTCCCACAAGCTCGCGCGCAAAACCTTCTCCTCCTCGCGGTTTCTTCCGCTCTTTCCCCCGCTGCCTACGAGCGGTTCCATAGTGAGCGTCGCATTTGCCCCTTCCTCGACCCCGTCGCAGGCCGCGGGGGTTTCGTTTTCAACCTCCTCAGCCTTCCTCTCGCTGCGTCGCAGGCAGAGGGGTCTACTCATTGTTCAGTGGGTAGCTTTCACATCGAGAGCGTTTTACGCGAGTATTGGGCGCAGCAGGTTTTTGACGCAGAAAACACGCTCGCATTACCTCAAAATATATGGAAGTCTTCACACAAAGAACCCAATGCGTATTCTTAAGCTTCTGTAGAGCTTAGAAGTTAGCGTTTCTCCTGATCTGTAACAATCTACAGATTGTAGCGTATTCTGAGTTGACTGTAGCAAGCTACACCAAAAGGCCGGGGTTGCTCTTTGGTTTTGCAATTTAGTTTTGGAAGGAATGTGCTGAAATTCCGGTAATGATTGTATTGCGTGAAGATTAAACTATGTATCATGATTTGATAAGGTGTCGGTAGGGTGGTGGTTTTCGTGTATTTTGAATCGGCCTTCGTGCAATCTAGGTGTGAACAACAAATTAAGCTTTTGTGTCTAAAAACGTCAGCTTTTGCGTCTAAAACCGTCGAATTTGGCGTTGTTAAAAACGTGCACGATGTGAAAGCAGCTTTAAGCTCTTCAAAAGCTCCAAAAATAGCTTTTGGTGCGTTGCGTGAACACTTCCATACGGTGCGTCCAGACGGATCGCATTTGCAACGCTCGCTCAAGCACAACAGCCAGAGAGCTTTTTCTATCGCTTCGAGAAACGAACCCAGAAATGCTGGGTTTTCAAATTTTGTATGGAGATGACATCTCACCGATGCATCAAAAATTCGCGAAACGTAAACAAAGGGCAGATTCTTGCAGTTTTCGGGTTTTCAAAAGAGCTGTGAGCTTGAGCTAGCGTTGTAAAAGCGATCCATCTGGACGCACCGATACGGTTATCTAACGGCAAAATTTTGAAGAGGATAACCTCTTAAATTATCTAAATTGGTTGAGGTGTATGTAATGGTTAGTAAGTTTATTAATCTTAGTAAGTTTTACGTAGTAAGTTTTAATTTAGTAAGTTTTACTTACTGTTACTAAAAAAGTAACCGAAATAATTTACACCGTAATTCAAATATTACGCCACAATTCACTTTTGACAGCTACTCCACACGCCTTTTTGATGCGGCAGTTAAGAGGCCCTGCTACACGGAGCGCAAACTCTAGCGTAAACGTAAAAAATCATGCCAACGTTTAATGCCAAAGCTGTTTGCAAACGGGAGGGCTCGCAATATGTTCTTTTTGTGGTTTACATCGATAGTGAGTGATCATTGCTAGTGTGCTCAATCCTTTTCTTCCGCAAAACTCCTCCATAATTTCCTCAACCCGGCCACGTAAACGTATCGAAGCGTAAACGTTCACGCTCCGTGTATCAGGGCCTAAATGTGTACGTGACGAACAGCAAAAACACCTCCGCTTGCGACGCTCATTTTTCGTTTAAAGTTTATTGTGTCTGGTGGAAAGGGAATTGTTCGATCAAAAGTGTCCCAATCGTAATTGGCCTGTGCGTGACTACTTTTTGTGGATTTCATCAAAGACGCGTCTAAATCGCAATTAATCCCCGTCCAGCTGTGAGAGAGAGAGAGGGAGAGAGAGAGCGAGTGCTAGTGCGAGATAGCTACAGGCGTTCTTTGTTTACTAAACACGGAATCGCGGTCGAGAGAAAAAACGGTTGGGAAAACGCAGGCGGACAACAAGGGTGGAAAATCAAACGCACCCCGACGAGGAGAGCAACAACGTTCCAGTCTCAACGTCGCTTAAAGTGCATTTCAGTCCCAGCTTCGTTTAAAGTGCATCAAAGTGCAAAGTGCGTGTGAGTGCGTGCGTGCGAGATGTTCCGAACGATCGGTTTGTCGGGCGAGAAGAAAACGGGCTCGTCTGCACTGGCTTCCTCCAGCAAATCGATGGCCTCTGGTCCGCTGATGAAGATGGGCACCGAGGAACTTGGAGGTAAGTAACAACCCGCACGGGTGTGCTCTGTCTGTTCGCAATCTTTCGCTACGCACTGCGCGCTGGGAGCGGTTATTGCGTCGTAAGTTTCTTCTCTTTTTTTAGCTCGACGCCGCTGTGTCGCCTTCCTGGGCGTTGGGGGGTGGGTGGGTGTCACCATGGGAGCCCTACATCGTTTTTGCCATCTCCACCGCTGATAACGACACAGGAACACGTCGATTGTGATGAAAAGAAGGCAAATAGTTCTGGTTTCGAATTGGTTCGCGCAACTCAAGACGATTCTTGGGTTTTCTTTGTTCGTGGCTGCACCTGACGGAACCTGTTTTGCTGTTCGTGCACGGACAGCAGTGGGACCAACTTGCGATTCTAAACCACTCTATTACTATCGGCCTTTGGCTGCCCGTGAACCGTGAAGGTTAATGTTATGGATTGTTGCTTCACTTCATTTGCGATTTCAACCTCCCGAAGCCGTGCCTTGCACAGCTTGCTGTGGTGTTTGAAGATGAGTCACGCATACAGTCCAAAACAAGTTATTTCGGACGGTTAGTGGTTGAAACCGTCGTCAATCGAAAACCGGTCGAAGAACCATCCTCCTAGTGCTGTTATCAGCACAACCGAATAATGACGCGCTCGACGATGGCCAGACTCTACCGTTCGCAAGGCTGTGCCTAAGCTGATAAGCCATCCCTCTCTCACTATCAACGACGTGCATAATGTAGGGGTGCAATGTTGGCAACCATGCAGTGACGTCAAGTTACCGGTGAATTGTTAGCCAGCGTCATAGCCTGCCATGGCGTTCCATTCAGCTGAAATTGAAACGAAACAGCATGTTCCGATCGTACGATCTCACGATGTTTTTATACCGCGGAACAAAACCACCGCCATAGAACCGTTGTCGAAAACAGTCGTCATGATGATGGGGCAGAGTGTTCTATTTTCATTCCGTGTTCCCCACGGCCTTACTTGTTCCGTTTTATGGCCTAGTACTCGTCGGTTAATGAACCTGTTGGACGCTACTGTCGATAAGAGCAGCTCCAGCAGTCTTGAAGGTCAGTGGCTACGTGCAGCTTGAGCAATATGCATTCATATTGCATTACCATTGCCATCGGACAATATTTACGGAAATAGACTCACGTAAATCCGCGTAAGACGTAAATCGTACGTAAAGCGCATCACAAAAATCCCTTCCCCGTAAACAGCGACACTCTGTCTGAGACGCAGTTGCTGTGCAACCGGTAAACAGCCGATGTGCGGCCGTCGGGGCGACGATGGCCTTGCGCCTCTCCCAAGGAAGTGGACGGCACTCGTGGGCCTTTGGGTCGTAAATTAAATACGGGTGCCTTAGTCAGGTGCTTACTATCGGGCGACGTCACACGGAATATGATGCAGCAGGTGCAATCGATCAACGATCTTCTCCAGTCTGTGTTCGTAGTCTCGTTTAGAACTTGGCGTTGGGGCCGAGGAACCACAACGGAATTGCACCCAAGTGCAAATTCATGGCAAATGTAGGTCAACGGCATCACCACGGCATCATCATCATCATCATTATCGCTCGTTTGGTGTTGAGCGCACATGATGCTGCCGTGCATAACGGTCGGCTGACGATCGTTTGGTTTGGCGTATCGGTCATTGGTAATGTGAAGGGGGCTCATCAGAAACACACAATGCAGCGCGTCCTAGCGTTAACGCCGCGAAGGTTGATGGTCATCGGGAGTCGTAGCTTTTGTTATCATCGTTGCTATCAGACAATCAGATGGCTTTCATGAAGAAGCAGTATCAGCACCACCCCACCACCCACGACCTCGTCATCATCTTGGCTGATTAAATATTTAGCAATCTTTGCAACACCTTCTGAGTCTCTTCGACTCGACGCCGCTGCTGGGTCAATATTTTCGTGACCGCGACAAAGCGTCAATAATGGCAATCACTCTCACTCTACCGCGCGGTGGTGGTGTGGTATCCCCCTTCTCCAGTTGCTGTCCCGTTGTTGCTTTGTTGTGGTTGTTGCTGGCAATTCGTTGTTGACGTTGACGAATGGATGGACGGCGTGTCCGAGCTGGACTGGACTACTGTCGCCCGTCCGGGCGAGTTCACGAACTCGTTTTGGTGCTTCACTTGGTGGAGGACGTGGGTGAGTTGCGATTAAAATCCCACCACCCAGCCACTAATGTGGTGGCAGTAAATGGCGTAATCTCAGCCTCTCCAGCGTGTCTGGCATTTGGATTACCATTGGGTGCGCGTTGAGCGTGTTGTTGCTGCTATCAGCAAAGAGGAGGAAAGATGGGGCGAAAGGGTGTTAGTGAGATTAACTGTGTCCCTCTCGTTGCGGTTTTGTTGTTTTCCGGTGCAGCAACAGAAGCGTCTGGAGTAGCGTGTAGCGATGATGTTTCTATATGATTTAAGTTTACAGTTCAAGTAGACACAACAAGGGATGACTAGATTGACTTATGACAACGATCATCCCGTTCTTAAAATTTTCAGAATTCTTTCTACAGCATTTTTTATTTGCATCGTTTACAAGAAATCAAAATATGATCCCCTTTCGGGTCGCATCTCGCGAGAAAGCTATTTCGCCATTTGATAATCAAGTGCGAACACTGAAACGATCGTCACGCAAGTACCGTAAATTCGTACATTAGACCATGGTTTTGCTAGATGTTTTGGCCAATACTACCGTCTCATTGGCTATGTCAACAAACGCCAAGATAAGGCTTTACCGTTCGGTGTGGTGAGATCTCAGCAGGCCAACAAGCAGGACGGAACATGTTTGTTGGTGGGGAGGTGCTTTGGTTACACTTTGCCGTTGGCTCCTATGTTCATTTTGTTGTTTTGAGTAAGCAAAAGTTTGAAACTCGACCGTCGACTCGTTATCGGAACGTGCCGTACCCGCGGTACCACCAATACGCTCCAACTGACCTACAAAAACCGGCGAAATGTGCTGATAAGCACAATTCGTTTGCTTTCCACGCTTTGCGTTCTTGTATGGTTTTTTTTTCTCCTTGCTTGTAGCGAATGCACAGAACAACTTCCCTTCCGTGGCCCACCAGTATACGTAGGTGGCCAGTGTGGATGTGTTACAATCCCCACCCCACGCATTACTACGATTTCATGCTGCAAGTGACCGAGAGCGAACAATTTCGTTCGTGTTGATCCTCCCACTTCTCCATCAGCGAGGAGGTATGCACAGCGCGCGCAATACAATATGAGCGGCCGATTGAAAATCGGGGCCAAATACGGTGGACCAACCACCAAACCAGCTGCTCTGGACGGTAGCAGTTGAATGGATGCAATATATGCTTGCTCTTGGGTTGTAACACCCCATCCCCATCGAGAGGCTTTCGTGTCGGTTGCGCCACACTCCGGAGGCGGAGGGATCGATGAGTTATGGTACCCCACAGATGGTACAACATGCGAGTGCAGGCAGCACTAGTACTGCGCCTGTACCCCTGGCCATTTACGGGGAACAGGCCGTTTGCTCACTGAACAAACAATCACCTTTCGCTTTTGTCGTTGGCGATATCGATCACTTCTCGGGGTTTCAGACCGGGGAAAAAAATCTCTTAGTACGTGGGAAGAAACGGGAGAGAGGAACGGGTGCTTGTGGCACGATCATTTACGTAATCTGCCTAATTATCACCTCATTATCTAGCGAGCGAGCACGGCCCGCTTTATGTGCGATTGCGATTGATTTATGTCGCGCCGCTGCTGACCACTCTAACGACATGCAGTTAATTGATGCTCTCCACCAGCAAAAGGGTGTGTATATGCGTCTGTTCCGTGTACGCAAGGATGAGCCGTAGGGGAAGGCGTTTCCTTTTCCCGATTGGCATCCATCATCCGCCCGGGAAGTCGGTGCAGGAGAATGGCGCAATGGTGAACTAAAATTACTACGTAAACGGCCGCCGTGCATTTGACGTGCAAGCCGCTCGAGCTGATCATGCTCGATGAATACTAATTAATTGACGCGCGATTCACGAGCACCGTTTTATGATGGTCTCTCGATGCAATGAATACGCCCCAAAGGTACGCGTCAATGAAAGTGTGTTTCTTGTTGCGATTTGCGTCATAAAATCATCCGCGTGAACGGGTGTCGATTTGAGCGTTATCGGAGTGTCGTCGTGCATCCGTGCTATGCCATGTTCCTGGCCATTTCACCGGCAAGGAACGGTTGCGCTACTATCGCATCTTGTCATCGCCATCGCGAGGAATGTCTCATGCCGTCACGGTTTCATCATCTTCGCTACGCATCAGAAGGTGCGTGCAAGAGCGCATGTAAAGGGCGTGTTGATTCAATCTCTGTCTCACCAGCAGGCGTCAACAACAATCAACCAAAAGGGATTCCAGGCCCTGTAACTTTGAACAAACACTTCGCCATATGAAGGCGTAATGGCCCAGGGATGACCGAGCAGCCGCCATGCACTGGCAACGTGACAGCAATGAGCGAGATGTGCACCGCAACCGGGCCAGACATGTGTTACCACTTGGACACTACTGGACATTACACTACTGCTTACATTTTGCGATAATTCCGAGATGATGACCCACCGTGAGGGCGTTAGATTTCCTTGAACTTGCTTGCCTGCCTGCCTGCCTGCCTGTCTGACCGGTATTGGTCGGTACCGGTTTAAAACCTGGTGGTAGAACGCGAAGCGCACGCTAAGTAGCTGTGGCTACACTTTCCTGCGCTGCAAAGCCTCAGTGATCGCAACGAGAAATCTCTGTTGTGCGTTCGCGTGTCGCGATAAGTTTGTGCTCCTTCGACGTGATCGAAGGAACCGAATGGCCGAGTATGGCGTGTGAATATGCCGGTAATAACCTTCGCCCGCTGTTAAGCCGCCGGTTTCTAATGTGTTTTTCTGTTATTCTTGACCTACGCTAACAGAACGCTAACTGGCGGCGTGGCCACGCTGTATCTCTCTTTCCTCGGACGCGCGTGCCCCAGTGGCAGGAATGTGATGCAATTGAGTGGGCTCGTTGCCATAGCGGCGGAAGTGTTCACTGCTGGCGAATCATGTTTTCGGGCAGAATGCCAGGGCAGGGCTTTCCGTGCTGCTTAGATTCGTTCTTGGGGATAGAACTCTTCTGTTTTAGTCAAGGGTTGCAGAACTATCAGACTCACGGGATTAGTTTCTTGGTCGTTCCGTTTACTATACGTAGTACGTCCATTCGGAAAACAACAATTTGCGTGATGTTTTGTCTAGACGTGATAAGGCGATGATCTGAATCAGTGATCAATTCCCATCCCATGTTGTGAGCGGAACAAAGAACAAACGTGCACCACAAGCAAATGCATTATAAAAGAGCGGGGAAAACACGCAATATGCGCAGTGTGTCTGGCTGCTTCGCACTTTCCCGATGGCGTGGCGGACAGGAACAGGAAACTACCGCTCTTTGTCCCTTGGCACTCCGAGGATCCGAGCCGAGAAAATGGAAAAACGCTGTCTGCCACACGCTCATCATTGGTTTTTCCCTTCTCACACGCGGCGACTATATGCAACGCGCGTCATATTGACGTCATTGTCCCATCGCGGCCGTTCCAGTGTCAGTCAGTCAGCCAGCCAGCCAGCTCATCATCCTTTTTGGGGACTGGGGGCCTGGGAAATGAAAGCGTAAACACTGGGATGATGGAGTGTTGTTTCCGAAAATAGGTCTCCAAGAACATGAAGAAGAAGATGCCACTGACGTCGCCTTCTTTGTGCGTTCGTGGAGTGGCCGCGCTTGCTGTTCTCGTGCTTACTATTTGTTTGGCCGATTGGAGTTGCATTTCGGAGGAGGAAGCAGCACTTTTTTTTCTTCTTCTCAGTTTACAATAGCCGCTGACCCGGGTGTGTTTATCGCACCTCAGCGGTGGCGGCGACGGCTGCTTATCAGTGGAAAAAAGGTGGATGCCTGTGTTTATGTTTGACTCACGAATGTTGTTTGCACGGGAGGGGGATATCGGTGCTTCGGAGCCCTTTTATCGTTCTCAATGGACCCAGTCCGGACATTGTATCGCAAATTGTTTAACTGTTTTACGCAGCAGCAGCAGGTTTGTCGATTTTTGTACCATTTTAGTAACATTTTTGCGTATAACGAATGTTGGTGGACGCTCAAATCCATCCATTCCATCGTTGGTACGATCGTATCGATCGTGTTTTCGTTGCCCTCCACAATATGTGTGCCACGTAAACAATCATTAAGTTTCACTGGGTGGACGCAGGGCCTCTGGTTACCAACGCGCCATTTATAGTGAAATAAAGAAGAGGCGCGCGTCTCTCGTTTGTTTACTATATCTGTGTTTGGTTTACGGATCATTTAAACCTAAACATGGGCGCCGCTACATCCCTTGGAATTGTGCGTTGGTCTGTGTGGCGTTCCTCCGTTCTGCGTTCCAGTTTTTGTGTTCGCTTTCCATCCGGCCGTTGTTTCAGGCGCCCTGAAAGTGTCGCGTGAAATGAAAACAGCGCTGAAACAGATTGAATTTATTTAAATGAAATGAAACAAATGTTCGCACAAGAACCAAAGCAACCATGGTGCTGCTGCTGCTGCTGTTGCTGCTGGAGCCAAGGTTAACATGGCGTTGGCTAAAATGAATTTCTAAAAAAATGAAATATCACTGTCCCCCAAAAATCACCTATGGTTCGTTGGTTTCCGGCAGCAGCATTAGCATCAGCATCAACAAATGAAGATCGACAAACGTGGGTAGCAGCAGCAACAGCAGCTAGTGATGACCCCCTTTTTGGCTGGATAGTATAAGCATTCGAGCTCAGCTCTGTTGCTCACTTGCTTCTGCTTCATGGCGCGCTGGGTGTTGCCGTTATGGTTGCCTCGGCACGCACAACACTTGCGTGCACTTCCGGTCGAACGGAAGCAACGAAGAGAGCGAAGCTAAGCAGGCAGCTGATCAACATGCTACGCGGCTGCGTTAATGTATACCGTCGGTTGGTTCGTTGTTTAGCCGGTTGTTGTGGGGTGCTTGTAATAAATATTAATTCAATTCTGTAGCGCGCACGTAAGGGGATCGATGACCAACAACAAGCGTCCCCCCGGGGTGGTGATCGCACAAGCGTGGGTCTTCTTTTCCATGTTCAAAATACCGAAGCAAAGGGGTGAAGACGAGAAGACGACGCACCGATAAAGAAGCGATCGAGAGGGATAAAAGAATAGGGGGAGGAGGATCAAAATCAATGACAAAACAGACAACGAATTCTTTAAGATACACCACAACAGCACCAGTCCAGTGCTTTTGCGATGTTGCCGCTGTCAAGGTCATATGCGATTGCAAGCGATCGCGATCCACGCCATCTCCCCATCCCATCAGCACAGTTTTGTCGATCGTTCGTCGTTTTTTGTATCTTCCAGTGTTTTGTTTTACGGTGCGGGATGGGTTTCTCTTACTCCATTCTGGAATACATTACTAATGCTGCGGTTTGTGGTTTTCCGTTTGTTTTGTTTTTCTTCCTTCTCCCTATCTGCAGAATCATGGATCGAGCTATCGTCGAACACTACGAGCCAGAGTACGATCGGTGGGCTGGGATCGGTGGGATCAGTCGTGTACTCGGGCAACAGCAGCAACGCTGCTATCCCCAGCGCTACCGCCACCACCAGCACTACCACTGTCGTCCCGAGCAGTAGCAGCGGCAGCCAGCTGCTGGTAAGCCTTACCCCGCCCGAACTGAATGTCAGAAGCCCGGAACGGACAACGCCACTACCGTTCGCATCGGTCGAAGAGTACATAAGACTGCTACGGGAGGCTCAGCGCGAATCGAAGGAATCCAGCCGCGTGGCGTCGTTGACGAGCTCGCGTAAAAACTCTCCGCGCGGTAGCCCCAAATCGCCACCGAACAGCCCAAACACCGAACTAGCGGCCACCGAGGAAGATCTCAAAAATGTCTACATCAACTATCTCAACAAGGTAGGTACAAGCGCGAGTTGCGAGAACCGCCGCCGGAATGGCCGCCACGAATGGCCTTGTGGGTTGTTTGAGCGAGAGGTGAATGTGGTGCTTTCTGGCTCTGAATGTCGTCCGTCGGACGGATGGAATGGCGTAATGTGATGCCGCTTCTTGGGCGGGGGGTTGGGGCCTTTGTTGTGGCTCCGTTTCTCTCCGTTTGTGCATTTGACCAAGATATTTGGTTTCCCTAGAGGAGCGGGGGCTTATCCGGAGTGTCTCCGGGCAAAAGGAAGGAGGTCATCCAATGGTCGCACGCACACGGTGGTGACCTTTCTGTGACCATTTTCTACCGATGCAAATGGTTGGACGTAAGAAAATCATGGTGCTACTCATTGCCGCTTGAATGCACTGGTTGGAACGGTCCAAAATTTGAAGACTGAAGCCGCCCTTCTCGTCTGACCTTAACTAGATCATGTTGATCGTATTGAGAAACAATGGGCCACGTGCATTGTGAGCGTGGTTGTTGCCGGTTGGTGTCGGTGCATCCATCGATTCAAAACAGAGATTGTAAACAGGAAAAGAATAGTTAGGCAGCGGCATGATCACGTTTTTCATTCTACCGACTGTTGGAGATGATCTGTCGATGGCTTACACGACTCAATGCATGTTATTTTTATCTTTTGGTAATACTAGTGAATTGAATAATGATAAATGTTATATTCTCTTTCTCAGGATGGTGATATAGTTAAGGATACAGACTGGGTATGGGACTGGAGTAGTCGGCCCGATCAGCAACCACCAAAGTGAGTATTACGACGGACTAGAAGAAACGCAAAAACAGCTCATTTGACTTAATTTGTTTCCCTTTTCAGAGAGTGGAAATTTGAACATCCCAAAAAGACCGACCAAGAGGAGTGCACCAAAACCAGTCACGCTGGGTACTCGATAAGGCAGGTTCGCGTAGGAAAAAACTCGCTGTTTTCGCGGGAGTTTCTCTACTCGATCGTACTGACGAATGTATTATCACTCTTGCTAGGAGCAGGAATCGGGTAAGTGTGTGCCCATGCATTAACCGTCGTTAATCCGCGGCATTCCGTCTAACGCGTATGCATATTATCGGTATATTGTAGAGCCTGGCTACAGAAAAGAGGACTGCTGCTGACTCGCATCTCGATTGAATAGAGGAGATGCTTGCGCAGTCGTCCGTCGTGTCGAATCTACTGTCCACTTCATCAAATCAGAAACCACAACACACGGCGTATGTCTTGTATCGATTTTGACTTTCGGCATCGCCACCGCCACTCTAAAATCGCTTTTAGAGATTCTGACGGCTGCGATTGGCTGGCCATCGGCGGCCCGGTTGCGCCTAGAAATACGCAGAAGTAGTAGGGCATTTATCTTCTTACATACGAGAAAAAAAGTAACAATACAATAAACAATTTTGAGTTTGTTTTTTAGCCAAGAGTGCAGATGAAAGATAATAGGATCTATGATCGTAGGTAAACGTCCGAGCAGGGCATCGGGCGGGTAGTGGAGAAATGAGGAAAGACTGTGCAAACAGTAGCTGAAGTGAGAGAAAATGTGTGATCGAACCAAAATAGTGACAAGAACTTATCAAAGAAAGTTACGAAAACTTATTGCAAGATTGTTCACAATCACGAGCCCTTCAGAGGGGTTTGGTAGAATGGTAACCGGGGGGTCCGCAGTAAACACAGATCACAAGCACAGAGCACATTCGAAATGCGGTTTCGTGATCTGTTGTTCCCCGGCCCTTTTGGAACAATCTTGAGCCAATGCTAGTGATGAAGTGCGTCAAAAGGAGAAGGGAATCATTCTGAAATGGACTGGGCATCAATTTTCGCAAAACACATTAGAGGGAACAGTGAAAAGATTTCGTGTGATTTCTTTCCTATCGAACGGGATGGGAAGTTTGTAACCGATCAGGGAGAGAACATTAGTAGAGAGCGAGAAACTGAGCAGATTTATTCCATTTTTCTATAAACAAAAAAAACACAACACGTATCCGTTTTAAAACTATGTACGTAAGGGGTGAGATTAAGGAAAATTTACAAGAAAATGAAAAGAAACGAGCAGAATGAGAGAAGGCTAGGTCGAGGAATGCTTCACGATGAGATGAGATTATTAGTGCGAGAGCAAATGTGTTTGGTGTAGTGTTAATTGTTATTTCTGTTCTGTGCGCTTAGTAATTTTGTTAACTTACTAGCTTTTTTTCACTACTCTCACCCGCCGCTGTATTTTCGTGCCGCGCGGTTTTCCGTTTCCGGAGCATAAATTTTTCCATAAAATCGGTCCCATAAATTATGGCAAACTAAGTCTGCTCGATTTTCTCGATTCTGCTCGAGCGGTACGCGTGGCCTCGTGGTTTGATCCGCTTTTAAGCCTTTGTTTTTGGAAAAGGGCTGCTGAAATGAAAATTTCTGGGAAAAATATCATGAAATTTCCATGGTATTGCGTTTCGCTTCCAAAAGCATCATGTATCCAGTGCAACTCGCACCGCATGGGGTTTCACAAACCCAACAAACTATTCCCTTATTTGTCGCGCTTTGCTTCTCGTTTATTTTTTAATGCACCGTTTTAAATATTTAATTTCTATTTAATTTAATTCCTTGAATTTAACATTTTTACTTCTAACCTGCGTACACTGCTGCACTTTGAATCCGTGAATGTGTGGCGATTGTCTTTTGTCACAGAAAGCATTATCCAACAGTAAAGAGGAGGAGTTGTTTGTGTCTCTCGTTCGTGAAAAATCGGAAAGCCATTTTGTAGTAATCGTGTCGACATTTTGTGTCGTAAAGAAGAGAAGGAAGGGAAATGTGTGAAGCAAATGAGTAAGAAAAGTGTTAGGCTACATTAATTGGTATCTTCAATTCCAAGACCATTACTTTGTATTATTCCTTAAGCATTATATACACATCTACCGAAATAAAAGTAAATGAAAATAGAGTACTTTGCAACATTCTGACGATCGGATGCACATTCGCCTTCGCATCCGAACTGGAATATTTGACAAAGAGAAATTTTGGCAGCATAGCATTAAACAAACTTGCCAGAATTGGTTTGTATATTCAAAACTTTAAAAAAGATTTGCCAACACAGTTTGCTTTGAGTGGAAAACAATGTCACACACCATTTCTAGGATTGGTAACGATCCACGTTACCATTTTGTAGCAGCAAACGCAAGAATCGCACGAACGCCACCCCACTGCCAGTCCTTTAGCCACCGAAATTGAAACCAATTTCGGTTGCGGCTCATGATCAATGATTTCCCAGGACAGTCGATACAGTGTTGCTTGCTTTCGTCGTCACTGGTGCTGAGTGCGGTCTAGCGCTGTCTTGACAACCGTAAGCATAAGCTGCTTGGTTGCTCGTTGCAACTACCAGTGCGCTCTGCCTTCAAGATGAGCAGGCAGCGTGTTGCACTGGGGACCGATATCTCCTTCTTCTGTGAACGGTTTTGGAGCTGCGTTGAATAATCGAATCCTATCGTGCGAATGGAGAAAGGCAAGGATGGCCACCGACGGAGTCAAAAGGCGCCAAACGGGACCATTGGAAGCAAAATATATTATCGACGGTAATCAAATATATCTCGAGTTTGGGTTCATTCGACTACGACCACGAGGACGACGACCGTTACGCTTCGGTTCCACTTCTGTTTTACTACGCCATAATGAAATTTTCAAAAATAGGGAACCAGAAAACCTTCTTCTGCTGCTGCAAACAGTCCTCTGCTCCTTTGGTCCTTCTTACCACCTCCCCCCATGGTTCCCCTGGGGGGGAACCTTTTCGCAAAAGGCGCAACCAGCACCACAATGATGATCGATAGAAACAGCTGCCATTTGCTGCGTGGTGCGTGATGACCGTGTTGCTGTGCCACCCCGCCCCGGGGCCAACGATCCGAACGTTCGGTGCGGTGAAATCTCGTTTGGTCCTTAGGTATGCTGCTTGCAAAGCTAATTATAAGGGACAATCGAATTTCTTGGGTCGGTGAAGCGTTATTTGAGGTTATTTTTAAGTTTGTTGCCCTCACCCGATAGGTGTTGGGCGGTTGGTGTTGGTCGGTGTGATTCCTTTACGCAGATAAACTTGATAAACTAAGTTTGGTGAACCTTTTCCTAGAAGGCCTCCAGTGCCGCTTGGATGGGATAGATATTGGGGTCACACGGGGAATCGTCATCATCATACCGCTTCCTACCACCGACCACAAAGGGAAGTGACGATGATGTTGACGTGGTGAGGCCAACCGACGGTGGCAAGTTCGCAGAACAGGGGGTTGTTGCAAGTGCACTCGATTGGCGACTCAACAAGGTGGCGACAACGGCTCTAATCAGGCTTGATTACGCTTATTGACATGTAAATCATCAATAATGGAGTAGGCAAAGCCTGGCCGTACCGCACACAGGATGTTTGTGTGGCTGTGTTGTCAGTGAGTGTACAGAAATCAATCGATAGACATTAATCATCCAACTGCTGGTGCTGCTGTTGCTGCTGTATGTGCAGCTGCATCATGCACCATACGACCGTTCAATCGATGCAAATCCGTTATGCTCGATAGCTTCTCCGTCGAATGTTTGCAGCAGCCAGCACACTAGAGCTGGCTTCTAGAGCTCGTACGTACGCAAGCGTTGCTCTTGCGATGTCTACCAAGTGTGTCCTTGGCCCCCAGTGAGGCCCAACATGGCTCTTCATTAGGTACCTCAAATTAATCAAACATTCGATGGATATTAAATCCGGGATCGTGCGCCTCCATCGTCCCGTCGTAAGGTACACGGCAACGCTCGGTTCTTGTTGTAAGTGACCTAGCGCCCCCCGGGTGAGGTGGACCGGCCTGCCTCTTCCGGGATGACTAAGACCCAACATGGTACCGAGTACGGCCACTGGGACTGGGAATGGGAGCACCATCCGGGGTTGGGAGAGCTGTGTTTGTGTTCGTGTTTGCCGTCGTTGATTTAACGTTCTGGGCACCATAAATCTCTCTTCTAATGAACGATAACGCCCCTCTCTCTCTCTCTCTCTGGCAGCACCCCCTTCGCCTCCGTATCGATAAGAAATCAACCGGTGGAAGTAAGTAAATTTACATTACGGAAACACCGAACAAACCTCCCTCTAATGTACGACCCTGCGGTGCTGGCCCTGGTCGACCATTCACCAGCCACCATTCCACCACCACCACCACTCCACTGGTCCTGGTGCTTATCGTACTTCCGCGCGTAATAGCCAATGATCGTCGACGATGGGCGTCGAGCATGGGGATGACGATGACGGCGGGATGATGACGGCGCTTCTCCTCCAGGGAGTCGCGTGTTCGGTTCGGTCCGAGACCCGGCCCCGGCTGAGGTTTCTTATGGCTAATTAAAGCTCCCGCTGGTAGTCGTATGTCCTCCAAATGGACTACCACCGCGTCTATCCTGATCCCCTGATGGTTCACCCCGATGGTATACGAAATGCGTGTTCTATCGGTTGCAGTCGTCGTCGTCGGTCGGTCGGGAAAGTTATGACTTGAGTTATTTACGGAGTTTCTCCCAGGGTGCTAGCTGAATTGACCCCCTGACTGACTGGCCCTACCAGCAACTGACCACCAAAGGGCAGCAGGCAGGTAGCAGAACATGGAATGCTGAAAGTTATGCTGCAGCGAACGCACGCGCCGCAACGAAAGGTTAATGAGATGGTGAATGCGCACCGCCGAATGTGGTGACATTCGAAAGACATAAACCCCTTACCTGGTACCAGGTAAAACTGTCGACCGATTTACTCAACATCTTGCCCCGTGGGTGTGGGTTTTCCAAGTAAAACAATCAACGAACGATAAGATGCTCGCGGCGTAGCATGTTTGGCGTGCCCACCGCACCACCGCTCGAGCGCATTTTCCAGCCAAACTATTCTCTAACTTTTAATTGGAATAATAATTTCGCAATAAAGTGGGAATGAGAAGTTTTCCCCCGTTTACAGGGCAGGGACAACCCCGTTCCTCCTCCGTCCGGGGGGAACTCAACAAAGAAACACGAAACAACGAAAACACTAGCACGAACTGCAGCCTGTTATTAGTTCCACCGCTCACTTCCGATAGTATCTCCTCTCAAAAGACGGATAAGGGGCATTGGATTGTGGCTGCCCCTTCGCGGTCTCGGTCCGTTTTCACTCCTCGCGCGGTAATCTGCGTTACGATGTTTGCAGAAGCGAACCGAAAGTTTTCCACCGATGATGACTCATGATTGTAGATTCCAAGAAGCTAATCATACTTGACTTTCTGCTGACGTGGAACTGCTGCTGCTGCTGTTGCTGGAGCAACCATCGAGTTACCTTCGCTACTGTGTGCAAGCACCTGTGCAGTAGCCTTTATGGGATTGAAATCCCATCTTCCTGGTACCAGGCAAGGTTCGAGTGCGAGTGCGGTGTTTGCGGCTCAAAAGCTCTAGCAACCGGTTAGTGGCGCTAGTGGCCACGCCGGTGCTGCCGGTGTCCCAGAGGGGTTCTTGCAATAGGTGCTGCTTGTCTGCTACTACCGGTGAAAGACAAGCCCGACGAAGCAGCAGCAACGAACAAGACGGACACATGGAAGAAAGGCTTCTCACCAGAGATCATCGGTGAAAGGCGTGCGCAGGGGTGGGGGGGTTGGTGCAAATTGGAAAATTTTACAATTCCTCACCACGGCTGTGTAGCGTAGCTCCCAACGGTGTGTATGCCGCCGATGAGTTTCGGATGCCGAGTTGACAGTGGTGTGACTGGTGGCTGGTGGTTGGTGGTTGGCATCCCAAACGCAATGCACCATAATGCCAGGTTGGTGTGCCAAAGAGGGAAGGCGAGGTGGTTTACAGTTTCCATGGGTGTTTAGGACATTGTTGGCAAAATGTGCAAACATAAGCGGGGAGAGCGACGACGAAATTGAAAACAACCCAACCAAGCGCCGAAACCATTCGTCCTACGATCGGGGGCATCATCATCATCGTACTGTCGGTGCTCGGTGCACCGCGCAGTCAGTCAGTCCGTGGCTGGCAAATACACATTGACACGAGAGATGTCGTGGCCCCGTGATGGTGGAAAAGCGCTAGCGGCCGGTATTACAGCAGCAGCAGCAGCCGGTTGCCGCCGCCATGTGGCCACGTTTGATGACGGTGACGTCTGTTTGACAATCCGAAAGTGATGAAATCTGAATAATGCATCCCAATGAAATTATAATAATGACGACGATGACGAGGGCGCGAAGACGTGCTGGTGGTGATGAGGAAGGGCAGCTTTGCAATCTCTGTGTGCGCCACGGTGCAATAATGTGTCACACGGTGCAGAATAGTGTGACGTGACGTACCCTGGTACTAACTTCTGGTACCATCGGCGGTGCGCCAAACTTTGTATAATATGAAATGCTGCTCCTGCTGCTGCTGCTGGAATGTTCCATTCTCTGATTTCTCTTTCTGGCTCCTGGCAGGTGCACGGTGTACGGAGTTTCTTGTATCCCCGCACCTGGTGTGGTGAGGTGAGGCACCGGCAACGAAGCTAAACCGGGCATGAAATGGCCGTCGAAGTGCTTTCATTCGAAGCGATGGACGTTGGTACGCGATTTCACGCGCCATTTGATGCGAAGATGCGCCACCTGCAAAGCCGGCAGCTCGCAGCAGGTTGGTACAGGTGGCCGGATTCTTGGTGGCTTGCACCGCATGCACCACACGTGTGTGTGTGTTCACTTCCCGGGGGGTTCAACCACCGGTGAAACGCGGTGTGGTTTGAAAGATGTCAAATTAAATTGACGGCTGAAGTGGAGAGTCGTGCGTACGCTTTTCAGTCGCAGCAGCATTAGTACATCGAGGGCGGGCGAGGGGCGCATTGCGATGGAACAAAACAGGCGGTGAAGGCAGCAAACCGCTAACCACACGCGCGGAGACGGCGCCAGCGATGCGATGCGTGGTTTGATCTGGGATCTTCTGCATGTTTTATGTCTCCTCTGCGAGCCTCCCGGTGCCCGGGAGTAGCAGCAGCAGCAGCAGCGGCGGCCTGTAGGAAAGCTGTAAAATGGAGCAGGAGGCCTGGGCCTGGGCCCTTTGTTCGGGTTGCCGGCAAACATGCCCAAGCCTTCTTGGATGGCTACCGTGCGGTAGCCGTTCGTACCGTGCTGTACAAACACTAAACCATGCGTGTGCGTCTCCGGTTGAGTTGGATTTACTTTAGCATCGTAGTAGCCTTCGTCTTCGTCGTCGTCACACGTGTTCTGTTCCTTCTGCTAGGGGAGCTAAAGGTCCTTTGCTGCTCGATATTAAGGGGCGAGTATTTTTCACAGAACACCGAACACGAACCTCTCGAAATTATGAACCAGTCTCGGGTAAATAATTACCGGTACCGAGACCGGTGTGATGGTCGGACTGCCGGCCGGCCGGTGCACTAAAGATGAATTAAATTATTCGGCAGCAAACTCCTGAGTAAATATTCCGGCATTTCATGTATCGGTGCACTAGAACGTAAAAAGCGTGTTTCCGTTTTTTTCTTAGGTGGCATTGAACTACCTTTTCATTGAGGTCGAGTCAATACGATCTGATCTTCTGTCATCTATTCATTTCGATCAATTAGCCAAGTGGGGCATTAGATTTTTGTTGGGTAGCACATTTTTGCCAGCACAGTCCAGGTCCGGGACCGTAAAAATTATGAATGGAACCGAAATTCCTGTTTGTGAAGATGTGATGGATGATTGCTACCAACGGTCTTAATGTTCAAAGGAAAAGTCCAAGTTTATCGACCGCAAATCGGAGGACATGCCCATGTCTCTCGGACTCTTGAAGCATTTGTAAGTAGAAACAACGGCACCGACCTTGATGTATTCGGTTGAATTCTGCAGAGCCGCCGATCAGAATCCATCGGTCCGTGAAGCTTGAAATTTGAAGCATCAGTATGACCTGCCTTTGAATTCCAAAAAATTGGAACATAATTCAGAACAGTGTAAAAGACTCCTGTCTCCATTCTGAGAGGATCGTCTAACGTCAGGCTTAAGTCTCGTCGTGTTATGCAAAAACCGATGAAATGTTGCTTTCAAAATCAATCAATCCAAACAACAACAGGATACGATTCTAAACACCGTATGATAGGCTACGATATCCTGTTCTACGCCATTGATAATGGCCTGACGTTCGCAATGCAATCGTAACCTGGGAACTGCCCTGGATCTCGACCGAATGGTGGGTTAAACATCCATCAACGATTCCCTCCTCGGTGGTCAATCGCGGCGAATGCGGGGTTGGTCTACCAGGAAACCGATGGCTCGTTGAACCACCGGTTCCGGACGACGACTGGGCTGGACGGCTGGACCTGGAGAACGACCTGGATTATCTTCAACATTCTCACCGTCGCACGTCGACCGCTCGGACAACGATGACGGCACGTTGGGTCGTTGTCGTACTCCGGATATTCCCCTCGTACCCTGAGGTCCCGTCACCTTGCGTCAATGCGACGAAGGCTCCAATGGAGGCTGGGAATGGAGGCGAGGATAGGTTGGATATCAATTTTCATACCGAAAACGCTCCATTACTTAATGATTTCCTCAAATTTATTTACGAGCTGCATTTCCGGTACCCCGGGACCTGGGCTAGTGTGTCCCGGTGCCCAGCAGCAGCAGCAGGACCCCCCAGCAGGGGGTTTCCTCCCTAATCTTCTCGCCAGGACACGGGCCAGTATCGTATCTGTTTGCATTTTATTCCCATACGTCACCGGATTATGGGTTTGTGCTTTCAGTGTCAGCGGTAACGGAACGTATCGTGAGCTGGAACATGTGTTGCTGCTGCCGGTGGTTGGTATATGGTCTCCGGCTGCGAAGGACAGGCCCAGCACCATCATAACGCTGCCACTGTGTGCCGTGTGTCGTCCTTCATCCAGCATCCGGTGTGCTGTGTGTGTTGACTTCTGCAGCGGAAGCGAGACGGAAAAGGGTGCGGCTTCGGTTGGACGGTCGGTCGGTCGTTCCTATGGTACCGGATGTACCACCGGAAAACTAATACTCTCTCCTCCACCGGTCCCGGTCCCGGCCCTGGTCGGTACATTGTCGGAAGATGTCCGATCTGTGTCCCGGTTATTCGCAGTCCGGGGACGAAGAATTGAAAATGATACAAATAAAGCGTAACCTTCATCTTTCCTCCCCCGTTTCCTTTCGGGCTGTACTCATTGTACCTCGCCCTTATTCGGAGTGGCTTCAGGGTGGGGGCTTTGGTCGAAAATGGATGGATCCGGAAATGGGAATGGAGATGGTGGTGGCGAGTGGTGGCGAGAAACGCATCGTGCGGCCACATCAAGCTTATGCACGCTGTTTCCATCGAACCGGAACCACAAGTGTCGATAGCGGTGAGATTACCGGTACACTAGCCCACTCAGGTGTGTGTGTGTGTGTGTGTTTGAGTCGGCCAGGGACTGAAAAGGACTTAACCTTAGACCGTTCCCGGCAATACCACGGCCCTTGACCACTGCTGCTATGCGGTGATGGTGGAAAGGTAAGTAAACCACTCCAGTGCGGTGCAAGAAGACGTGGTCCGGTCCGGTTCCGAGACGTCGGGGCTCATGAACCAATAAAAGCGGCGCGGAAGCGGGAATGTCCGTGATGGTGGCAATGATGAGTTCAATGTTGTGCTGGTTCGGTAAGCACGGTCTGGCCACGTCTGGTTGGTCGTTGGCCGCCGCAGCCGGTCGATGAGAACCAACCAACAACGCCACAGCAGCAGCAGCAGCAGGACGGCGACCACCACGACATTAATGATGGTGGCAACGACAACGACGATGACGACGACGATGATGAGGATGATGGTGACGATGGTGATGGGCGATGGGCGATGGTGACTGAGACCAAAGCAGAGCTGCCGAGCAGAAGATTCTGGGCAAGCTCTTAAGTAAACATTGTTGTTACATTTACGAGCACATCTGTCAACAAGCTCCCTTCTCGGTGTGTGTGCAAACCGGAAATGGAGGCAGGAAGGGATGAAGGGGCCGGGGACAGAAAAGCGGAGGGACACATCCGACATCATGTTTTCGGAATGTGGGGAATAGGAGAGCCCGGGTCCTGGTCGAGGAACCACACAGCGAGCGAGGTTGATTTTTAGATCGTTCCGATGATTTATTGAAGAGAACGAACATTTGAACGAATCGCATCGCCGGAATCTCCGAATCGAATTGGATGGACCGGAGATAATCCGTTCGGGAAAATCGATCAAAGTAAACCCTGCGTGCACTGCGGGAAGTAGTGGAGCGGATCCGGAGCAGATCTTCTTCTGTCAGGTGATAAGCCAATGCCCACCAGGGCCGACATAATTCTAAGTGCGCTTTCACTCCCTCTCTCTTTCTTATGCTCTTCCAGATCCTCGATATGCCTTTCTGGGGACCGATTGACCGATAAGCAGTGCAGCAGTAGAGCAAGGTGCTGGGAAATGCAAACAGCTGTGGCAGCTTCCGAACCGACTTGAAACAACAACATTTACGTATCAATTGGGTTGCAGCACAATTTCCGGATCCGGATCTGCACACTAACACACACATACACACAGACAGTTCATCCGGGGCATGTGAACAGACAGACATGGAGGATGGACAGGACAGGAGTGATACCGGTGCAATGTTATGCATTTTTCAACGCAGAACAAACAGTACACGGTTAGATGGTCAGTCCGGTGAGTGGCCACCGCCGACCGAGCATACACACACACTATTCAGGAGGAAGATTGAATATCCTTGAATACCGCGGGATCGTGCCCATTGAACTGGTGTCGCGTGTCCATTTCGTTTGATCTCTCTACCAATCACATTTCCATAAATTAACGCCCCAGTAATGTGTGGAGCCCAAAGAGGTGGGAGGGGGGAGGGAACCGTTTGTAGTGCCACAGTCTCGTCGGGGTCTCTCTCTCTCTCTCTCTCTCTCCGGCGCATATAAACGAATGACAACTCTCAGCCCTTTAAGCTCGAGTACGGGTCGTTCGTTCGGTCGTTCGGTCGGTCGGTGTGGAAGTTGAAGTGCATCGTAATCAATCACTGTCCAACCTCTCACTGTCCGATGGATCTGTCCTCCCACTTGTTCATGTCGCTTTGCAGCACCACCACCACCGTCTACTGATGTTTAATGAAAAAGGATTCCTCCAGCTCCAGCGCCAGCTCCAGCTACTGCTGCTCCTGGGGTTGCTTTGATTGCTTTACGTCTAGCCCGCGGGTGAATCTCATGTTCGGAGTATGATGATTGGTTTCGTGCTGCGCTGGCGTTTGTGTTTCCGCTGCTGCTGCTGTTGCTGCATGTGGCCCGGTGCGGGGAAATGGATTGCACCGGTTGGTGAATGGCTGACGTGCCCAGCAACAGATGGCGATGGCGACCGGTCCTGTGGCCCGGAGGGGCCTCAGGCTCTGGGAGAAACAAGTGTGTCATCGAACGTGAAACAACATACAACGCACGCGGGGACAAAGCGATAGAAATGAATTCTTAATGGGTTCAGGGTAGTGTGGTACTCGCGTTCGTGCAGCTGTAAGCAAATGGCCGCAAACTACCCGTCCAGGGTTGTGGCGCAAAACGCAACGATCTTCAACACAAAGCTCTGGGACTCCTGGGAATGCTGCGAGAGGCACCGCGAGTGTCTGCGGATGTCTGCGGATTTGAAGGATTTGTTTATTTTGCCTTTTGCTTCCGTCCGCCTACGGAAGCGGATCACTTACCGACCGGCGTACTTCTTCTCGAGACAGTTCTTCTTGTAGTGGCCGATGAAACCGATCGGTGTGCAGACCGTCGGCGTGACGGCATGGCAGTAGCAGACACGTTCGTTAGCCACAATTTATGGAGCATCTTTCCGATGATTGTTTCGCGTTTCGCGTTGCTTCACTGTAGCAGCTGATAGCTCGCTGGCAGCTGCTGCTGCTGCTGCTGCCGGGTTTTCCGCTTTCCGCCTCGTCTGAAACATTTGGTTCGATTTATTGTTTGCCCGGCCATGCCCGGATCTAATCGTCCGACAAACAAACGAAAACAAAAGCTCAAGAAAAAAAAAACGAAAAGTCAAACAACAAACACCGCAAACAACGAACCAACGGCGATCTGTCCAGTGTACGGTCCCGGGCCCGGGCGGTCCCAGCGCGAAAAGAAATGAAGCACATCCCAATAAATTTGTTCGCTATCACATAAATAATCAATAGGAGTTTTGTGTGTAGCTACGCGTGTTATTTGTGTGTGTGTGTGTGCATTGTGCCTTGCTAACTGGCTAGCGCCTTGCGGGTGTGTGTAGCGAAGGAACCGCACCGGAATTCCCGTTGCCGGATGCCGAATCGGAAGAAATCGGCTACAAATTTATTTATTGCCCTCACCGGGTGCTGATGAAGCCGTTTTAGCCGGCCGGTCAGCAGCTTTGGATATGGCCGTGCGCCGATCTGTCGATGTGTTGTCTGGGCGTCCTGTAGCGTCCTTACCGCGAGGCAGGGATGCGAGGGGGTAAACTTTCTAAAACCCCATTTATCATGTTGATGGGAAAGGATGTATATCCAGGCGAGGAGTTTTCGGTTCCCTGGGGAGGGGGGGAACTCAGCAGCCGAGGTGCAGCAGCACACCTTCCGCGGCCAGTCGCGCGCCATTGGCACTACCGCGATGGCGCGTTCCTACGTTGGATTGTACGTTTTCGGACAGCGGCATTAGTTTGTCAATAATTTCACTAACCCATAACAAATCTATGGCCTGAGGGACGTTGCCGAATGGAATGGGAAGCTGGAACTTTGTTGAAGTGTGACACGGGAGTATTTATAGTAATGGACTCGCCATATTCTCTCGCACCACGGGGCATTCCGCCGTGTTGGTTTTTTGTTGGTTCGGAGACCGAAGCTTTTCCTTGAATTGAAGTGTCAGGTATTTTGTTGTGCAGGAACAGGCAATGGAGCAGCTGAACTGAGAATTCGCTACGTCGACTACTTCACTTACTTCGTTCGTAAAGTGTGTCAACCTCGTTTTCAATGGATCGTTTTTGTTAAATAAATAGACATGTAACATGATGTGTACTGTTCGTGGAGTTGATTGAATTCTAAATGATAAAACAAACTTCTGGGATCACTTCAGGGGGAAAAATTGAATGCAGCGGTGTGTGAGTTTGGTTTTTAAATCGATTTTCGCTGTTTTTGTTAGCGCGACAGCCATTTTGTTAGCAACATTTATAGGTGTAACGGTTTAAAGGTACCGGTATTGCTTGCTGATTGATCAAAACGTCAATTTTATGGAGAGCCTTCTACCTCAAGTATTCGAGTCTTCCAACAGGATTTAAGTTTCTTGAATAACAACTTTTGTCTATTTACTCGTATGGCTTCGCAGCATTATGTCTAATAGAAATAACTAGCGCTTAGCTCGAACAGGATAAGCCAGGATTTAGAACATTGTGTTTTATAAAGTGAGTTGAAGCTCTAACCGATTGGCATTTGCTGCCTCCGATTCTGGGACACTGTTTTAGTGCTTTATTTTGTGTCCTATCACTGTGATTAAGGTTTGCGATTGTGGTAAAGGGTGGTCCAACTTGAGTGCACGATGTTAACCATTCGATAATCGCTCGATTTAGACACGATTTGTTTTGATATTTTTTTCTTCATGTTTAACAATTTCAATCATGCATCATGATATTCGTTGTAACAGCGCGTTAAAGTGGTGAAACACCGCGTTAAAATCGGGCCGTACTTCTTCGAAGCTACGGTTACCAAGCGATTACTGTGTATGGCGTTCGCTAACATGAGATGATAAAAATCTTCTTGTGGCTTGAAATCGCTGGTATGAACCTAGACGAAATGTTGTTTCACCAAAATGGCGTTACCTGCCACACAAGCCATGAAATCCTTGTCCTTTAAAGCGACAAAATCAAAGACCGGATAATTTCTCGTTGTGGCGACGTGAATTGACCGCCCCGATCTTGTGATTTAACACCCCAGGATTTTTTTTCTTTGGGGCTACATTAAAGAAAAAGTGTACGCTAATAAACCACGCACCATACAAGAGCTTAAAACGAGAATATTCGTCAAACCAGGGACATGGATCCAATATTATGTAGCCGTGCTATCGCAAATATGGACCAGCGAATAGCTGTTTGCTATAAAAGCCGTGGTGAACATATGGGCGATGTATTGTTCCATACATAATTGTCAAGCATCTGATAAAAAAATACAAATAACGGTATTTTCAAAA
Source organism: Anopheles darlingi (assembly GCF_943734745.1). Lineage (NCBI taxonomy): Eukaryota > Metazoa > Arthropoda > Insecta > Diptera > Culicidae > Anopheles > Anopheles darlingi. The sequence goes on from NC_064874.1 coordinate 45,700,207, forward strand.
AACTTTGTGTTTTATAACCAATCAACATCGTGCATTCAAGTTGGATCACCCTGTATAAGGTCTAGTGTTCATCGTACGAAAAAATGCGATCGAAAAATGGTTTATCACTTTGTCAGTTACTTCGTTCGACAGAGCTTTTCAGGATAACATTTTCAATCTAAATTTTGTTTAGTCGACCAGATGATTCATTCGTGGACAGGTCCAAATCTCTCGAACCAACTGACAAAAACTTTAAAGGAACCGAGGCCCCAATATGTACGTGAAAGTAACAAAAGTATCGTATTTACGCGGAGCAATGAAAAACGAAGCATCTAATGGATCCACAGCACAGCACAAGATGTAAATTTGTGAGCTAATATACGCCATTTTGAAAGGAACCAGTTCATAACCCCTGTTTCCTGTCGATCGTGGTACCAGCTAGATAGTATCGCAAAAGGAAATGTGTAAAAGATAAGAAACTATGACGCTCCTCTAACTCTGCAATGGAATAGTTATCGTTTGTCGGGAACAATTAATTTCCGAATCCACCTCGTGCAGGCCTCTCTTCGTTCCCTTCTCTTTTGCGATGGGATATTCCAAAAACTCATTGCCATTTGAGTTTCACCTGAACGTACGTGGCCGAACGAAAACTGAAGGGCTTATCCGCAAAAGCGCACACCGTTTGATCTTTTTCACGTCCCACCAGACGACAGAAAACCTGAGTGGGGGAGGAATGGTTTTCGCCGAATTCTCCTCCATGTCACCGCCAAGTACATGCGAAGGAAATTCGGAAGGGAAATTGCTCCCGCTACGCTAGAGCAAAACTAAAAGATTCATTAGAAAATGCTGAAAATCCCGCTCCGGTTGAGCTGCCCCTCCTCCCCAAACAGCGTCTTGGTTCTTGCAAAAAGCAAAACTTGTTTCACGTCCAAGTCTATGGCGGCCACCATTGAAAACCTCCGCAACCGAACCGAGGTGCTTCTGTTGTTGTGGTTATGGAAAGGGAAACGGGAAACAGGGAGGCTAAAGGGCCTGGGCCAAAGGTATGGGAAGTACGAAACTTTGCTTCCGGAGCGCTTCGAACGAAAAAAAAAAACGAAAGAAAAGTGGCAGCCTGATAGAGACGTTGGGACGTGTCGGATATGTAAAAGATCATAGCGAAACCATCGTACTACCCACTTTGGCCGGGGTCCAGGGGGGGGGGTGGTTCCCGGGGAGCGAAAGTTATAATGAATTCAGCGAAAGTTTAATGAGCTGCACGCGGCGAACATAGAAGGCGCGCCCTTGAAGCCTTACCACCGTTCCTGCTAAGCTGCTTTGGCTCAGTTTACGGGAGGAATAACTCACGGGCTGGATGCTATGTGGCGTGTCCGTTGCGTGCCACCATCTATCGGGGCCGACCAGCGATTTGGTTTGATGGCAAGTGCGTGCGTGCAGGATCTTTACTGTTTATGTGCCCACGGATCGAACGTGTAGTACTCGATCTTAAATAGATCGTAGCAAGCGTAGATCATAGCAAGCGAAGTCACCTCCTATTTGATGTTCTTTTGTCTGACAAAATGGTTAACGTAGCATACTTCTATGCAGACTTTCCTTCCTAAGCGGAAACCATTGACATTGCTATTTCATCTGGAATAAGAAAACAAAAACCTTAAAAGCTCTCACAAGTGAAATGAGCAACGGTGCAAACTGGTTGCAATGCATGCATGAGCTACCGGGACTCCCGGATGTTCCTTCTCCCCGGTGTCCTGCCAGCGAAGCCAACACCAAAGCTCTATCCACACTCATCTGTGGTTGTTGACCGGAGCTAAGGGCGCATCAACAGGGCCCAGACTAGTTGACAGATGAACGCATGGATCTTCGCTCTTTTTTGCGCTTTTGATGGCACTTTTCACTGACACACAGGCACACCTCCCCCCCCCACCCCTCAAAGAACCGCAGACCGAGACTCGAGAAGTCAAAAATGTAAATCTCTTTTTCGTGGCCAGTTCGTGGGCTGTGAGTTGTGTGGCTCACGGGGCTGCTTTAAAATGCAAACAGCTCTTATACTACCCGAGGACAGCCGTCAGTCCGTCAGAAACAATCCACTGCGCTTGGTACTACGGCCACACCACCGGAAAATGCCGCATAATGGCGTCCAGCAGATTGAGTAAAACCCCCCCCCCCTTTCCCTCTTCTAGCGCCAGCTAGTGACCTGCTGGGTCTACCCAGAGAGGCTTTTGTGACGTTGGAATTAAAAACAAGATTTAATGCACCGTGCTGCACCCGCCCCTCCTCATGGGACGCACGGGATGGATGCACCCGGGAGATTTCCGCCGAGGATTCCCCGACAGGGCGCGTTGAGCGGGTGTGGAAAAAAAACCGAGAACCTACCCAAAAAAACCGAGAGTTGGAACTTCAAAAAAGGGAATGCTGCAAAAAAAAAACACACACACATGGAAAAGAAGAGGAAAATCTGGGAAAACGCGCACGGTGAAGTCTGTGGTGAAGTGGATAGACGAGCGCCCCCCCCCCCCCCCCCCCGGTTACCTCCTCGCACGAAAAAACAGGGTTTGGGGGAGGACAACGCAACGCAAGATTCATGACCGCATAGTTTTGCTGCATAAATTCAGTTAGGAGCTTTTATACGGACTTCGCTATCACATACATTGTCCGCATGCTGCTGCTGCTGCTGCTGCTATTGGTGGTGGTGGAGCGTTGACTGGCCGGTGCTTAACCGTGGCAGCCATGGTGGCAGAGGTCACGCTGACGAGACCCGGACCGTCGGACGGACGGACGGACGATCGGAATGATGATACGTGACGACGGTGGATACGGTACCGTTTTGCATTTTGTGTCGTTATTTTTTTTTTGTCGCTGCCTCGGTTTTTGGTGGCACAGAGAAGAGATCCTTGCTCCGGGATTACGCTTGCGTGTGGCGCGTGTTTGGATGGTCATGGCTATCTGTCTTGCCCCGTGATAAGCGTCCGAGCGTTGAGGGGTCCGAAAATTTGTAAAGAATTCGGATTTGGAAAGATTTACGCGCAACGTGACATACAGACACACCATTTCGACCATCTTCATTCGAGTTTGAGAGATGCGCTTTAACGAGCGGGGTTCAGATTTGAATTTGACGCGATAAGACGTGCACTGGTGGTGAGAAGGGCACAGTTACATCACGTGAAAATGCTTCAAACTTTGTAACTCTGCACTAATTAATGTAATGTTAAAGTTGAGCACAAAAAATGCACCTCCGCCGTGGGGGGCTTCGTGGTCCCTAGTCTTTCGTAGATTCCGAAGGAAATGAACGGCAGCCAAACGAAAACTACGGCTACGATCCTTACCTGGTTTCTGGTAACACCCGAGGCATCACACCTCTTGTGCTCGCTTTTTGCGCCCTACAGCAGCAGCAGCAGCAGCAGCAAGATCGAGGGAGATGGCACCGACAGGATGTGATACGGAAGTACACCGCGTGGCTTGGCTGGAGTGGTGGTTCCGAAACAGGATAATTATCTGCAGTTGGCCGAACCACCGCCGTACGTACGAAACACGACTAATGTTTGCTGCCAGAACAACTGCCCCGTACACGGCAACTCGGAAAGGCAGCAGTAGTTCAGTTGGTTGGGCTAACGAGTCCATAACCTCAAAAAACCGCAAGAACTTCTGGAAGTGTGAAGAGAGTGTGGCACCACTCGACTCGGATCCACGTTGGCTGTGGCTGTGTTAATGAGTTGGGGGTTTTGTTATGGTTTTCGGACTTTTTTCTGCCCTCCCCAAGCCCTCTACATTTCGTCTCCCATATGGTAATGTCGGGTGATAATGAATGAGCGCATCCGGTTAACAATGGAGGCGAGGACTCTCCCTCTGCCCTCTCGATAGTGTAATACTGAAATTAATTAAATACATGATTTTGGGCTCCTAACGGGCTCCTCGTGTGGCTGCTGATGCTGCTGCTGGGTGGTCATCCACCTGAAGTGCTCGTCGTCGTTGGTTTCAGTTCCATGACCGAGCATTGACGCTCAGGTTCGTCATCATCAGCATCATCGCGAAACCCGCGAGCAAGCAAATCGAGAGGGTTTCGCGGATGGCGCTGTGAGGCCATCCTTGTGAGGCCGAGGCCGCAAGAGAGGAGGAGGAGGAGTGTCGAACCTGAGCCGAACCATCTCCAGGTTCCCGGGCCACCCGGAGATAATTAAAACCATGAAAATTAAAAACAAATAATTACTTATTTTCCAATTTATTTATCTTCAAACGAGCTGCAGCCCCTTCCACCGGCAATACCGGGGCGGGGCGGGGTTGGGTGGGTGCGTGGGGAGGCGACTCATCAGCGTGGTGCTCCGCCTTCACCTCCTCTGCAACGTCAGCGTTTGAGGGGCAAAGTTCGTCGATTCATCACGCGGACTGGTTTCTGTCTCTACCTGTCTTACACGCGCGCACCTTGGCACTCACTCCATCCCGCCATCGTTCGTGTAGCAGAAGAAGATTTATGAGCCCGCACCAGATGATCGTCAATCTTGCCAAAGTCAAATGGCCGAAGGCAGAAGGTGTAGCAGCAGTAGCAGCAGTAGCATCAGCAGCAGCAAGTAAATTAGCGTTTTGGCATAAGCGTTCATCGCGCTGCGTCGCGAGCAATTGGCGCGTGATTGCTCGAGCGAAAAAGCAGGGGCTGCGAACCGATTCGGAGTTGCTCCGGGTGTGCCGGATTGATGTGATTGTGCCCCTTGCTTCGAAGTTGGCCCAAGGAATGTTTGTATTTTAAGGGTTTGCGCTTTCTGCCTTGGAAGCGTCAGCAAAGCTTGCCGGGATGATATTTTTGATATTGAAGTGATTAGAATGGAGCGTATAATGGAATGATCGAGTTGGCATTACTACTCCTACCCAAGGAGTCTGCGCCCCCAGACACGGGAACACAGACTCAATTTACATAATTGAATCGGTGTCAATAGTCAATAATAGGGTAGTGAAAATGTGAACTCGGAACCTCATGTGCAGAGAACTTGTACAAGGATGAGTTGCCCCGCTCGGTCGGTTTGTAGCAGTGAGCAGACCTGCACAGCTGGATGCATCAGGCTGTAGAGAAGCTCGAGCAGACCCGTGGTGGTGTTGGAAAAGTATAGCATATAGTGCCAGCGGCAGGTTTACAAACGCTCTCGCCCCATTCCAACTCCCTGGGATTCATTTGCGTAAATAATATCAATTTGCACCAATCTGCACCGGTAAACAACAGGCGGAGTCGGATTCCCTGGGAAATGGAAGAAAGCAGCAGCAGCAGCAGCAGCAGCAGTAGTAGATGTTTTGCAGCAAGCGACAGCAGCACTGCACATGGTGCTGCAAATGCAAATGCAAATGTGCAAACTGAAACCAATGCAAATGCCTGCTGCCAGCCAGTGTGCCGAAGCCAGTGTGCGAGCGATGCTCCAGAAAGTAATCGGCGTTGCCCTGGCGTAGCAGTCTAGTTCTCCTTGACACTGGAGAGATCGGTACGCTGGGGGATATTCGTTTACGCTGGAATGTACAGCATTTCATTAGGATATATCGGGGGTTGGGTTGGGGCTTCGCAACGGCAGCATCAGATCTATTGTTGTATCGCTTACAGAAGTCCTTCATCTGCACCATCATCTGCTCTGCACCGTTTGTGTGTGTGTGTGGGCATCGAGTTCGAGTAGCAGAAGCAGCCCTAGCAACAGCAACTTATTGAGCGCGTCAAGAAGGAGATTATTACGATGCCGATGTCGAAATGCGTCCGAATCCCAATCCACAACAGCAGCAGCAGCAGCAGCAGCAGCAGCAGCAGGAGCATCTGCAGTCGCGCTGGATTGAGGGTTTAGTTGGTTTTGGAATTTTCCTAAAACAACTATCTCTAATAATGTGCTTTGTCTTACCGCCTCTCTAGACGGGAGCGCAGATTCTTTCGCGAAAGTTTTGAGAGTTTTGCTCAAACTGAGCTATCCTTTCAAAACTTTCAAAACTCTCATCCAAACGTCGTCGTCTTGGTGACCTAGGTCTATTTAGCTACCGCGCTCACTTGAAACAACAGCTTGCTTGATTTTTTTTATGAGCAGTTAATTTCTTGCGCTGCTTGCTCAATTCTTTCAAAGTTTTCACCCTCTACACGAGCGAGAGATCTCTCGCCTCCGATTTGTATGGATTTGACAGTTAAATGATAGAATTGACAATTAAATGATAGATCTCTCGCGACTTGCGCTCCCGTGTAGAGAGTCGGTTAGAAAGCTTTCGGTATGGTAGAGCCCTGCTGCTGCTGCTGAGTTTGATTATTCGGTTTCCACAGTTCGTGGACGTAGTTCATTTATTTGCTTCGCTCTGGTCCAACGAAACTCCGGTCGGTCAATTGATTCCTTCGGTAATTCTACTTTAGATCCCTGGGAGGGTGTTCGTTCTGGGATTTGGTTGACAAATTCTCCTTGACCAGACACCAGACATCGGTCAGTTGGTCTAAAGTTTGCAGCTGAGGCTCCTTTGCCTTTGTTTGTAGCAAGCACTTTGGAACTTGGGGGGCCGTTTCGAGTGCCACGAGTGGCCGGTACATTTCGATTTCTAGCTACTGTGAATCCATCATCGTTGTGGCCCGAAAAAGTTTTCCCCAAAAGCCAATCCAATCCACTTTCGCCAAATAATGCCGATGCGGCACGTTATTGTCTCGCATTCTCGGAGCTGACTCGTTTCACCGATCCGATCACAAGTAAGAAGAGGGGTGGGGCAACGAGAAACGGAATTCAACCCCTCCTTTCTTGAGTACTTTCTGTAAGAAGATTATTGCAAACATGCAAAGCGCAATGATTGGAATGATTTGCGAATGGCAAACCCCAAATGGCATTCCTCCGATGCTGGCTCGTCTATTATTTGTTCGATTTTGGGAGGAAAATTCATGAAAATGCACTTTCCCCCTGCGCACGTATCGGTCGAAAGGTGCTCACGTTATCTCGCTATCCAATATTGTATCTCTCTCTCTTGCTCTCCCTGCACGTAACGTTTACAACCGACCGACATCTTGCAATCATCTTGTCGACATCAAAATACCTCACGCGCACGCTGAATTGATTGAGGTTATGTTGGCAGATCCCCGGCTTCCCATTAAGATGGGAGACCGAGCCGAGGTCCCTTGGTGTCCTCCCCTTTCCTTCCCTGCATCTACCTCAAACCATATTGTAGCAGCGAGCGACCAGCGGTAGTCTATCAATTTTATCAATCATAAAGCACATTGTAGCCGTGATTGTGTCCCGTGTGGCTGCGAGGGAGCGCGTTTAAAATGGATCTCTTTCAATCATAACTCGATTTCGCTCCCTCATCCCGAAAAAGGTAACCGATCTCCGATTTGGCCGGGCTTTTCTTTTGCTCGTCTCTCATCCTCTTTGCCGACTCCGACGTGCGTGTCCGGCATGGCACGCGGTTTGCAAGACAAGTCAGTCAGTGGAGAGAGAGAGGTTAGACTGGGTTGGACTTGGCTTGGTTGGAGGGTATAAATCACATATCCTTATCGCAAGATGACACCACGAATGGATTCCACGTGACCTGCTTTTGAATTGGGGTTTGGCTTCTTCACTTCTTCGCCAGATCCAGAACCGCCATCGCCATCAAATCGCGCGAAAGCTTGTACTGACACTTTCACCAAAACCATTATCGTTGACCGATTGTGACAGTAAATCTCGCCACCGTTGCCACCGCCACACTACGGACCCCGCGAACAGAGACATCAAGAAAAATATGACGAACATAAATCACGTCGTTTTTATATTATTGATCATCGGTTTGGCTTGCATCGGTGGTGGTGGTGGTGGTACTGGCATCGAAACGTCCGGTTTCGGTTGGCGGTTGGCACCGATCCGGACCGGAAACCGGATAAAAAGGACGACACAGATTCCTTTTTTCCGGGTATCATGACAAATAAACTGCTGCTGGTGATGGTGCTGCTGCTGCAGTGGCGTTTGAGCGTGCCGATGGACCCCAGAATGGAACATAAAGCGCAAGGGAGAGAGGGTTGGGGATCAGCCGCACTTCATACAGCCGTTTGCCGGTTTGCTGGTTGGCCATTGGTTGGCCGGGGATTGGGTGATTTGGAGGTTTTGGGTCTGCGAGTGACGCCGCGATGCAGGAATGCGGGATCAGCTTGCGAGCGGGCGCGTGCTCGATCCGCCATCACATAAAAGGATACCATAAAAAGGGGGGTCATCGTGACCGCGACAGCTGGCGGTAATGAGATGGTCCGGGAAGGTCCGTGGACTAGACGCGGCCTCGGGAGTCGAAAGACGAGTAGCGTGCTGATCGTCGTACAAAACGGATGATGGCCAGTGCTCCAGTGGTTGCTGTAGCTTTCTGCAAGTCTGCGAATACTTGAAACTTGTCCAGAAGTTCTTCGGCAGCTAGGCAGGCCTTCAAAAAGCGACAGATTTGTCCTGTTATTTTTTTGGGGTCCAAACCCTCCAAAAAGTCATCCAAATACCAAACTCCCTGGAGGTCATCCGATGCAACCGATGCGATCATAAATAGCAAATGACGCAATAATTATGTCCTGTCCTAACAATGCTTCTAGGGAGCTCGATGTGGAGTAGTCGATGCTAGTGCCTGCCAAGGAATTTATATCGATAATTCGTTGAACCGCGCGCTCTCTTCTCTCAATATCTCTCCCTATCTGCGTTGTTACTAAATTCTTTGCGATCTTGATGCTCGTGTAGAGGGCAATTAGTGGCCATTGCCAGGGGCACTGTATGTGTGTGCCTGTGTGTGTGTGTGTGTGCGCCTCGAGTGTGGCATAACGGCTTCCAGGGGCAAAGTTAGTTGATCTTCTTAGCCAACAGTGCTAAGTGGCTTCATTCCAGGAGTTTGCTGGGAATGCTTCCAACTGCACCCAGCAACTTTTGCCCTTCCGGAAGCTATTTTGGCTTCGCATCCTGGATCCCATTCCAATGGTTGTGGTGATAGTGGTGGTGGTATGGAATGGTGTCGGTGTTACCGAACGACCGACCGATGGCCACTGCGCATGCATCCGAAAAACCAGTAGCACAAGTGTGTGGTGCAACCGCATCATAAATCTCATAATGACACTGCTGCTACTGGTGTTGGTGCAACACAAGTGTTAATGGTTTGCTTTGAGTCGCCACACGTGCATCGAAGGGGACAGGAAGTGGCTGCTCTGCGGAGGCTGTATATCCGGGACCGGGACAGACAATGGCCGGAAATGGATGCGCGCGATGTGGAAGGCCGGAGAGCTGCCGGTCCATCGGCCGGCCTCGGGACCATAATGAACTCCGGATGTGCTTGACGCTGGGACCGGTGACCGGCGACCGGCTCCGGTGCTCTGTAAATCATCGAACCAATTGTGTGGGTGATTGTGATTGACATTTTTCGCTTTTCATGATTACCACCGTCTCCACCGATCATCATCGCGCATTTAATATGTGTGCGGTTGCAATGAAAATGGCGCTTCATTACGCTCTCTACTACTCCCGGGGAAATCAATTAACAAGGCCAGTGCGGACCCGGAGCCGAGCAATGGTCCTGGGGAAGCAAAAAAAAAAGTAGAAACTTATTTCTCTCTCCTTCTCTCGATACGGCGAGCATTTCACATCTTAATCACTACCACCGGGGTGGACACAGGGTTTGCTGCTATTCTTCGTTCGCTTCCTTTACGATTGGCCAAAGATCAGCTCGGGCGGCGATTCATCCCATTTGCGTTATCGGGATTAAATCCACCAGCAGGTCGCTGGATCGCAGAGCAAACAGCAAACTAGTGTACAGGACAGTTTACGGACAAAGTAGAGAACATTGCCGTTAGAAAGAAGGAGAAAAAGCAAAAAAAACGAGTGAAATAGAAAAAAATGGGGATGAAAACGAGCGGCAAAAGTATAAATAAAGTCCGAACCGGGGACCCCGGTGGGGGTGGAATCGGATTACGGATCAGCCAAACTGTCCGTGATGCTGCTGCCGGTGTCGGTGTGCTTCTAGTTTATTGTCAAAGCTCTGGAGCATGGTCTGATCTGGCCGGAAATGGTGCTACTGCTGGTGGATCCCAGCATCACCCATTATGTCACAGAGTAGGCTGAGGCGGAAGGCCTTCCGCGTATATATTGCCGGATTCATTTCTCTGCCCTGCCTCCACACTTTCGGGGGTTTTAATTACGTCAAGCTGAAGCCTCCTCCCAGCCTTCCGATAGGAGGGACAACGAGAGGTTTTACGGTTAAAACAAGGAATCAGGAGACGGCAGCAGCAAAAGGCACACAGATGCCCTATTCATACAGAGCGATAGAGCGAGCACGAGAGAGATAGAAAGAGAAAGAGGAACAAGAACAGAAGCATAGACAACAACAGCAACCGGGGGAAAAAAACGAGTAAGAAGCTCGAAAATGCTCGAAAAACTAAATCTATATAATCGTCGGCACTATCGGAAGCCGGTGCTAAGCCTGGCGGAGGCGGACGACACGCATTCTCTACTTCCGGTTTGGCCCGAGAACGGTACCGAGGTGGTCGGTGCTGGTGGAAGCGATGGAGTTGAAGGAGGCAGCAGCAGCAGCAGCAAAAACTTTGCGACCATCTTAATTCCGTTGCTTCGTTGTGGCGTCGGTAGAGAGGTACCAGAGGGGGGGATTCGATTGGCCCTTTCCACCTCTCCCCTTTCCCCTCATTTTGGAGCCGGATTGGCGCCTGCTACCCGGCTGATCCGTTCACCCTGTGCTCCGCTCCCGGGAACTGATAATAAAGCCTCTCAAAAATGATGATAGGAAAAGGCTCCGTGTGCAGCTTCCACCTTGCTCGCTCTGTGCCTAGAAGCAAGGATCCTGGCTGGCTGGCTCACTGGCTGCATCTAGTTTATTTATTGGAAGGAGGAATCCCGGTGGCCAACGACGACAACGACGACAACGACGACGAACGATGATGACGAAGGAGGAGGCCGCATTGCAATGGAAAAGTTGCTCCTTTCATCCGTATTCAATTAAGTCTCGGTCCCATGCTCACCAACCTGGCGGTGACGATCGGACCCGGGCCCCGGATCCCTCCCCTCCGGAATGTTCGGAAATTCCTTCTCGAAGCAACAGACGCGAGAGAGAGAGAGAGTTGCTGGTGTGCTCGTGCACCGGTCCAGAGCTCCAGGTTCGATCGTCGACGGACGAGCTACTACTCGAGGTGTTCGGTGCGAAAGGAATGATAATCAGAATTGGAAGAAGATAGAGGTCCCCGATAGTGCTCAGTCCTCAGCACCAACACCGGCAGCAGTAGCAGCAACGGTTTCTGTAGTGCTTCACTTTCACGAAGTCGTCCGGTTTGTCATTCCAGCACAGCCAGGTTTCCGTCGGTTGTATAGTTTAATTAAATTTATTATGTTTCCTAATTTCTTCATATTCTCAGCGCACCGTTTGAGCAACCCCGGCCACGTCCACCGGCCCGGTCCTTGGGTGGTTGGCAGGTGGCAAAGATGTCGAGGAATTAGGTAGCCCGAGCGCGAGTTTCGGGGAAGCTGCAAGACGAACCATTTTGTCATTTTCTCGTTTTCCTTCGGTTTTCTCCTATTCAGTCCCGTTTCAGTGTGCAGACTTGCGAGACTTGCCTTGGTATAAGACCGCTCGCGTCTGCTCCATTCTGACTGGCTCGATTCAAAGTTCTTGAAGCTTTATTTCTTTTCTGTTGTGTGTGTGTTTTTTTTTGTCAAAAGAGAAGGAACAGCTCTTCGCTTCTCTGCCACAAGTTCCGATACTACCTTTTCCTTTTTCTATAGCGGTAACGAATGCGCTATAGAGAGAGAGGTACACGGGAGCGGGGAGTAATTGTCAAACTGTCGTGCTTCCGGCGACACCGCGTGGTGGTACGTACGTTCTCCTCGCTTTCGTATTCGCCGCCATCATAACAGCGGCATCGATTTCGAAGCCCCATGGAGACGATGAAGACGAGGCGCTACGAAGACAGAGTAGAAGGATTCGCATGCATTTCGATGCCCAGGAGGAGCAATGCGACTTCCGTTTCGATGCACAAACAGTCACACACACAACAAAGCACGGAAAACGGATAGGGAGTGCTTTTTGCTCAACTTTCTTCTACCTTCTACAATCGACAAACGCAATGAATGGCGAAACGAAGGGAGGCAGGCAAACAAAAAAACAACAGGAGAAGCGCGAGAAGCGAACGTAAACAGAGAGACGATCAATTATGTCGCAGCAGCAGTAGTAGCAGTAGCAGTCTTTCAGTTCAAAGCTGATGCTGCTGCCAGGCGGAAAAAGACTACGGCATCGGTGTTGCTCAAGAACTATCCGGGAGAGTGGATTAGCTCCCGTTTTATGGAATTCGCTGAGACGCGATGAAGGGAAGGATTTAATCAGAAGCTCGGAGGTGATACTCCACCCCGCGTAGGAGAAGGATGCAATGCTCGTCTCGTTTGAGTTGCTCATCCTACACTCGAGGGGTAGGAAAAAGTGAATAGACAAATCCACCCTCGAGGGAACTGGTACACTATCCTCCTACTGTTAATATGTTGCCACCGGTCGGATCGTCGCAAAGTGATTTGGGAATAAAGAAAGTAACTTTGCGCTACGGAGAGACTCCGACACCGTGAGACGACCATTGGCTGCAAATTGTTGGAATTCCAAATTCATCGGTTTCAGTAAATGTCCCAAGCGGCACTCTTGGCCGTACTCAATAATTCATGGCACTTTTGGCAGACGTCGTCGTCGCCGTCGTCTTCATTACTAATTGTCGATTTGTCTGGCCGGTTTTTGTGAACACTCGACGCAACCGACTAGCAGACCAGTGAAAAAAGGAGCATAATTTCAATGTTCCGATCGTCCGGTACATTAGAAATGAATCCATTAATTAGTTCCCAGGAAGGTTTAGACTTGAGTAGAACTGATACGCAATGGAGGATGCTTTACGATCCCACATTGAGCGCATACACTGTTCACTGATGCCGGCGAACGTTTAAAGCCGAACTACAACAAAAAGAGCTGCGTGGACCGAAGACTAAAGTTGGGCAGCGCCTTTAACACCTTTTGTTGTGCCTGCGCCCAGCGGTGCCAGGGCGGTTCCGTTCTGCCTCTTGCAATCAACTACGCGTGTCAAATGTGTGCTAAGTGTTTTTTGTAACACACATTCATTTTATGTAAAGCACGTCACATTGAGGATTGCAACAGGACCGCGGCCTCCCCATTCACACCGGAGTGATAATGAACCGCCGTGTGCGTGTGTGTGTGCGTGTATGAGGGGTATTGAGAGGCAACTTGTTGTTGGTTGTTGGTACAGGAGGTGCCGAAGCGGCACCAGCTCTCCATCCCCTGGCGCTACGCCACGAGAATGCTGCTTGGTCTGCCACCTTTTACCGTAATGGCACGCTGTGAAGTTGTGTCAGCTTTTTGGGAAATGATGCTCCACTCTTCTGGTGCTGTTGCTGCTGCTGCTGCTGCTGCTACTAGCATTCCCGGAGTCTGCCGCAGCTGCTGCTAGTGATAAACTTTTTCTATTAAACTTTCGGTTTGCACCACTCGAAAAAGTAGCGGAAAAAATGCTCTCCAAATGATAATTTCATCCCCCTTCGTGCTCGGGCTCGTTGTGGTATTGCTTGCAGTTCCCGGGAACGGTTCACACGTACCACAAAAAAGTGTTCGACCAGAGCTTGGAGTGGCTCTGGATCTGCTTTTTTCTGTTCTCGGGAGACGAGAGTGGCAAAAAGTATTGCACAACTTAAAATGGGCCATTGAGGAGTTTATGAGATAGTCTATGACTAACCACCCCCCAGGGAGAGGGTTGCACCATCGAGGAGGAGGATCCTCTCTTAGTGATCTGCGCCCTAGTGTGCCGATGATCGAGAAGCGAGAACTCAACCACCACCACCAGCATCACCACCACCATTGTCATCATCACCTGCAGCATCCCCTTTTACCACCGTCATTAACATCTTTATGATAATCATCAAACACTGCCATTCACGCCCGGCCTTAACAACTCTTTGATAGTACGTGGTGTGATGCCCGCTTGGCTGGCTGGCTGGCGGTTTTTCGCTCCGATGACGGTTACGGCCATTTTGCTTTTTTCACTCCACTCCAGTCGCCCTCCAGTCGCGCCACATGCGCGCCACCGAAGCGCCAGCGAAGAGCTTTGTTTTATTCGATGAACTTTTATGCTCGCAAGTGCTCCGCTTTGGAACACAACCAGTGAAGTGGAAGGCAATCCAGGCTGGGTTGAGAGGAGAGGCAGGCAGGCAATAAATGTGTCCCGCGTACTTTGCGGCACACTTTTCAGCGTTAAATGGACTGCGGCTGGCTGGCAGGACAGGCCAGGGCCAGCCGCCAGGGTTGCTGATGACACTGATGAGGTTGATGCTGCGGCGGTGGTTTCCTGTCCGTGGCGGCCATGGTTGGAATGGTTTTTGATGGACGCGAATCCCGGCGGCAGCGTCGTCGTGGCTGCTGCTGCGGTCCCGTTTCATTGCGCATTTCATGTCAGATTTGGTTCGGAGTCAAGTCCCGGGAGGGGTCGATGGAGCGATAATCGCTTCGCTAACGAATTAACGCCCGGATTGGGGACCTGGAAGCCGGGAACCCGAGGCCGTATTGAGAGGAAGGGGGAAGGGAGGGACGAGCAAATCTTGGAGAAAACCTGTCGGCTCTAATCATCGTTAGAAACGTGACCGAGTCCGTTGTCGGAGGCCGCAACATCAGATGCCCCCGCAGACCTCTCCAGCAGTCTCCGGTCCAGTCCAGTGTTGTGTTGTGGCTTGGTGGTAGGAAGCGAACCGAACTCATCCCGAGTATTATTCGAGGCTCGGTCACGGCTTAATCATCTTCTCAGCCCTTGTTTGCCACAGCCGCAGAAGAAGTGAGATTCTTTCTTATCCCTACGTCCACGGAAAGAAACACAAAAAGGTGATGGTGGCTGGCCGGCGGCGGGGGATGTCAAATTTGTAGACGAGAAATTAAAAGCCAAATTGGAATTGGAAGAAGACCTCAGACTCATTCTCGCACGCCCGGAATGAGAGGGAAAACACCGAAAAGTGAACCACGGACTCCAAACAACGTGAAGCCACAATCCACGGTTAACCTCAATCAAACGGAATGGAAAGAGAGAAGAGAGAGAGAAGGACGAAAGGAAAGGCAGGACAGTGGGATTGAAAGGAGTGCAAAACTGCGTGGCATTCATCGGTGCGGGTCTTTCGGCTAATCCGGAAAGATGATTAACAAGTTCCCCCTCTCGCTGACTCGCTTCGTTTCTCCAACGGAACGTCCGGCGACCGGCGACTGGCGACCACAATTCAGGAGTTCTGACTATCGCCACTCCGGCTCCGGGTTCTAATTATTACAGTCGTCCCTCCCCGGTACCAGCTTGGTATCGGATCGGATTCGCTCCGTTGGCACACAAGAATGGCCGCACACACTCTCGCTTTTAACCCGGAATTAGCTGGCTAACCAGACACGGGGACTGCTTATCCCCCCCGGGGGTTGGTAGGAGGGAGCACAAGCTTTGTGGAGCGGTTTAATGTCCGCGGTGACCGCGAGGTAGCCAACAAAAAGTGGGTCCACGATGGCCCCTCCTCAGTCGGTTGTCGGTCGAAAGTAGAAATTATGCTAAAGTAGCTCATCGTCCGCCAGGTCCAGTGGGATTGTGGCCACGTTTCTGCTTCGTTCTGTCGTCGGCCAGGTAAAGACCCGTGGCCGTGGTCATGGCCTGCTGCTGCTACCATCGTAAAACGCAACCTTTCGGTGCTTTATTTGATTTCCGTGAGCAATCCAGCTTGTGCGTTGATCGAAGAAGGATTGACCTAGCAACCGAGGTCCATGCTTACTGTGTGTTGCTGGACTGGACGGACGGGCTGGGGTTTTATGCGTGTGCCAGTGTGTGTGTGGAAGCAAATGGTTAATAAAGCTTCAATTTTATGATGTTTTAAATTTCGTTAATTGACTCTCGACGGGATACTGTCATCGTCGGCGGCGGCGGCGGCACCGGTTGGACCGCAGAGTGGCCCCGCTGGCTTTTTGGTGGGTGAGACAAGCGTTCGTGTCGGTTGGTCCAGGGGTTTTTTTCTCTTCTTTTTTTCCCCCCCAATCCATCGTTTCGTTTTGGCACAATGCGGAGCGCGGGTCCCGGGAGCGAGTGGAAAGAGTGTTCCATTTGGTGTTGATCGCGGTGCGACCGAATCCGTTGATAAGCAGCCAGGCGGCCCCCTGGAGCAGCAGCGGCAGCAGCAGCAGCAACACTCAATTTGGGGGAATGAGATGAGATGCGCTTGATGCGTTGACGGTCGTAAATTATCGACTACTTTTAATTGAGGGAGCTTCACCATTTATGATGAGCTCAGCAGCCTCCTCCATCCACCCCAACTCCAACGGTCCGTTTGTTGATGATCTCCGGCGCACTGATTTGATGGCGCATTTGCCGCGGCGCGAGGCCCAATTAAATTTGAATGTTTATGAGCATTGATCGGTCCGAAATTACCATTTTATTGTGTTAGCCAGCCAGTGGAGATAGCGAGAGATGCATGCGCTGGTGCTGGTATTGCTGCTGCTGCTGCATACACATACACATGCCGTTGCGAGTGCGTTCTCTCCGGACGAAAGTGACACCCCGCCTGTTTTATGATCAATTTGTATAATCATGGTGGTATGATGTTGATGCTGCAGTGCTTCTCTTGAACTCTGACGATCGAATCGAGCTTTATAATCGCGATCGAAAATCAATTTGAGAGAATCCCACGCTTTATTGGTGCGGATTCGGTGTTCGCTACGGTTCTAGCGGCGGTTTAGTTGCATGGACGAAGAAAACATGGATAGTCTCAATAAACATCTCCATCTCCAGGGCATCACTCTTTAAGCTGCTTAAACACCGTATTTTTACTCTTTAACTCAATTTTGTTATTTGCACCGAGATTGCACGAAGGTCGATCGAAAATACATGAAAAATTTCACCATATCAATGCCAACACCTTACCAAACATGATAAATAGTTTTATTTATACGCAAAGATAATGATAAACGTGATTTAAAGACGTTCATGCTAAAACAAACGACAAAATCAAAGAGTAAGTTTGTTTGTGTAGGTTTATGCGATCGGTTCAGATCCTGACGCAATCTGTTAATTTATACTGATCCCCTAAAAATGCTAAAACGAATGCTCCAAAACCTAAAGCAATGTTTTTGCGTAAAAAATGGCTGTGGTGTGGAAGCGGCTTTAAAGTCTTTGAGATTTTTGCAGCCATATTAGATAAAAGCTTAAGATTTAACGCAGACATCAAAGATTTTAACGCTTAGTGCTTAATATGGCCATAAGAAACATAATCCTGTCTGTTAATGTTCGCCTCTTGCAAGCTAAAGAAACATCAAATTTTCAGATTAGTTCCTCCACCCTACTGCTAGGCACGAACGCTCACAAGAAACAATAATCGTTTCATGCTTGTGAAAGTAGGTGAACGTTTTAGGCTATATGTATCATTGCCAGAAATACTATTCATTTAACGGGGTTATGACTAGAGAAAAGAAAATAAAGAATTCCAAATTATTCCAAATTGATTCTAAGTTACCTAGGAGAAAGAATGGTTCTATATATGAGACCATAATGTTCGGACTTTTAAAGTTTCTAACACTGTTTATGGAATTTGTCAGAAACATTCGTAGGATTTATAGGATAACAAATGGTATATATTGGCCAGAGAAATAGAAGATGCATCAGAATTGCAACAGTTGGGAGTTTAATTAAAGTTGTGCTTTTTACGCCACGCCTTTTAAAGCAGTTGTTAAGTAGAATTCGTTTGAAACTCAGATTACTTAGATGATAATGAGCATATTGTTAGCATGAGCCTATGTTAAAGAATGGGCATATGATAAAGATAAATGAAAATGCACTGAAAGTAAAGGATCGTGGCATATCTATGTTAAAATCTAAAAAAAAATGTATGTTAAAAATAAAAAAAAATCTATGTTAAAAAGTGCTAAAAGGTGCGACTGCGGATCGTCAATCAAAACCTGTGGTCAGCACACGCTTCGCGGTGAGTGAAATGTACACTTTCACCTGCTCACAGCTCACGGCTCACCACAGTTTTCTCACACAGCTCACGAGAAGTGTTTTGTGATGGAAAATCGGGAAAATTCCTATCCAACGCAAGTCAATCAAAGGGACATCGCGCGTCGGTCGTTTCAGAGAACCTTGACCGTTTCACGGGCATCCGGCCGGTGTTTCTGAATACGATGTGCCCTGGCCATTCCATGCCATGGAATCTAAGAAAAGGTCGCGCATTCCGCATCCGCGCTCTCTCTCCCGAGAGTTGTTTTATGAATTGTGCACGGTGAAGCTAATTGGAGAATCCTTCGTCCCGGAGCATCCGGGGCATCCGTGGTTCACTATTTTCCCGCTACCGGATCGATGGAACGTTCATTTGCTAAATATCGTGCGAGATTGTTTAAAATTCATGGAATAAATTTTGCGGACAACAACGACGTCGACGGTCGAATCTGGTGGGGTCGTTTTAGTTCGGTAATACCAGTAGCCCATCAGCAGCAAGCAGGACGCATGATGCTGCCTGCGTGCCTTTATACCTTGACGGTTCAGGACGCTGCTGCACGCGACACCTCCGGCCGACAGGAACAGGAACATTTGATCGGTGGTTGCCCCAAAAACTAACCGGCTGCTGCTGCTGGTGCTGTTGGTGCACCTGTTCGCTACCAGCAGAGCGGCCCGGTACGTGTTTTTCGGGCCACCATTAATCTGTCAGCTGCAGTCAGTTCTACGGCCCCCGTTCCCTCCTGCCTATGACGGGGCACTCTGCGAACTATTCCCTACGCACCCGTCATTCTGAAATTGATTGAACAATCAGATGATGAATCGAATTCCTTCGTTTGGTGCCGCTTTATGTGACGCGCTTTCCTCTCTCTCGCTCTTTCTCTGGCAAATGGGGGGAGCCTTTCATTCATACCATAAACACTCGAACTGCCTCACCATCAACATCGGAATGGCGGCTGCTGCTGCTGCTTGGCGACAGCGATTGTAGCGCATTGTTTTCGTTCGTCATCCAAGCAGCTTAGAAACGCACCAGCCAGCGGCGATGGATTTTCCTCGAAACACCTGTCATCCCCATGGCCTCGGTGCTTGAAAGCCATTGCACTCTAACCGTCCGTATCTATTGACGTTGGTCAGGGCCACCAGAGGCTGGTTGGTTGGTTGGTTGGTTGGTGGGCACCGATTTGACCAACAACGTACCAAAAGTGGAACGTAGAACGCAATTTAAATTTGTTTAAAAATGCAGACTGCACCCCCGGTGCTATTGTCGCCTTGGTCCGCCTCGCCCGGAATGACAAAAAAAAAACCCTCGATCCTCGATCCGGGGGATGTGTATTTTTCGGGAAAAGTGCTTCCCGAGTGGTCGGTCGGTGGTTTGGTTAGCGATGGATGATTTGACCGGCAGTCAGTTCCGGTTAGCGCGGCGTCCTGTCGTGTCATACCGTGCCGTGCCGTGCGTTTGGCACACAATTGTTTATTTATGTTGGTCTCGTTTGCAATTTGAAGCACGACAACGCCAAGCGTTACTTGTTTGTTTCCAACCCCCCTCCGGAGCTCGACTCCTTGTCCTTCTCGTCATTGTTGGGCTTCCATTTGGTTGCTTCCGTCATTCGCCTCGTTCGCTCTCGATCGAACGCGCGTTTATCGCGCAGAGGAAATGGAGGAAAAGTGGGCGAGAAGCGCCATTTTCCTATCTGCCTCTCCCATCCTCTGAATTATTGTTATTTTATTTTTCCGCTCGCACCGGACTGGCGGCACTGGGGAACGCGATCCCTCCACTGGGCGGTCTCCACTGGATGATTGTTGCATTGTGACGCCGGGTTTTCGGTCTGTGTTCGTTTGGCTCGTTTGCTCGATTCGTTTGCGATCGTGGATTATAGTTTTGGTTTCGCGGAACAAACACGCCGCGCAACAGAGCACAAACCATACACATACACGACGGAAAGCGAGGAAAAGCTCTCCCTTCTCATTTTCCCTTCTCATTCTCCCGGAAGGATTGCGCGTTTTTCGCGCGCCACAATTGTCCATCAGCGATGTCCATTGTCTGTTGGGCTAACGGCAGTGGCGGCTTATTGGCAGCGATTATGATGAGATGTTGCGCTTTTTCCGCACCACGAAATGGCCACGCTTGGCACGCTTGGCCGGCCACTGGAAAATGCTCACAGATTGATGTATTCGCGGCTCGGCTCGGCTCTCGATGGAATTCTAATTCCGGTCCGGTGCGATTGGCAGGCAAACAGAAACAACAAAAGGATGCTGGTGCTATAATCTTTTTGATTGCATAGTCCCGATAGGTCTATTGATAGGTGGCGTCGCTCAAAACCTATCTTTTAATAAGCAAATGCGATTTGCTGCCGACGCTTTAAATGTATTGTTTCCTTAAAGCATCTATCGCGATGCTGACCGTTGTGGCAGACCATCGATGGGTCAAAGGCAAACCCTTTAAACTACCAATAATTGCATGCCAGGAACAACAGTCATAGAGGTCAAAATCGCTATTAGGTGAAACATTTACCAAACGGATTGTTATATGAGCTTGAACTGAAAGTAAGATACTGAACAGAATTGGAATTAACGAAAGGGATTGATTGAAGTTAATGACATTTCATAAACCCTTCGATTACTGATATCATTGCTGTTAAGTAGTTTTCGAGAGAAAATACTTTGTAATGCAGACATACTTGACTGGTTTGTAATTATCGGCTAATAATTTAAATTTTGTATATCGTCTGGCACCGTTTTTCATTAATTAGTATATCAACGTATGCATGGCATATTTATAGTTCGGGCATGGCATATTTATAGTCATTAAAGCTTTTCTTCGAATTTCCTAACTAAACGCACTTTTCTGTTGGAAAAGCATACTACTTATTTTTGTTGGATAGCGCATGTAGGTGTCCTAATGGTTTACGGTCGACTAAACTTCAACTTCGTTGAAATTTAATGAAACTGAATCGTTTGTTTTAAAACACTTTGTCCCGGAGAATAATTCTGTTTTGTCACAATATGTTTATGTCCTGTCCTTCTGTGTCCTGTGTAGTTTGAGTTTCGGTACATGATAATATATTGTTGTTTGAGTTAATTGTATCCGAAAATAAGACGAAGAAAAGCAGATCATTAAATTCCTTCTAGGGGAGTAGAGCAAAGTGGATGTCGGATACATGATTTACGCAAGACAGAAGACAATGCGATGATATCAATGAGCAATGTTGCCATATTAGAATAACTTTAAGGATTTCCGACACTGGATTGTTACTAGTTTGGAATAAAACTGACATTGCACGTATTTTGCTTGCATTGCATCGTCTGAAAATGGGAATGGTGCTAAAGGGATTCGCTAATCATTTTCAAATATTTATGCTGCAAAATAGTAAATTTGGAGGACGTTCATCGTTGATAAATCGTATTACCAATAATTGATCTACACTATCAGAAATATACTAGAAGTGTTTTTAGAATAGTTTTTATATCACAAATATGCACATGCAGAACAGAAAATTCGCAAAAAAGAGCGATGCGCTTCAGTGGTGAGGAAAAAATGTGCCTTTTTTGCTTAATATCCATTTTTTTCAAAACGTATGAGCATTATCATAAAAACATTGTTTAACATTTTAAAGCTGCATACCCATACCTTCATTTAGTGTAGCTAGCAGGACGAACACTTCTTTCCGTGGAGAGATATAGTGATTTTTAACTCTAATATGAGCGCATTTTTGCCCCACTTTACTCTATGCGTTTGTTTTGCGTTCTTTTCACAAATAAAAGTATCGCAGCAACCATGAAAATGATTCTTTTGGAAAAAGTTACAAGACAAAATTTTAAACAACAGCTTGTGAACAAATTAGACTACTTCTAAACAAATAAACAGTAAAAGTATACTCAAGTGACATTGTTAAGATGTACAGCAAATTCGGTTCCGTTCATATAGACTCAACATTAAAGCCCCGATCCGCTGGGTGGTAGTTCAACTGTGCACAGGCAACACAATACCCAGACCGTTCGATTGCCAAACGAGAGCCAATCTGACCTCTTCCGTTGAATGAGTAATGACTGCACTCTGGCGCACCTTGTAGCGTCCCCCCCTTTTCGGCTTCTCCTCGGCTTCTTTCAGCCCCTTGAAACTTAAACAGCAAACTTTCTGGCAGAGTCCATTCCAGGCTATGATCCGCTGGAAGCTGGAAGATCGATTGGCAAAAAGGTGAACGGGTGTGTCGCCTGCCGCTGGCTAACATCAAACATTCAACAAAAGTGGCCAATCGCCAACGATATGAGATGGTACAATGTTCCTGACGAGGAACTCGACATGCAAAAGAGGGAGGGTGGAGGGTGAGGGAGAGGTGAAGGGCAGTAGAGTAAATAATCCATCCCGCGTAGCGTTACCCGCCGGTGCTACCCTATGATCCTCGTCTGCTCCGGTTGATCCTTGGTTGCTCTTTGGTTGCTATTTCAGTGCCGCTTGTTCCAACCACCCTTGGCCTTCTTGGACCCCCTTTGGTCTCTTGGGAAGCCAATTTATTTTTCTTAACTTCATCCCGCCTCCCTCGATTCCTTTCGTGTGACCTTCAGCCTGCCTTTATGGGCTTCCTTGTTCTTCCGTTAGTTCCGTTACAGGGGTTACTTAGCCGGCCACGGCCCCAGTACCGGAGGTTGCCTGAAATAACAAAACACAACAGCTGAGACCGAGGAGGGGCGAAGGTTGTCCAAGGGTGAAAGGGAAGATGGGGAAGATGGAACAGGATTTGGAAATCGAAAAAAAGGGTTTTCGTCCAGACAAAAACAGCATCAACATCGAGATAGAGAGAGAGAGAGAGAACGTCCGACGTATTGATGTGCCCTTGTGAAAACGAAATGTCAAAACCCCATCAAGCTGGGACCGTGTCCGCGTGTCCGCGTGTGTGTGTGTGTGTGTGTGTGTGTTCCAGTTCCATTTGTCCTTCAATTCCACCGCTCTCCACTCCTGCAATGCATTCCAGTACATTCATTCCGCAAAAGCTGCTTTGTGCACCCTTCCCACCGACCCCCGGGGGCGCCTCCGGTTCTGGTCTGTTGAGGATTTCAACGAGGGGTGGATCTACCACCCCCCCCCCCACATCCACCCCGGGGTCTCAATTTTCTTGTCAGCGACCGATCGACCGACCGACCGAACGAACGAACGAAACCAACGAACGGAGCGAAGATGTCTTCATCGCATCAATACACAACTGTTATCATTATTTCCATCATCCGCCCGCACACGCATCCCTCGCTCATGCCATGCCAACCACCCCCGGGGAGTGAATGGAGACGCCTTGTTGCTGGTTACTGGTTGGTGGCGTGGGCAGCCAAATCGGCTTTCGGCACATCTCTCCGTTGTGTCCATCGTCCGTCTCTTGGCTGCCGCATCGATTCCGAGGGGGGTTTTGTGCCTTTTTTTCTCTTCTGTTGTTGTTGGTCCCTCTCCATTGTGCCAGGCAAAGGGCCATCGAAGGGCCATGTGCCCTTTTTACCCCCCGAACAGCAGCAGCAACCGCTTCCGGAACCCTCGAGGCCCTCTCGATCTTCTTGGGCTTTATTCATTGCATGCAAAGGAGCCGTGGACGAGGAGATTTTTGCGAGAGGGAAGGGGGAGTAGCAGCAGCAGCAGCAGCAGATGGAATCGGTACCGGAGACCGATGCCCGCGATTGAAGGCGAAGGCCTGGTCCTGGAAGGTTCCGTATTGAAAGGTTTGATTTGTTCCCGAAATCCCCATAAACATTCGCGTGCAACCCAAGAAGAGGGTGACATAAAGGGATGAGAGTCCTCAGACAGAGGCCAGGACAGAGGACATCATCATCATCATCATCATCATGGGCATCATGGGCATCATCAACCGGCTTACAGTGTGGAGAGTTCGTCTTCGTCGGATTTCCTCTTTGTTCTGTTCCCGAGGAAGGGATGGAGGAAGGGTGACCCGTTTTCCCGGGGGATCGTGTGGGGTCGGAACCCTTCCCCCTTGCCCACTCCTTCCTTGTTATCGTCTGGAGCGAAAGGAATGCAATGGTGTGATGTTTCGTTCCGGGGAACTGGGTTTTTGGGTTTTTTTTCGGGGTCCGGATACCAATTCCTACAGGTGGAGAGCACGGGAGG
The DNA here is from genome assembly GCF_943734745.1 of Anopheles darlingi. Classification (NCBI taxonomy): domain Eukaryota; kingdom Metazoa; phylum Arthropoda; class Insecta; order Diptera; family Culicidae; genus Anopheles; species Anopheles darlingi. Next base: position 45,724,251 of record NC_064874.1, read on the forward strand.
GTGTGGTTGTGGTGGGCTTCGACCCCTTCGTCGACCTAGTCGACCCTTTCCTGACGACATGCTGGCAATATGTCAAGTATCGATTGTCCGCGAATTGCGCATCGATTCCCGGTGTCCCGATTGGCGATTGGCGAACCTTTGGTTTGGTGGTATCTTTTACACATACTATCAGAGAGGGAAGGAGAGTGCATCCAGTGACCCCTCAATCCACCCCTTTTCAGTCTCCGGGACTCCAATGGAGCCACCGAAATGGGACGTAAACGAAGGGCGTTTACGGCGGCTACAATTGATGCCCGGCGGGGTTTTAACGAATGCTCACACACACGCACACGCACGGTGGAAGTGGACAGTAGTAGGGGTAGTAGAGGTTTAAGGGTAGAAGGAGGGATTGTTCGATCTCATGCGGCAACAACATCAGGAAAAGGAAAAGGAAGACGAAGCATATCGATGGCGAACGGATATTGGCTCGACGCCTGATGACGAGGACGACAAAGAGGGACCTCTCTCGCTCTCTCTCCCTCTCTTTCACCCATCGGAGGGGTTTTCGTTGTTTGTTTATTATTGTCATAATCAATAAAACATATCCTTCCGGTTCCCGGTTTCCGATTCCGGTTGTGAGATAAAATATGGTCGAACACTCCGGACCTTCGGTGATGTTATTGAGTTTTTTTCGCTGCCGCCGACGACGACAACGACGTAGATGACACACCCCGGTTGTCGACTTCCGGTTCAGCACACACACACGCAGGGATGACGATGTGTTTGCTCTTTCCATTCCCGTTTTTTTCCCGATGGGGGGCCTCGTATATTCCTGGACATCCAAGGATACGGAGATCCAAGATGGCCATGGGAACGGATTGCAATACCCACTCTGCGCGCCTCCTCAGAGATCGTAGATTCGTGGTTGACGAGGGATATAAATATTTAAAATGGAGTAAGATTGTCCCAAGTGGTTCTCGGTGGTGTTTTGTTTTTTTTTCTTTCGCTCCTTTTGCTGATGATCCTTAGCCCAAGGATTGAGAAGAAAAACTGGGATTCCTTGTGAGAATGATGGGCGTTGGTAGTCGGCTATCGATGACGATCTGGTCCTTGACGATGGAAAGAGTGAGAGAGAGTGAACACTCGCTTACTGCGGTTCGAATAAACTGAGGTTCTTGTTCTCGAAATGTTTCTTTCGCCTTCGTCCCAGGAATTAGGCCCACGGAGTAAAGGGGCGAGAGGGACATTGGTCACCTCCTCTCCCCCTCCCTCTGCACCACTCTTCTCCATAAGTGAGGACCGATGTTTATTTAGATATAAAATGAACAAGGCATGAAATGTATTTCTCACCGACCTCTGGGCATCCTTTTGGGTGGGGTCGTGGGTCCGTCCGTTGCTTCTTTTTTTCCGACCAATCATGAGGTTGTCATCGTTTCGCCCTCGCCCTCCTTTCCCTCTCTCTCCCTCTCTCCCTCTCTCTAGCGATCCAATCCCCTCCACGTATCTGATTGGTTCTAGATTTGGACGATTATTCGAAGGGAAGGAAGCGCCAACATGAAAATCCTTCAAAGAACAAGTTTCGGTGCCGGCCATCCATTCGGCCGGCTGTTGTTGTTATCGGTGTGGTGGTGGTGGTGGCCGGTTGCCGGTCTATCGGCCCTCATCGATGGAGATGGAGAAATAAAATCGTTTTGAGGATTTTCCTCTTTTCGTTCCGTTTCGTCCACGCGCGCGTGTTACATCGTTTTGCATTTTCCAGTGGGGCTTTTGCCGGGGGTTCCGGGAGGGGGGAAGGAAGTGTGGAAGTGGGGCTTCTGCTTCGTCGAATCGGTTCGGTTGGCGCTCCCGGTTCGATACGACTTAATCAAACAAAGAAATTCACCGGACGACCCCCGGAGGCCGTCGATCGGACGCGGTGCCGGCCACGGGAATCTGGAACACGGAGTGCTCCGGGTGTTCCGGTTTGGTGCGCGCGAACGACGATCCGACGAGACCGGAATTCGCAAGCAAAATAGGGAAGGAAAAGATGGAAAAAAGCGTCGTGGCGAGAAGATTGTTTGTCCAAAATACAAATGGCGGAACAATGGTGTCGAAGCCCGTCGGCTGTGTACGGCTCTGGCATGCCGGAAAGTGGGGGGGGGGACGAAGGAGAAGGGAAATCCATAATTTTCTATTTCAACAGCCCGACCTCCCGGTTAGGGGCCGGTAGCTGGGACGGTGCGTGGTAATCTTGTCCTGACAGCTTGTAGTAATTTGTTGACTATTCAAACAAGAGCATTCGAGAGCACCGTTTTGTGCCTCCGTTCAATGTGCGTGTTTCGCGTTCGCGGTTCGTTTTTTCTTTTCTCTGCTTCGCACGCCAAGGACAAGGACACCGGCAGGAGGATCCGGTTCCGGGGCTTTAGGGGCCAAGTGGGCCTCGTGCGTCGATGATGGTGCTCAAATTTGACAAGTGTTTTGCATGGCGCAGTAGGCGATGGTATGCGATTGAGAATGTGTGTGTGTGTGTGAGTGGTTCCTGTCTGGTTTGTTTCTTCCTGGCAATCCTGGGGCCAGGCAGTAGTAGGCGAAGATCCTTAGCCCTTGCTCCCTCCCTTGCTTGGCTTTTCAAACGGAGCAACAGCCTTTTTTTTCTCTCGCTCTCTCTCTCTCTTTCCGGCATTAATTTATCGA
>NC_064874.1:45731902-45759402 GCF_943734745.1 Anopheles darlingi
AATTTAAATTTAGATTAATATTTATTTTAACTTGATTTCTTTCCCCACTCTCGAGCACCTTGTGGATCTCCTGGTGTTGCTGTTGCTGTTGATGCTGTTGCTGTTGATGTTGCTGAGCACCGGCAGTGGCCGCCCACCTCCCCACGCTCTTCGGTTGCGGTAACGATGATTCGAGCGCTCGTGTTGCAGCCGGATTGCCACAGCATAGCGCGGCATAGCGTCTGTCTTGCGTGGATGAATCTCGAGAAATAAATCTCAATCTAATTCTGTTCGCACGAGTTCTCTCCTTCACAACCGTGGCCGTTTCTTCTTCTTCGTCTTCGTGCTCGTGCGTTGCTCACGTGCCACGGATCTTGAATCTTGGTTGTCCCTCTGCGTACGGTGCAATTCTTCGCCGTTGCAAGAAAACGTTCGAACGTACTTTGGCGCGAGGTTTCCGCCGTCCCATCGCTCTAATCTGATTCCCGGATTTGTTCTCACGAAGCAGCAACAATGATCCGGCTTTCCGCGCTCAGTGTGTGTGTTTGTGACGGTGTGGTTGGTCAGCACGCCCCACGTGAATCCCCAATGGGATTGGCACACACTTCCCGCACTTCTGGGATGGTTCAGATGGATGTGGCATTTGGAAGAAGCTGATTTGTTTTGGTAGTTGAACGAACGTTTCGGGGGCCCGTTTTGGTGACACAGATCGATGCGTGTGACTCTTGTGCGTGCGATCGTATGTGTGTGTGTATGAGAGAGAGGTAGAGAAGTTTCACAATTAACCATCAGCGGAAAATGGGATCAGCTCGGTGGAATGTATAGTATGCAAAAAAGGAGTTTATCTTCCGCTTCATGTATGTCTTGTTTAATGTTACACCTGCAGTGCTTGGTAAACATAATTTCCTATCAACTTTGCATTAATTCTAACACAATGCCAGAGATTTCTGGTACAATTGTTCTTTCCAGACGGTTATCATATTTATATCAATAATAAGCCGCTTTTCCATATTAATGAAATTTGTTCTTTAAAATCGATAATTTTTTTTCGATTTCATTGTGATCGAGGAATGTCTAAGCCGTGCAAAAATGTTATTTTTTTTGCCAGGTAGCCGCGTTGAGTTTTCATAAAAATTGTTGATACTTTTTTTAAATATTTTTTTTAATTATGTAAAACTCGTTTTTTAAGGCAACATCGAAAAAAGCAGCACTTTTTCAACTTAAAAAATCTGCCAAAAATCGAAAAAAGGGAAATTTAACAAAAACTCAACGAGGCTACCTGGATAAACTCATAATCTAACAAAAGAATATTCATTTGAATGTTTCTGATGACCCAGCACGTGGCTACGATGGGCACCGCAATAAGTACATTTTTGCAAACTTGCCTTTCTAGATTGGATGCCGTTAACGTAGTTTTGAACAAATCTTCTCCGAAATAGAACCAAATATTCTTGAAAAGTTGTAGCTTGATATGAAATTATTTCGAAAAATTAAAGTTTACTGGTTTCTTCACTAAAAATCGTCATAAATAAGCCCTTCTTTGACCCGAAATAACCAAAGCCCCCCCTTAAGAAAGGTTTCATCAACATCTTCAGGCAAAGAACTCGTACTGCCGATTTGCAAGCATCCTCGAGTTAGAATTTAGCCTAAATATCTTTTTTTTTAATATCATCAGACCAGATAACGTTTGCTATTTAATCAGTAAGCCATAAAACGTTGGCCTGCTCCCGATACCAAGTTTGGTTCTAATTTTATCTGAACAACTATTTTTAGTAGCACAATGATGAAATGATATGTGATTTTAATTCGATGAAAATTTTGCTTAGATTTTCTTTATTGCTTTATTGTGTATGTTCCGGATTTCCACTCCGCATGCTACGATGCTCAACATCACTTTCAACCTTCACCATTTAGGGCCACCATATTGCAAACATGATCATGCCGCGGTCAAGCCGGGTACACCAAAGGTCAAGGCACACCTTTAAGCGCGTCGTCCCGGTCCGGTCCGCGCCGTGTCTTCGTCCGCGCCTTATCACCGTCTAAACGCCGATGATTTATGACAATTCCATAATGCAAAAGATGTGTTAATGCTAAAGCCCACCTCACAACCATTGGACTCTCCCTCGAGGGGAAGGCCGAATGTAATGGGAGAGTAATTACCGCGCAATTACTCGAACAGCATGCAGTCCTCGCGGGAGTCTCGATCTCGATTAGTGCGTCTTGGTGGTGGTGGTTTGCGTCGTGGGCGCGTGGATCTTGGATTACATTCACTCCCGTGACAGTCCAATTAGCAAACGATACGGGAAAGGAAGGAAGGTAAAAGGAGACGCGAATCGGATTGGATTTCTTGCAGTTTTTCGTTAACTTTGCGTTGAATCTCTCATTCAGGTCGGGGTCGGGGCCGGGGAGCCGCATACGGATCGTGGGATTCGTTTGTTGATGTTGCGTGTCGCTTCACATTCCATAACAATGCCCCACAATGCACAGTGTTTATACCATTCTGAAAGCATATTAATGAGTGTACCTGGTTTCGTATAAAAAGAAAAACGAGAATCCCCACCGGACATTCCGCTGCCGCTGGGTGTGTCGCGTCCATAGCGTGTGCATCATTCCGGGGACCGGAACATCATCACCACCACCACGTCGTCCGGTGTTCGGTCTATTTTTCACATCCTTTTAATAATGCGCTGCCATCTATAGTACCTCTCTTCATCCCCACCTCCACCTTTCTCGGCCATGGCCATTAGAGGAAGCCACGAAACGGGCGATGGGGATTCCCCAGGGGATTCCGAAAGTAGCGCTCGGCACCGGTGCCATTAATCGATTTTCTCTGTTTCATTATTAATGTAATAAATCGTTCAACCGAGTGCCCGAGAGCTCGTAGGCGCCAGGCTCCCGAGGCCGGTTCCATGGCCCAGCATCCGCCACTGGCCACTGACAGGCAGACAGACACAGACAGAGAGAGAGAGAGAGAGAAACGCCTCTCTGGCTGTGTGTGTGTACAGTGTTTGTGGGTCCATGCTTTTGGCGCAACATGTTGATCTATTTGATGATGGTGACCGGGTGCGCAAAGTGAAGAAGGCCTACCGGTTGCTATATACACCGTTCACGGCACGGCAGCTCTCCCCTGAGTCCAATCTTCGGGGAAAAGTTCCGCACTTCCGGCCACTTCCGGCCCGGGGTCTGGGGTCCCGAGGTTTTGGGATCGCGTTTGGTCGTTCGAACTCGTATTGGTTCCTAGTCGCATTTTCCATCCTGTTGAACCGACGACTCGGTACTCGGCCTGAGGACAGAGCGTGTGTGTGTGTGTGTGGCCCTTTTATATCATGCCCGGTAACGTGGAGTACTAGGCGAGAGGGAAGGGAAGGGCTGGCTGCTCATCAAAGGGCGGCTGATCGGTGGGGACGAAGAGCGAAGGTTTAATCCCTCCGATGGACACAACACTACGCTTAGGTGTGTTTTCCGGTAAAATGCTCAGCCAGCCCTGCCCAGAGCTTTCAAGTTCAAGTCTCTCCATTAAGGGTGGAAAGGGATTTGGGGATTTTATTTTCTCGTTTTTGCGTGAGCCTTTTTCCTCACATTTTCCTACTTCTTTTCTTCTGATTGCTTGCTCGCTTGCTTGTTGCCGACAGTATTGGAGTAATGGGTGTAAACGGACGAAGCCGGTGAGTACCTGCGACTGTGGCTTCCTCTTCATCGCTTCATGGCTTTCGTCGTGAAGGCATCAGTAAAGTGGCCAAGGAAATCCGTAAAACTTTCCCACTTAAACCGATGACCTGAAATCATTCGAGGTGTGTGTGTGGGGAGGGAAGGTGGCCGAGAAAGGTGTGGATCAATTTGTAGCCCGGGTTCGGATTGAGGTGAGCTCCATTTTCAACTAGTATATCGACGAGTACATCAACGTGTTTCGATCCGTAACCGTTCAGCAGCAGCTGCTGGAGGTTTTCGAAGGAAAATGCACAAATTTCACTCCTTTTTTGAGTACTTTTCGATAGAGTTTTGAGTGAAAGGTGTACCGATAGCACACAAAGTAATGATACTAAAGCATGTCAGTTCTGTCAAATGTACGCAAAAGCAGTAGTGTTGCAATTATAATTCGCACAAAAACATTTCAAAGGCAAAGGAGCAAATAAGTGAAAATTCTTCATTAATCGGTTGACCTCAGGACGAATACTCGTGAAAACACCTGTCATTAGGTTCTTAGATGAGAAAGTATCCTTCAATTGTTCATCAATCGAGTATCATATCATATAATGAGATTAATTTATCCCTGTAGACAAAGCATATCCTACAGAAAATGGTTAAAAAACGAAAAATGTCAAAATGTATACTTAATTCGTTATCAAAATTGTGAAGAATCTTGTTTATGGGATGATATAAGCCAACCTCTAACACCTTGTGAATGTTACATTTAAACAACATAAACCTCCGCCAATCCTCTACACGAAATGAAAGGAAACACACATTTCGACTGAAAAAACGAGTCGTTGCTTGAAACTTGGAGACCCGAGGATCATCTCACTCAGCTGTTGATTAAGGGGGGGCTTCGGTATTTTATTTTAATTCTTCGCATTTACATTTTATAATTTTTTACGAGTGTTTATCCTTTCAAGAGTATTGTGTAAAGTTTTGGGATCAATCGAAGCAAAACTGACAAAGATATGGATTTTTGAAAAACAGAGTTTCATACTAGGCTCACTGCATCTCGCATTTTTGAATTGCGTTTCCCAAAATCTACGTTTTCAAAGTCGGTGCCCATCGTAGCATAAAAACTACTGGACCAATCGATTTGAAATTTTTAACACATAATCTGTACACTATTTGCCAGGTAGCCCCGTCGAGTTTTTGTTAAAATTGTTGATACTTTTTTTTGATAATTCTTTTAATTATATAAAACTCGTTTTTTGAGGCAACATCGAAAAAAGTAACACTTTTTCAACTTTAAAAATCTGCCAAAAATCGAAAAATAGAAAATTTAACAAAAACTCAACGGGGCTACCTGGATAAACTTATAATCTATCAAAAGAATACCCATTTGTATGTTTCAGATGACCAAGCACGTAGCTACGATGGGCACCGCAAAAAGTACATTTTTGTAAAATTGCCTTTCTCGATTGGATGCCATGAACGTAGTTTTGATCAAATCTTCCCCAAAATAAAACCAAAAGTTCTTGAAAAGTTTTAGTCTAATATGACATTCTTTTGAAAAAATAAAGTTGAATGGTTTCAGCACAATAAATCGTCAAAAATAAGCCCTTTTTTGTCCCGAAATAACCAAAGCCCCCCCTTAATTGAAATGTACTGAGTTTCGTTGAATGGTGAAGGTTCAAAGACGTATTTCAAAAACTCGAATTCGTAGAGAGAGAAGTAATTAAGCAGGAAGGTGGGAATATCACCGGATTATGGTTAAGATGCTTAAAATGCATAATTGAGTCAAGTACTGGTGTTGATATTCAAGGAATCCTCTTCAAAGTAGGTTTTAAGCTTCGATGAAAAGTGTTCCTCATCAGACGTATCTGTACATTAACCTTTTATATACATTTTTAAATTTTCATCTCTTCAAAACTTCTAATAAACTCAAAGGAGTGGCTTTAACTGTTTGCTCCAATCTCCCGTTCCAAAACCATAAATGTTTCATCAAAGAAATCGCAGTTCAACTGCCTCCAGCGGTTACTAGAACTTCCTCTCGCACCTTAAACACTGCATACAGCACCCGAAAATGCATTACCCTAAAGGCGGAAAGGAAACTTGTACAATTACAGAACACCAGCACTACCACCATCTACCATCCAAAGGGGAATCCGAATGGACGACGTGTCCGAATGACCGAAAGTAGTCGGAACGGTACAGAATACTGGATGCTACCCTCTCCCCGGGCACAACGAAGTGAACCGACAGTAAAAGTCGCATCAGAAATAATTTGAAATGTAATAAAACGTTCGACGGCTGCAAATTATTAATGCACCACTCGTACCACTCGGACTTCTCAGGAACTAGTCCCATTTCGGGATGTTTCTCCGACAAGACGCCGTGCCCGATACACTGCCGCTGACCTGACTGGTACGTGTCCAACCACCACCACCATAGTCGCCGTCCGTTCTCTTCTTCTGGGAGGAGAAATGTCTTTCGCCTTCGCCTTTTTTTATCCGTATTCGCGCTGCGTTCGTCTCGGAACGCCTTATCGTGCGCCACGCCACCTGATGTCGCGCCCTGTCTTACCGGCTGCCTGTCATTCTTCGCTTCTTCGTCCTCGGAACATTGAGTCTGGATCAGCAGTTTCCCTCGGTTGGATGGGGCCAACGATGGGCTAGACGGTTTCTGAAATGTTTCTAGTCACCGACGGTACGGTACGGCACACCACCACAACCATCATCATCATCATCCTCATCGTCATCCGCAGCTCTATCCGCACGATGGGGTCTGGGGTCTGCATCAATACACGATGCGGTCCGTACTTCTGTTCTGCTTCCGGCCAGAAGCATTGTGGAGAAGGGAATGGTAGGAGGAAAGAAGACGAGATGCAGAAGCAAAAGGCTGTAGGCGGTGGCGACAACGATAACATTGTTTGAAGCGTGCCAATGAGGAACGTTGAAGCTCGAGTTCGCTTCCGATCGAGATCGAGTTCCCTGGAACGTGCGCATCATTGAAAGCGTCATCCCCCATCCCCAAAGAGTGGTGGTGGTGGTGAAAGAAAGAAGTGTCCTGTATCGAAATTCGGGAGAAAACACTCCACCATCTTCGGTGCCACAGAGAGACAGCAGCAGCAGCAGCACAGAGTCGTTGTTGGCTTCCGGGCACAGTAGTAGTAGTAGTAGTGGTAGTACTCCCAGAGATGGGGATGATTCGGAAAATGAGTCTTTTATAGGGTTAATGGCAAACGATAAAGTGAAAGGCAGACAGTAGCCCGGGAACTCGTAGTAGGCCGCCACCAGCCCACCAGGCAGCACTCTTTCAAAAGGAATCAAATATGCTAGCATTGGATCCAAGGAGCCGAAGAGTGCTTCCGTTAGTTTCCTTCCGGTTTACGGTTATTGTTATGAATCTGTTTTCGCTCTCGTCTTCTCGCTCTCTCTCTCTCTCTCTCTCTCTCTCTCTCTCTCTTTCTGCCGAGCCGAGGGTGTTCTTTGGCCGTTGGCGGGTCGAAAGGTCGTAGTTGGGGTCATGGCTCGGAGTCGGCTCTACGGTTTTTGCTTCGGATTTTCCAGCCGGTCAAAGGGTGTGGAGCAGTGAGGGGTTGCACTTTGCAATCAGGAAATGCCCTTGCAGGCGGCGGCGGGAGGTGAGCTGTGTGATGTGATTTGGTCTATGTTCTCTGTGCAATTACCAATCGGGTTTTCGATGGTCTCGATATGGTTCCCTTGAGGACTGGCCCGGACACGGCAGCAGACGTCCGGATGGAACGGATAAAAATGGATGTACGCTTATTTATTGGAATTTGCCATTTTGCAACGCAAAAAACACACATACACACAGAAAGACCTCAAAAAAAGGAAGAGAAAAGAAGGTTTTTTTGTTGGGGGGAACACCATTCTCCGTCACATTCCTACTCACAGTCCCATTAATCCAAATGCTGAAAACTGAAAAGTGGAATCCTCTTCTCTCTTAATGTTTGCATGGAATTTCCCGGTTTTTTTTTCTCCAAATGCTGAAAAGGAAACAAATTCAATTCGTAACAATTGATTGGCGGTAGTGGTGCTGGTGCCCAGTAGTGGTCAGCTGGGAAAAGTGCAAAAATAATTCCAAACTATCGCGAAAGCATTCCCCCCGTTTTTCCCCCTTTTTTGGTGAACTTTTTATTCGATAAAAAACCAATGTATCGACAGTGGTTGGAGAGCAAATAGCAGGACCGAATGCGCTTGCATTTCCCTTTTGTTTTGTTGGCCATTCGGGCAATATCCGTTGCGTTGTGAGTGTGGGTTTACACATCAAATATGAACAATCTAAACCGGGCTAGAAAATCATATTTGCTATTGTTCGCGCGAATTCCACTGCGAATCACAACCGAAAAGAATGCAATGCTTTATACTAGCCTGCAGATGAGAACAATGTATTTGCATTCACTAGCAACAGCAGCAAACAAGAGATAGGAAGAGCAGAAGAGGGGGGGCACCCCAAACGGGGATGCGCTTGACACTGATTAAGCATTTATGTTGCAATGAGCGAGGGTGCGCGCTTTAGTTTTCGGAATTGTGTTGTAATATTGCATTTTTGAGATTGCATCGCCATTTTGCTAATAACATGGCCCGTGTGTGTGTGTTAATCGAGCGATATGAGGTTCCCGGGGCATGCAGGCAGCTTGATATGCAGGTACAACATGTCACCCGGTCGGTGTGCTGGTGCTCTGTGGTTATCCATAATGATGTCACTGATGAGGACGAGGTTGCTACTAAAACAAACCAAAAACAAAAAAAAAAACGAAACGCGATAAAAAAGAGGAAATGAAGAATGAAGAATAAAATAAACAAAATCTCGGAACAAAACCACCACTTGCCACCCGGGAAATTATGCATTAAAATCGACCGGCATGTGGTAATGATAATGGTTGGACCACTCGCTGCTGCATGCGCTGATGAGTGAACAGCATGTCAATGTCGCCCCATGTCGGGGGTATGGAACATGACTGCGGAGACTCTGTACTGGGGTGTGTGTGTGCCTGTGTGTGTGTGCTATGAAAATATGGCCATCATAAAACAACACTCGACGTCACATTGACGACGACACTGGCGTCGACGGCCGTCACACACGCGTCCAACCTGATGAGGGTGCAATTAAAAAAGGATTTTGTCCCACCGTCCGCCTTACCGGGTGATGATGCGCGGCGCACGTATGATGGTACAAGTGCACCGGGCACCGGGCACCAGGCACCTGACCCACCTCCAACCCGTCCCGGGGAGAAAAAAAAAACAAAACAAAAAAAATCCGAAAAAACAGTGCAAATGACCCCAAAAACAAGCAAAAAACGGGGTGACGGAGGAAAAGAGAAAGAGATAGAGGGATTGAGGAGTGATGGGGGGGAGGGGGTGGGGGGGGGGGGGTGGGGATGTTCCATCCAGCGGTTCCGCTATGCCGTGTGGTCCCCGCATGGCGGTCGCTGCAAGGAGTAGAAAGGAGCGAAATCACTTTTCGACATTGCCGCCAGCGTTCGTCCGTTTGGTGGTTGGCTTTTTTTTCGGTCGACGGGGATGAAAGGCGTGAAAGGACCCCTCCCCCCCTCCCACAAACATCCCCTTCTTTCCTTGCAGCCACTCCTCTTTCTGACCCGGAACCGAGAGAAGAAACAACCGACAACAACCGACCACCATTCCGGGTGTGTGTCGTGGTCGTGGCAAGGTACACACCAAGGGTTTAGTCCCGGTTCCGGACCTGCCGGCCGGCCGGCATACCTGTTGAGGAAGAGGAAGCGCAAACGTCCCGTACACCAGCTCATCCCCGCCCCCGGTTGGCAAACTCCGGTGGGTTTTCGTTTGAAGTATGCAAATCGTCGACATTTAAGAGCATCCCATCTAACCGAACCGACCCAGTCCGTTGGGTCGGGGGGTCCGGCGGTACGCGATGCGGTGGTTGGTTGCAAAATGGAGGCCAAGGCAGAGGTCCCGTGGACCCTTTGGGAAGGACCCCGTGAGCCAGCGCCCGCCGCGTGGAAATGTGTAATGTGGTGTTGAAAGGATCATTGCCGGTTGCATGTCGTGTCGTGGTGGAGTAGAGATTAAATCTTAAAGTCGTCCGCTGGTGTCATGTGGGTTGAAGGAATGCCCTGCGGCACATGGTGTGTGTGTGCATGTATGTGTGTGTGCAGGTTATCTTAAAGCTACGGCGCGGCGAAGGTGCGGGTCATCGGGGGTTTTTGGGGTAAATCTTAATCTGCGCTTTACAGAGCGAAGGCTCGGATCTCATCAGCGAGGGGTGGCTGCGATGTAAACAAAGATACCACCACGGATTCGCTTAGTGGAGAGTTTTCATTAAATTTATCGATCCAAGCAACAATTGAGCTTGGCCGTGGGAGAGGAGCAGTATGGCAGAGGGGCTTCGCAAGGCCTTTGGGATGGCAGTAGGCTGCGTGCGAGTGTTTGAGTGGATCACCGCTACCGTCACGCTGCCTAATGCCTGCTTTTAATGCGTTTTATCCGTGATCCCTGCAGGGAATAGAGCAGCGGCAATTTGATTTGGAATTTCGGAAACACTATTCCGCCCTAAGGCATAATAGGTGAATTGTTTGAAGAGTATTTGCCTTTAAGCCGAAAGAATTTCACGATGATCCGTTTTGGTTTGATTGGTTTCCCACATTGGAAGCTGAGAGAAAACATTTCATTATTGGTTTGCTATTTAACAGCCCTTTGGAGTTAGATACTTAATTTTGGAAATCGTGGATTATAAGCTCAGCGATTTTAAGCAGCAGCAGTCTCTTTGCTTGATGTTCTGGAACGTTTCGATGGACGATGTGTTAAAGGAATGTTGAAACCCGGGTGTTTTGGTATCTGACCATCCAGTGTACCGGCCTCAATATTCGTATTGAAGTGGATTTGCGAAATTGTGCCTGCAATCAATCAACTAATATATTATACGCTCCTCTTCTGGCGTTTCTACAATAAGGAGAAGAAACACTCAACGTTTCTCCTACAAAGGATTAGATGAAGTAGGAAAGATGTATGCTGATGGATGACAAATTGTAATGGTAGATGGATATTTGACTTCTTTCATGGATGGAAACCTCTAATACCAGTGTTAGGGGAGGTGTCTTGAGGAAATATATGTTCGTTTCCGTTAATATACTACGCCAGATGGTTGATGAGATCGGTAAGGAAGTTCAGAACAACCTTGAGAAAGTTTAGCAGCTTCCAACAGGTCTTCAAAGGTTCTTGGATTGCAAACAAAACATTCTGGTATCGGAAACAGGAAAAGACTGTTTATCTCAGAAACGTTTTCTACTGCATTATACAGCATTGTATAAACAACTGTCATCGAAAGGTGTATCAAAGAAACTGTGACAATGACGTTGATTGCGATTTAAATCCTTTCTATTACCTTCAAATCCACCTGATCGAAAGCTATTTGTTAATTACTCAACAAATCTTCAAGAAGAGTTTGCAAATGAATAAGGGATGCAACAGATATAGATTGATCAAAGATGGCTAGGACTCAGAAGAAAAGTTTAAAAAATTGTCCAGATCATTTGAAATTTCATTTTGATATTTCCTCTGAGAACCACAACAAATACATGGTATGGCCCAAAGTAAACAGGAGATTTTAGATGGGGACAATTCTGGAGGCACCACATTGACGTGGGTGTATGTGTTTGAAAGGTAAATCCTTTCCTGATTTCCTGCCACAATTTCATGAGATTTGTTCCATTGGAAGCAACGTTTAAATTGATGCAACAAGTTTATAGTGATGATTGTCGCTCCCTAATGATTGACAACCTTCATGTCGGCCAAGCCAAATTCGTCTTTACCCCGAGGGAGCCGAAATCGTCGTTGCGTGTAATGAAAATGGAATTGAGAATTTCCAAAGATTCGATTCATCGCAATATTAATTCACTAATTGGGGGAAAATCGAAGAATATTGTGAAAAAGGGCGTTGGCACCGATGCGCCATCTCATCGATCGACGCTCAGTACTGATTTTTCGTCCAAAAATCGCAAGTTATCGGGAAATCATTTCCCGTATTCACTTGATCTGGCATTCTGTGACCTGTGATGTGACGTTATGCTGATATTTTGCCCATTCAGATAATGCGAACATGCTGTCACTTTAGAGGCAATAACTTTGCTTCGAAGGAACGAAATGTCATATTTTTCCCGGAAAGCAGGAATGGATTTACCTTTTAAACACATCAATGTCCACATCAAAAAGGCCTGTTCACTTTACGACGGACGTTGCAAACTGCATTTTGATGCACAAATGGTGTTTGCCCTGTTTCCGGACCATTTCAGAGTTCGTCCAGTGTGTTTGCGGCGTTCCGGATACTAAATAAATCATGCTTTATGTTGCCACATCACCAACGGGTAGATGTAACGATTCCTGGCAGTTCCAATTCAGGCCAGCTTTACGCAAAGCTTCCCATTGGCCCCCGGTGGAACCCTTTGTCGGGGTCCAAAGAATACGCAGCAAGCAAATGAATCATCTCGGGGCAAGCCTTTAACAGGCTGGTTTTCGCCTAAGATTTTCTCCCATTTCCTTGATATTCGGACAAATTGCCACGAAAGGAGGAGGAGGAGGAGGAGGAGGTGTGGCCTGACTGGCGGTCCGGCCTTTGTCCGGTGGTGGAAAATGTGGAAAATCATTCAAAATCTCGTTAAACCTTACACAAAAAAAATCGATTCCGCCGTAGCGTCGTCGCGACGACGCTTTTCCTTCACCTTCAGACACTTCGCCTACTTCGCCAACGATTCCTCTTCCTTGTTTTCTCTCTGACCGCAGCGTCCATCGTCCTCATCGTCCCCATCGTTTGGGTGTTGGGTGGTCAACGGTCAAGCACGACCATCCCATTCCCACACAACCATGTGTGTGTGTGTGTGTGTGTGAACACCGGTTCCGTTCACCTTTAGAACCGATTCCACGGTACACCGTGAGCCGGGAACCGAGACCGAACGCTCGGCTAACTCGGGTGGCAAACGCAATATCGCATGATGCTCCTCCCGGTGGGTGGGTGGGTTGGTGGGTGGCTGGGTGGGTGGGTGGCTTGGTGGGTTTCATTCATTCCGTCAGCAAATATTGGCAATGTGATAAAGCTCTCCAGGACCCATTCACTCACATTCCCACTACTTGCTGTAGCTCCGCTTGTCCTGCGTCCTATCCCGTCGGTCCGTTCCTGTGTGTGTGTGTGTCCAGCAGGGTCCGGTTTACCGTGTCTGCTTGCATTCTTTTTCCCCCATTCGCTTCCTTTTGGGTTTCGTTCGCTTATCCTGGCACCGGGTCCGCGATTTCAGATCCGCGTCCACGTCCACGTGTGTGTGTGTGTACCGATGGTACCGAAGGTCTAGTCAGTCGCGGTGGTGGTGCTGGTGGCCCAGTGTAGTGTGTATTTACAGGAACACGGTTTCCGGACCCCCTCCCTGCCACTGAAACCTCCGATCTATGTTCAGCATTTCCGCCCCGGTTCGAATCCGGCTTTTTCCTCTCTACGGTTGTGTGTGTGTTTGTGACGTATGGTGAGCTCTAGTGGTCCGGAAAAAGGAAAGGAATGTTTTTTTTTTGCTGCCCTCGCGGTGACCATCGCGCGTCGCGCCACCGGACGGAAAGTTTGTTAAGGGAGAAGAAAAATACAATTATTTCTGTTTGCGGTTCTTTGACCAGACAGAGGGAGACAGAGAGAGAGAGAGAGAGAGAGAGACCGAGAGAGAGAGAGAGCGCAGTGCTCGCGAGTGCCAGGAACTGATCGAGATCCGGTCCGGTTGGATCTGGTCCGGTGCCAGGTACCACGCTGGGTAAACAGTAAATCCGGCAAACTACACACACAGCGTCACACACACACAAAGGCCAGTCGTCGTCGTCGTCCTTTTGCCGTCTTGGTCTTGACCCTCGCTGGCCGGAATGTGGCCGGACTGCGGGGTTATCCGTTCCGTCCGTTCGCGAAATCCCTTGACCTCGGTCTTCGTCTTGTTCTGTGGCCGGCGTGTCCGTGCACCGGCCAATCAACCTACAACCTAGGTTAGGTGTGGTCAACACACACACATACACACACACACACACACACACACATTTGAGGAATGCATCCTCGGTGAAAGGTAGGCTCGCTCCATTGGCCACTCCTTGGTGTGTGGCGGTCGGACCCGTTTCACTCCCCAAACGATGGGTGGTTTATTGGCATTTTGAGGTAAGCTTGCTCTCTCTCTCTCTCTCTCTCTCTCTCTCTCTTGCTCTCTCTCTCTCTTCCTCTCTCTCCCTCTCTCTGGGTCGGTCTAGTCCCATATCCTCGGTCTTCTCGATGGTCAGAGTCTAAGGAATTAACAGAACGGACGGAGCGGGAACCAGGGAAGCCTCGCACAACGGTTCCAGGAAAAGCTCCAGCTCCAAGTCCACAGTAAGGAGGAGAAGAAGGGAGCAAAAGGAGGAGGGGACAGCTGTTCAGATTTATGATGCTTTGCGGTGCGGTACGGTACGGTACGGTGTACGTGGCCTTCCGGTGAAGGAACTCCGGTGAAGTAGCTTAATGCCGGCCTATCCGTGGTCTGCCCTGCGCTAAATTATGCATAGTCCCCCCGGGGGGGATGGGGAAGAGCGGAGGTCAGCGAGGTAGTAGCAAGACCCCCGGGGAGGGGGTCAGCCACTGGCCAATCGATCCGAATCCGGAAAGATGAGGATCTGTTTTGTGGGAAAAATTTTGAAGCATCTTCTAACCGGACCAACATCCGGACCAACCGGTCGGTGTGTGTGTGCGTGCAGCATAAGGACGTGCCACGTGCCCCACAGAGGGGTGGCAACCTTCCCCCCCCTCCCCCACCAAATTATCCTTCCCGTTAAACCATTTTCATAATCAACTCATTAGCATTTCAATCACCGGACGAGCGAACGAACGAACGAACCGAACCGATTGGTCAATTATTTAATGGAAATGATGGCAATGAATGAAAAGAGCGGGCGTTCGTGAGGGTGGGAAGGCAGTGATTTCGTTTGGAGGATTTTCTCCGCGACGGTTTCTCCATTTTCCTCCTCCGGAGCGCGATTAAGAAACGAACGGAAAAGCCCGGAGTCCGGAGACGCGCAATAACGTCACCT
This sequence comes from Anopheles darlingi, assembly GCF_943734745.1. NCBI lineage: Eukaryota > Metazoa > Arthropoda > Insecta > Diptera > Culicidae > Anopheles > Anopheles darlingi. Next base: position 45,746,596 of record NC_064874.1, read on the forward strand.
CGTTTGGGAATCAATTTGTGAGGCCAGTGACCAATGGGGAGGGAGGGTGCGTCAGTGAAAGGGAATGCAAAGTTTTTCGAAGTGAACCAATTCGTTATGTAAATTCGTGGCAGCCGGCACCAAGAACCAGACACCCTCCCTCGCGGCATGGAGTAGTAGTTCAGTTCGGTTCGGTTTCGGGGTGCTGGAGTGGGTAATTGGTCGGTGCGCTGCCCCGGCCTGGTCACTGCTGGCGTGACACGGAAAAGTGGTGCACCTTATTGGGTATTGGGGAAGGGCCGCCAATACCGGTGGGGACGACGCGGACGACGACGACGACAACGACGACGAAATAATGACATTATAATAACGTTATCATCACACCATCATGCCGCCGCCGCCATCGGCGCACCGATCGGCGCTCCGTTCGATGTCGTTTGTCGTTTGAAGTGGTCATGGCCGTGATTGACCTAAGGGGGGTAGCGTGGAAGGGAAAGGAGGCAGCTGGTCGATGATTTGGTCAAATCATGTCGGCTATCGGGGCCGGTTAGTGGCTGGACCTTTGGCGTGTGCGGCGCTCGCGAACAGCATTCACGTAACAGCCACCAAGGTCGTGGTCGTGTCTGATCCGTTGTGAGGGAAGGGGGGGACCTCACCCTACCTCACGTGGTGGAATGGACCGCGAATGGCGACATCGCACGGTAATCGGATACGTGATGTGTTTTTGCGATCTCAACGCTTATCCGCTGGGGCGGGCGTGCGCTCGGTGCTGGAATTATGCGTTTCGGTTTTTTCTTTCGCGTTTTTTTTTGCTGTTGGGGGAAATTAAATTTTCATCCTAAATCGTGCGTACGTGCGATACGATAGAGGCGAGCGAGGGGAGAAGATGGTTCGTATCGCTGGACTCTATTACAACCGCGAGTCGCACGCGGAGTCGCATTCGTTAATCGTTTTAAATGTTTCAATAGGTGTTGTTTCGAGGAGGGGGTTGAAAGTGATGAAGTGATATGGAAGCATTTTCATATCAGAGCAGAGGGTGGCGCATGCATTTTTGGAAGTTCTGGATACGTGGAAGGGGCAAAGTATCTGTTGTTTTTCGTTTGAAGAAAAGCGTTCTCATTGGAATGACCAACTTGGTTTGGATCCTGTCCTAAGTAATTTAATTACTTGACCTCTCCTTTCTTTCTTTATCCAACATTAATAAGACTCGGTCATCTCTAGAAACTCATCTCTAGCTCTAGTCAAGAAACTCTAGAGTCCAGGAATTCCATCAATCCAGCTGCTTCCATCGCGTTGATTGAAATTATCATCTTTTTTATCGAAGCTTTTCGGAGTTTATTCGTTTGATATCATAATTTCCCGGCCCTGGAACTCTCAGCTCTTGAGAAATGTACAAACATGCTCACTTCCCAGGAATCGTGGAGTTGAACTTATCATTTTCTAGTCGTATTTCAGGATTGTTCTCTCTATAGATTCCCGACACATAGGCACATTAGTCAGAAATGAGGTGATGAAAGCTGACGATCAATATGTAAGCAGCACGAAGGTCTAGGATTTAGTTAGTGCAGCAGTGTACTGGTTGGTTTTGCTTTTCCGAGAGATGCTCTTAAACTAGATGTTATCCTAGGAACTTTCTCTAATATTATCTCTTCAAAAACGGTTATGCAATAGTCTGTTTGTCGACTATTTCAGTTAAAGCGCCGCACGAGAAACGCCCAAAATCGTCTTACAACGTGCATCAGCGTGCATCATAACACCGGTCAGCAGAGTTTTAATTTACGCGACGAGTTCCAGACATTCAAGAAAACGCTTACGCGTCCATAACAGTGCAGATAGATTAATGCTAAGATTCAGTCTGTCCCCGACCAGCATCGAATAAAAAACTCTTTTTTAAAAGCTACTCGAAGCGGTTCTTCTTTTAACATTTTTTTGGGAAATGGGGAACCTCTTGAGGTACACCGTAGAGTTGTTATACGCACAATTCTCATCAAGAAATTTTGGAGAAATTAGAACCTCCCCAAATTGCTGTGTGGAAATTTCTTTGGAATAGTTAAGTAAACCAGACTTAAGATGTACTACTGTGTCCAAAAAGTAAGGTGACACGGTGTCCAAATTGCCCGCGTAAAAGGATATCTTTAGTTTTGTATTTTTTATATGTTGTCAGCTCTGTTATTGATAACCATGACAAGTTTCACGTCAAAATATTCAATAGTGTTTGAGATACGTATTTGTTTGTGAACTGCTAAAAGTGCATTCTTCGTTTTTCTCCATGTCGCAAATTTTTAAACAAATAATTTGCATTGAAAATATTTTTTCTGCTGCAAATATACCAATGCGAATGGTACAGAATGTCTTTAGTGACGATACTACGTCAATAAACATTATTTACACTTGGTGGAAAGACTTCCAGGAGGGTCGGAAACGTTTTGAAGAGGAAGAACGCTCTAGACGACCACCAACGACAATCGATGCAGTTCACGTCCAAAAAATCAAAGATTTGGTGTTGGAAAACCGTCGATTAACACCAAGAGACTTTGTTGATGATATTTGCATATCAAACATATCCGCTAATTACATTTGGAAGGATGTTTTTCATCTCAAGTGCATCAGCGCTCGATCACGATAATGCACCATCTCAAACTTCGTTGGTTTTCTGTGACTTTTTTGCCAATATTTTCACTCATATCGTTCCAATAAAACCGTATGCGCCTGATTTAGTTATATTTGGCTTCTGGCTATTAGACAAGCCCAAAATTTCGTTCCGGGGACACTGTTTTGACAAGATAGAGCAGATTCAAGCCGCTGCGAAAAAGGTGTTGAAGGCCATTCCTAAAGACGACATTTTCGCGTGTTTAGAAAACTGGAAAATTCGTCGGCATAAGTGCATTGTGTCTGGGAGGGATTACATTGATGGCAAAAAAATTGATTTGGAAGAAAAATTAAGGAACTTTCTAACTAAGGAAGGAACTAAGCAAACTGTAAAAGCTAGAATATGATCTAGATTATCAAGTGTTTCTAAAAAAACTCTAAGCAAATCATAGGGATAGCGCATAGTATTGTACTATCGTGCACTGTAAATCACAACGTTGTGAAAATAAACTGTGTGTGATGGAATGTGTACATTATAAAATTTAAATTGGTTTAAGTTGCGGTTAGTAGTTTGAAGACATCGTTGAGAAAAACGACTGGGATAAAAGAGAAAACGCCCAATTACTTTCCGGCTTCTGATCTGCTTCAAGTCCTAGCAGAGTTGAGCGGTTAGATCCATTAACAAACAACCAAATCACAGCCTGATGTTGATCAACAACTGCGTAGTTGAATAGAAAATGAATAGTTCAGTTTCGGTGCTATGAAGCTATCAATTGGTTCATCAGGGTACTCGTGGAAAGGGATGCTTTTAAGAATTAAGAAACCTGAACTAGATAACCTACTCCTGACTGACTGCATGACCCGTGCTCTTACTCAGATGATGGGCACATTGGATAAGTTGTTTGTACCCTCGAAATCCTACCGCAATCAAGTCACGCTTTTGCGAAAGGACAACATTCAACGACAGGACGTCGAGCGCGTCCGTTCCCTAACTCATTAAGAGCCCAAAGTCTACAAACGAATAATGATTCGAAAGTGCAGCAATATCAATGCTCGATCGATCGAAATCGTTTCCAACAAATCCAACATTTACCAACGCGAAATGTGGGATACCATTAAACGTCCCCCAAAATCCTGTTTATCCCATTTTAACCAAACGGCGGTGGTTCCGGAGCGATACTATGCCTCTTGGTCTGAGTTGCCTGTTGTCGTCGTCACCATCGGCGGTGGTTCATCACCGATTTCATTCGAACAGCAGCGGCGTTCAATATCACACCCGCTTGCACTAAGGGCTAATTTGCGCTCCCCAAAAACTAATCGGATGTACGCACCGTGGGGCTGTGGGCACATAGCACATAGCACAAATATTCCTCGTTGCTGCTGCCGCTGGGGGGATGCTGGTGGACGCAAAACAACAAACAACATACATTTCACATTTTCGGATCCGGCTTCATCATCGGAATGGCACCGACCAGGGGCCAGGAATGTGTTTAGTGTTGATGCCCCCCCCCCCCCTGCCCTGCGGAACGGATTGCGTGGCCAGCAGTATGCACATAACCTCGCTCCAGGGCTGGTCGCTGGCTGGTCGCTGATGAAAATTCTTCGCCATTAGCGTAGAAACAGTATCTTGGGTGAGTTTGAAATTAAATTTTCCATGCGCTCTGCTCTCTGCTCTCTCTTTCTGCTCTCTCTGTTCTCTCTCTTGCGCGCACTGCATGCGGTCCTGCGATGGTGTCATCTGATTTTGGGGCCAACGCCGCGGCACAACATTTTTCCCTTCGCAGTGTTTGCGGTAGCGCAGTTGGTGGTGGAATTCCTCGCTTTGCGTCAAACGCGTCGTCGTTGTCCCAGAATAAATGTTGCGGATGGCCGCGGTGGTGGACGCGGGCCCTGGAATGAGGGTTGGAAAAATGGAAAAACTTTTCTTTTGTTATGGAAAATGGGCTGAATTTGGTGCAGCAATGAAGGAAGCCCACTCGGTCGGAAAATTGGCTAATTATTTCCCGCGTTCTGCGAGAGAGAGAGACGCGAGAGAGAGAGAGAGAGTGACCGCTTCCATCCATCGATCCGGCGTGACCTGCTGCTGTGAAGGTCGCCCTAGCAGCTGGGGGGCTTCAACCCCCGACACACGCCGCTCCCCGGTCCCTCGTTCGAACATTTGCAGCATTTGCGATGACGGTTGATGCAGCATCTGGTTGCCCCCCTTCTCGGAATAATCGTTCTCGGTGCGCGCACGGCGTGGCGTGGCCTTCTCCGAAAAATGGTTAATTTCTCGTGCCACGTCACCGCGTGACGTAGTGTGTCCAAGTTCAAGTGCCACCCCGCTGGCGTTTCCGGTTTTTCGAGAAGGACCAACCTTCCGGCCAGTGTTCCCTTGTGTTCCCGTGGTTCGGTCAACGGTTGCTAACGTTTTTCTCGCTTTTCTCTCTTCGCTCTCCTTTCGCCGCCTACTGTGATTGCTTTTCATCCGGAATCCTGTCGGCGACTCGTGGTCAGCGCCTTCGACTTCGGCTTCGACTGGCACCATTCGTCTCCATTTTGTCTCCGTCAACATCGTTTGCTCGTTTGGCCTTCCCTTCCCTTCCTTCCATCCTCATCCTCAGGAGCAATTGGAAAGAGGATGAGGAGGAGGAGGTATTGTTAAAATGAATTTAATTAAGCACATTCGCGCGCTGTTACCCCCGTGGTGGCCGGAAGTCTGGAGATGCTGAGCAAGGACCAGGCCGGCCAGTGTCCAGTGCCCAGCAGCCAGCACCATCGACAAACACCGAAAATTGTAGCACCGAGCAAGAGGGACGGCAATTGGGACCGGAAAAGTGCAATCATGGAAGAAGTTTGCGTGAAGCATTGATTGACGGAGCCGAAAGGGAATGAAATGGAGGTGTAGCGGCTGGTGGGCTGGTGGGCTTCGGTAATTGGGACCGCGTTGAAAGAAGCGAAGCAGACCACCAGCAGCACCACCAGCGGACCGGCACTTCACTTCACTAATTTATCTGTAATCAAATTGAGGGATAACAGTACGCCCAAGATCGCTTTTTGCTCCTCTTTTGCGTCGTTCGTTATCCTGGCGTGGCTGTTGCGTGGCGTGGCGTAATGGTGAGCGTACGCGAGCATCGCCCTCACGGTCCTTCTTCTTCTATTTGTTCTCCAACCCTGCGATGCGATGCGCCTTGCGGGGGTGCGGACACTAAATTTAGAAGCCAGCAGATCCACCATTCGACCGCCGCTGGTGCATCCTTGCTTGGCCAAAGTTTACGCTGCCTAATTGAGCTTCGGTTGCGTTTCGCGTAAGGAGCCCGCGGGGATTCCGAGTACGTGAGCGAACTTGAGCGGTGGGTGGGATGAATATGTAAACGAAGGGCTGAGGCTTGAGGGTGCGCAATGTTTTGTTCTAATTGTTACTCCCACTTTATGCTAAACGGTAAATGGACGGCGAACCAACTGGCAACTGTGTGCGATGAGATGAATTAAAGCTTGAGCGTAGCTGAGGGTTGGTTCGTTAGAACTTCGGAAAATCTGGAATCTGCTGATGGCGGAGTGCATCTTGGCAAATGTAAGGTGAGGTTGACGAAGGATTCTCCTCAGGTGTCTTCTGGTGTGTCTGTGAGCAGTTCAGCAGTTAATGAATTGCAAATTTGCAGCACGGTGCAGGGCTTATTGAAACGGACGAGACAGATGCTAAGATGCGTACAGCATTTGGAAGGATTTGAGGTGTAATACCGGTGAAGGTAAAAGACTGAAATAGGCCCCCCCACTCACGGTGAGCTACTGAGTGACCGAAAAAATCGTTAATTACCACATTTTAGATAAGCAAACCTTCATAAAAATATGCGGAAACGTAAATAAATGTATTAGAGGAGGGGGGAGGGGTGGAAAAGTTACATTTTACCATTAAAACAACGATTTTTTCGGTCACTCAGTAACTCACCGTGAGTGGGGGGGCCTATTTCAGTCTTTTACCCAGGGCTTATTGAAACGGACGAGACAGATGCTAAGATGCGTACAGCATTTGGAAGGATTTGAGGTGTAATACCGGTGAAGGTAAAAGACTGAAATAGGCCCCCCCACTCACGGTGAGCTACTGAGTGACCGAAAAAATCGTTAATTACCACATTTTAGATAAGCAAACCTTCATAAAAATATGCGGAAACGTAAATAAATGTATTAGAGGAGGGGGGAGGGGTGGAAAAGTTACATTTTACCATTAAAACAACGATTTTTTCGGTCACTCAGTAACTCACCGTGAGTGGGGGGGCCTATTTCAGTCTTTTACCCAGGGCTTATTGAAACGGACGAGACAGATGCTAAGATGCGTACAGCATTTGGAAGGATTTGAGGTGTAATACCGGTGAAGGTAAAAGACTGAAATAGGCCCCCCCACTCACGGTGAGCTACTGAGTGACCGAAAAAATCGTTAATTACCACATTTTAGATAAGCAAACCTTCATAAAAATATGCGGAAACGTAAATAAATGTATTAGAGGAGGGGGGAGGGGTGGAAAAGTTACATTTTACCATTAAAACAACGATTTTTTCGGTCACTCAGTAACTCACCGTGAGTGGGGGGGCCTATTTCAGTCTTTTACCTTCTCGACGAATCGCTTGAATTGAGCAAACTAACTGCGACTGTGGATGGACAAACTAGTTTCGTGAGAATTCTCTGCTCCTGAACATGAAAACCAAGAGAAGCTGATTTTTCTAAAGAATTGTTCTTTTATTGTAATGCAATCCGTAGGTTATAGGGTCGTCATTCGAACGGTTACCTTTCTGATCGTACAAGCGAGGAACTAAATAAGAAAAAAACAACTCAATTCGATCATTTGAAAACTAATGTGCAAGAGATGTTATTGCCAGTATTTGACGACACTCGGTACGTTTTGTGAAAAGAAATTTCATTTACTCCTGGAATATGCTTAACTTCTTTACGGATCTAATCTCTGTAATGTATTCACATATGGAGGAAGTCACGTGCTATATCTAATTGGGACTTGAAGGTACATCTATATTTTTCACCTGTCGATTCCCATCATGCGTCTTGGAGGCCTTTCGATGCCTGGAACTACATTCTACGTTTACATCTCTAATAAACGTTTTTCCTTACGCTTCTTTGGGTTTTAAGTACACACTGCCGATACGATCCACTTTTTTTTTGTAGTATATTGTTGCAGAGACATGGCTGCTTTAATAAGAAAGACGTGAGCAAACTCTTGGAATAGCTTTACTGGCGTCAGATCGGTCAAAGTAAATGGTCTTCGTGGTTGATATGTAATGGCACCACATTATCAACCACTAGTGGTGCATGATATTGTGAATTACAATCAAAGGATTGATAGCTTCTACAAGCCAGAGTGTACATTCTTCGTTTTCTTTATGTTTCTTCCGAGTTAGTCACTCAACAATCGCTCGTTTTCAGGAAGTCGACTATGCCTGCTTTGTTCCCGACGAATTAAATATAATAAATTACGAATTAAAGAGCTTCAGAAAAACTGAATTCGTGGTGGATAGTAGCTTATCATTACAATATCTCTTTATAAATTCACTTTTCTTGAACTTGTTTAGGGTAAAGGAAGGAAGTCACATCACACTATCAAATCTCTTATCTTTGCCGTAGTGAGATGTAAGGCAACCTATCCTATTGGCCTATTGTCGACGATTGTATTTCCAGGCGATTTTTTATACAAATCAAACGTTGTCGATTGATATTTGTACATGCATTTTAGGGTTATTATTGTGTGGAAGCTGCCCGTTTCTCAAAATTCCCTACTGAAAAGCTTCCAATAATCATAATCCCACTTCCCACAACATTGACGCCAATATTCCTGTAGCAGCGGCGCCTAATAATCGTTAACGTGTTGCCTATCTTTGGTTATTGGCCTTTGCGATTGCGTCCATCGGTAATCAAATGGCCTCGAGCGAACAACCTCTTGAATAATACCGGGGATTATTTGTTTTCTGTCCGGCAAAAAAAACGAAGAGACGATTGTTAACAAAAAGCTCATGCTCTCAACAAGCTTGCACTGTTTAACACCGATCTCTTGGAATCGCAAAAGCAGGACACCTCCCCGGGGGGAGGCCAATTCCATTCCCGGAAGCATTACTTTTGATTGAACGTGCTGCGTGAAACGGCGCCGGGGAAGAGTAATGGCCATCTGCCAGGATTCCGTGTCCGGGCCGGAATCGATACTCAAAACACCCGAACACCCGAAAACCAACCGAATCACAGCCTTACAACCAACACCATATTGTGGACGCCTTTGGCCAGCATCTGGAATCGCTCCGAAGACCAGAGATCCAGAGAATTAACGGTGGCCGCCCGCCCCCCGGTAGTGATGTAGGCGTTTCTCGCTGGATCCATACGTGATCGGGTTACGTGGCCTCATCACATCCGGTGGGTCCGGTTTGGGGAATGTGTAGTAGTGGTGAACCATCAACTGGAGCTGGAATGACCGCTATCCAATTGGACTTCCCGAAATTGGAATCTCATATTTCCGCCAACCAACCCGCCAACCAGACTGTTCCGGATTTGAACCCAACATAACAAGCGTACCATAAACATTCCTTCATCTCGTTCCCCTTCCACCTCCCCAGCTCCATCGCCCATCAATCCCTCTCGTTTTGGATCGTGCAGGAAGCTCTGGTGCTTCTGGTTCGCGAGCGCGCGAAAGGCGAACATAATCCATCCCATTTGATTTCCGTCGTCTTGGGCTACCGATCCCCGGCAGCAGCACCCCCCTGCCCCGCAGGAACGACTGAAACGAACCCCTTCCCCCCATTTTTCGTCTTCCCCATCGTAAAACCTCCGGGAGTCCTCCTCCGGATCCGGTGGTGGTATCGGTAACTGTCTACTTATCGATTTCAGATTCCATCACTCACCCTGCCTGGCGGCCTGCTGGTGGTGAAGGTGAAGTACCCGTCCGTGGTGGGTGCTGGTGGGCTCCGGAAATGGATTGCGAAATCGGAGACGTTGCATTCCGTGGTTGGCATTCGCAAAATATTCCGCGAACTAGAGAGAGGGAGCGAGAGAGCGAGAGAGAACTGGCGTGAGAGTGTGCGATAGTATGTGAGGTTTCCAGTTCGTTACTCTAATCAAGTAATCTTCAAGCCACCGCGATCCAAGTAGTGGTGCAGCGGTGGATACCGCCATACCGCCATACCATGGCCTGCTGCGAGGACGGCGATGGCATTGCTGCATTTCACCATTCACCAAGAATTGTTCCATGCCATGGCCGCCACCGTCACGCTTTTACGTGCCGCCGCTTGAGCCACAACACGATTTGCCATCCATCCATGTTCGCTAGTTTTCCTTGGTTCGCACGCGCGCGCGTGTGTGTGTGTGTGCAACGTTGTTACTGCTGCTGCTGTTTTGTTTGGCCTTTTTGTATCCCGGAACTCCATTCCGATTCCTCGGTGCAGCATCCGGCAAACGGCAGCTTCTAAATTGCATTTGAAGTGAACGACTGGAACGTGGAACGAGAAGAACGCGGATCGAACGCGAGATCGAGGATTGCTGCCAGGATTGAGGGGACGGCGGGAGTGGGGAGTGTGCTGTGCAAGTTTTCACAAATTTAATTTGTCAACTTAATGAAGCTCTTCTGTTCGCTGTTCTCGAACTGGTTGTGGGGGAATGGTCTCCGGGTAAGGATCCATGTAATGGGGACGCTCGCTTCTAGTGTGCGAGCGGCAACGTGCATTACACGCTTGAATGGATCATTACACGTAATCCGGTAGCTCATTTTCCGGCACAATAGGTGCACAGCCGGGGCCGGTGGATGGATTGGTTTGTCGCCGTCGTCGCCGGGAATTTGAATAAATGCATTCGTTCCGCATTATGAACGATTTGGAGAGTGGCGACGGCGCAGCTCGCTCGCTCGATGGAGATTGAATTAGAGACTCAATCGCCAGCTGCAGTTGTCATGTAACGCATATTTTTGGGCATTTTATTGGAGAAAAAAAACTTTCTTTCTGTTATTCGGATATCCGAGTGTGGTAAGGGAATGTCGATAGTCGAGGCGAAGAGAAACAGTATTCGTGATATTCTCGGCGGAAGTGTGTTCTTCTGGTTCTGGTTAATTTAGCAAATTGAATGTTTCCTAATTTATTCGATACCTGGACTTCATATGTAGTGAAAAAAATGAAAAATTCGCAATTTAACGCTTTTAGCCATTGGTCTTGGCTCAAATTATACCTTCAGGGATGGATTAAGAAAGCAAGTACGCCTATGTTTGCCTTACCATATGCTTATCTTTGTTTGCGTTGCCGATGTTGCGATGTTTGCCTGATCATATGCTTATCATATGCGTTGTTGCTCCTTTTAGTCGGTTATCATTTGTCATATTACAGCTAAGAGTTTTTGTTTGAACCGATTAGATGATACCTAGATCCTCATACACTCTGTCCAGTTACTACCACTATCAGTTTGTTCCAGAAAACCTTCAAGTATCACAATTTCTTCACTTCGAGACTTTTAATAATTATTTTTAAGTTATTAAACATTAATAGGGATGAATAAACACACAGATAAAAATTAGGGCTAATACTTATAAAAATAAAATATTCAGTTAGTCAATCATCCTAATCCCGAATTAACTATTCGTTTTCTTATCTTAATGGTTATTAACTTATAAAAAAACGCTTTGGCATCCATTTTGGTAAATTATTAGAAGCACTGACTTTCACATGTCTTCCCAAGCCACTAAAATCATCGCTCAGAGCTCACGAAATGAGGAATACTGCTTTCCCCCAGCACCCAACTTACAAATACGAACTCAGAAGATGTTTTACAATAGATATTATGCTACGCTGCGAGCAGATATAGCCAACGAATCAATTTTCTGATCTTTATTCGAAGCCATAATTTTCTTTCTCAAGTAGAAAAAAGCATCATTTCGTTTATATGTTAACATTTTGACAAAGTTTTTGATCAAAACCGACAGCAGAAGTTCTCCTTGGAGCCTAGTTGTGTATTCTTAAGGCTTATATTATTTTCATTGAATGGATATTCTTATGATTAAATCATATTCTTTTAAGGAGGTCAGTCTTAGCGGGAGTCGAAAGTTTATCAACTGAATTGTGTGTTTTTGAGATTTTTCATTAAACGTTTCATTCTTTGATCCTCAGCTTATCGTTTCTCCTACTATATTTTGTTTAATAATGTTTAGCGTAATTATTGTTCTGCAGAAAAAATACATTACAATAAAAATACAGCCTTCCGTTTAGTTATCTCGTATTCGTCTGGTGTAACATCGTTAGCTAACTCGTGCCCAACTCTCTGGATCGAAAATAGTGCCTACTATGGCCACTGGCTACATATGGGATCGTGACACCGAATCATTATTCGCCCGTTTTCACCAATTTGTCAATTTCCTCTTGAAGTTTCCTCGAAGGGGGGGCTGGGGTGGGAAAACTCCCGATTATGAGGGTCCAACCATCGTCGGCCAGAAACCGGGCTTCTAGTAGCATCCCACAAAACCCGGGGAAAACCCCGAGTACAACAGTGACCGCACGAAGCGAACTAAATCGCGTTTCGCGGGATTCGGTTTTAGAAAGGATTACAATCATTCGAATGCCCCAAAAAGAATGGAAAGAAAACAACAAGAACGGAACACAATCCTGGCCCCTGGAATGGCAGCTCGAAAATGTGTCGAAACGTGTCGTCCACGGGTTCCTGGTCCGGTCCTGGCCCCAACCACGGCCCGTCCCAACGTTCCCTAATCCTTTCTATACATGTATCGGTGAATAACAGTTTTGCGGGCGAATGCCAATGCTATGTCGCCAACCGGCAGCAGCAGCAGCAGCAGCGGTCGAGACTTCGTGACGGCCATAAACTTTTACTACCCCCTCGGTGGTGATGGTGGTGGCCAAGGAATGGTGGCGCAGGTTTTCGAGCAAGGAGTTCATTCATGCAAAAGCGTTCACCGGCATCGTGGCGGCGGTGGCCACCCTCCCTTGAACAACGCCAAATCGAGCGTACAGATTTGCCTGCCCCTGGCCTTCGAGCTTCGGTGCTCCAGGTCCTGGTCCTCGTCGCCGACGAAGCGATACGGAACCGGGCCCGACCCGTGAAAAAGGGAGCGACTTTCCCCCCGCGAGGTGATGGTATGAATTTTTCATTTCGATCACTTCATTACGGTGGCACTGTTCTATATCACGGCCAGTTCCCGGGGACCCCTTACTCCTCACCAGTCGCCCCAAAAACAAACGAGCGAACCACTGGCGCACGTTCGCTTCGCTTGCATTCCA
>NC_064874.1:45761902-45794402 GCF_943734745.1 Anopheles darlingi
CCCTTCGTCATTTAATCGCTATTTGATCGCGTTGCTTCAAGCAAACAAGCCACAAAGCCCCAAATTGTGGAGCATTCGTTAGCAACAAACTGGAGCAGCAGCAGCAGCAGCAATGTCCTCTCGTTGCCAACGAGCAAGAAGTTATCTCTTGGGGCGTGTGTGTGTGTGTGTGTGTGTGTGTGTGTGTGTGTGTGGCGAGGAAGGAGGAAGAGGGAACAAAACACGTTGAGCACGTTGATAGAAGACAGTTGGTGCAACATTTCTCGCATTCTTTCTGCGTCGTTTATCACGACAGAGAACGCGACACACAAACACACACACAGGCGCTGGTTGCTGCTGTTGTTGCTGGTGGAGTGGTTTGCCATAATTTTTAGGAGGCGAGGAGCGGGCCCATTGTTTCCCATAGTTGGCCACGACTTTTTCTGTTTGCTTTTCCGTCTAAAAAGTGGCCATTTTTGCTGAACATGTTGCCGGTGGTGCCGGTGCTGGAGCTTCGACATGTTTTCTGGGGCCTTTCTGTGTTTGCCGTCGTGTGGTGTGTGCGTGTGTGTGTCTGTGTGCGCGTTCGCTATGCTATTCGTCTATCCATCTCCACAGAGCAGCATCCTCCGCGCCTCTTTTTGGGCGCGCCCCATCCATTTCGTGGCCACATTCGCTGCGATGATTGCAAAAGTTGTACTTTCGCATATGTTTTACGCCAACGCGGCGCGATTCGCGGCCACAGCCTCCACACAGACCGCGGTATAGAAAAAAAACCCCCCGAACCGTAGTGAACGGAAAATTACACAAAAAAAAAATCGTATCCACCAGATGGAAAAGTGTGCAATCATTCTTCTTCTTGTTCTGCGCTCGGGCGCAAAAATATTAAAGTGCATAAAATATATGTTTTATGCCGTTGCCGCTAGTGGCTGTGTGTGTATGTGTGTGCACGGAGTGATGGCAAACTTTTTTCGTGTGACTAACGCGCATCACACAGACACAGTTCAGAAGGCGAGGGGGGTATCAGCAGTATAGCGGAAAGGTTGATGGAGGCTTTAACGTCTAGTTTTTGGTTGTCGCCGGTCCCTTTCTATCGCTGGTGCACACCTTTCCCAGTATCCTCTTCTACCGTCCACCGTGCACCCCTTCAAAACAGAACCCCTACCCTGTGGCCTGTTCCTTACTGTGAGTAGAGGAATGAGAAGAAGGAAAAAAACTAATACCAGGAGAAGGAGGAGGAGGAAGAAGAAGTTTTGACTGCATAATAACGAGGAATAATAAAATACTTTGCATATTCAACTTTATCAACTATTCCATTGCGCGGATGCTGCTGCTGCTGCTGCTGCTACCGGTGCTGCTATCACTTTTGTCCGGACGGACGGACGAACGAACTGCATCGCATCGGAATAGCGCATAGAACAAGAATGTGTTTTACGGCGCAGCAGGCGACGATCCAGAGATCCAGTGGCTGTTGGCGGTACGGGGTTTGGGGTGGTTTGACAGCATCCACAGTGCTCACGGTCTCGGTCTCGGTCTCGGAAACCACCGAACCGGGTTTTCGCAGTGGAGCAAATGTTTTGACAGCTGTTATCTTTGAGCTTAAATGCTACTTTAACGGTTACCGGTTGAGGGAGGGATGGTGCACGCGCCGCACCGTTGATGACCGTGTACCTACCAGCACACCGAACCGAACCGAACCGAACAACGGCCGTTACGGGGTTTTATGATGCACTCAAAGGCGGCGGCGACGACGGCGTTCCGTGCGTTCTCACAATCGCCACCTTTTTTAACGACTCTCTCGACTTGTCTGGTGTACGGTCTGGTCTGGTGTATGTGGTCTGGTGCTTCCTCGGACACTGGCGAAAGCCGGTCGATTGGTAATTGGCACGGCAAATAGAGGGACCTTGTCCGAACTCCGACTTCCGTGTCTTGCGAGCGACATCGTGCATCGTGTCTGTCATAAAACAAAGGAGCCACTGACGATGGTAACGATGGCAGCAGCAGCATAGTTTGAATTCCAATTCAGGCCCCCCGGGAAAGCCCCTCTTCAATGCATGATTTATCGTGTCTGACCGGGCGTGTATTGAAGCGGCATTCCGGCTTTGGTTGGGATGTGATTGTCGTACAAATTAATAGAAGACCGAGGCTCAAGAAACCTGACCTGACAGTGCCGGACTGTTCACGATGTCACATAATTCATGGCCGCCCCGCGATGAGATGCCGAGCCTCATAGGCCGTAAGTCATGGAGAGCATAGAGAGCACGCGAGGTAGCGCAAAGCCTTAAAACATTTATTAGCATTTATCAGGATTAGGGATGGTGGCAGGTTTTTGGCACACTGGAGGGATGGAGGTCCACTTGTGAGCGTTACGCCGCCGCGGGCGAGATAAGCCACGATCAGGCGCGCTTGAAGGCGGTGCGCCTGAAACGAAGATCCTAGCCTAGGGGGTGTAGTGGCCCCCATTCCGCTTGTGCTCGTGCTCAAGGAGCGCCACGCCAGCGCAAAAACCCCAATCAAAATCAGTGATCTGAAAAATTGACCGCCATTTGTAACCGTTGGAAGGCTGAAGGCTCTCTCTCTCTCTCTCTCTCTCTTTCTGTGTATGTGTGTGAGTTTGTTTTGCTTTCACGACGTATTTCGGTTGCCAATTTTTTCGGACGCTCCACCATCGGTAGTAGCAGCAGCAGTAGCAGCAGCAGGTTTAAACGTCTGCACTTATCCTTCGGCGATGGTCCAGTGCTTGCGAGAAGACTGGAAGAAGAAACGAGTGGCCGGACACGACCAGACCAGGGGAAACCCCGTGGCGGTGGCGGAGTTTCGGAAAACTGTAAAAGTGAAATCCCCGTGACAAGCGCGGAAACGGCAGGTTAAGTGGGAAGATTTGGTGCGCTCGTGATGGCGTTAGCCGAAAGATTGATGTCCACCGTGGGAGTGACGCTCCTTCTGGGAGTGGAGGGCAAAACCCTCCAGCTTTGGAGCTATCAGCTTTGGAGCTGGTGGATAAATTGGATCCACACCCTTGGGTGAGTATGACATCGAGACTCTACTCCCGCTATGGGACAACCGTCCTGTCAAGACGGGAAGGCAGGACCAAGGCAGGCATGGGGATGCTTGAGAGACACATGAAACGTGACACTGGGCATTGATGATAGACATGATATTGATTATAAAGCTGCTTAAGACGTGACGTTAATCAAATTAGGGGGTGCGCGTTCGCGTCAAAGTAGAGCCGCTGATTATGAAGGAGCGCCATGAAGGAGCTATTAATGGAGCTGAATGGATCGTCGTTGGGCACGGTGGACGGTGGGCGGATCCATATTATGGAGTGGATGGACGGGAAATTTAAGACGTTGCTCCGTGGCGTCCGTTGGTGATGGTTAGTTATTTTGATTGTTTCGCGGGAAAGCGTCACGTGCCTTTTGATGGATGCCTGATGATGGAAGTGTCATCAGTATGATTGATACACGATCCATCCAGCGTACGGCCCCCGGGTGATCTACTAGCCGGGATGCTACGAAATTATGCTCGAATGCGGGGTGTAGCATTTCTGGCTCTATCGTGTGCACAACGTGTAACGCTTAGCGAGCAGATGTGAGCATTATTCTGATCGAGTGGTTGTGCGACGAGAGCTTTACCAATGTACAACACAAATAGCAAATGGTTGTAAAAGGTTCTATGTTTTTAAATATTTTATAGTGATTTTGTTCAATAATTCAGTTGTGTAAACTTTAATAGAAGAGCATGCGACAGAACTACATGCTTACAGTTGCGAATCTATTTGATTTTTAAGTATTTTGTGTTGAGAAGGTGATTGAAAATAAAAATTTGTGCGACTTTTTCGTGAGAATATATGTGAGTTTTAAAAATTGTAGTATTTGTAACCATTCTATTCTATTCTTCTATTTACCAAAATCATAAAGATATTGTTGACAAATGTACACCCCATTTGTTCCAAGGACCTAATAGTTTATAATATGTTGAGTTCAAAGAGCCTTCAAGTGGAGATTCAACAATATTGCAGTAAACGGTAAAGTAACGATAACAATTTCAATAAATTAAGTTGCGTCATGATTATATTTGCTTTAATTGTGAATATTTGTTTATGTATAAACACCATCATAGAATTGGTTTAGCTACATTGGTTAAACATAATTTTCTGTTGTTTTAACAAGCTAAAACTTGACGAATGGATCGTCTCTGGCAGGGTAGAACCGGACGCCGTTTATAGCACCTGATAAGAACATCTTTAAGGTTGTATTCAGTTTCATATTTAAGCATTTCTATCGTTGCTTGTGCTACCGTTTCTGTTCGGATGTAGTAGCTGGTAATATGACAAACGATTTTAAATGCTAATGGTTTCGTTATTTGTCTATCATTCTTTTGTTTCATCCAGACTAGGAATTTTTATCCATTATAAATGGGTGATTCATCAAAGGGCCAACAAAAACATATCGTTTTCTGGGAATCATGCTATAGGATAACAAAATTGAATGAGTGATTGCCGGTAATTGTATTACGCAGCTCAAAGTTACACTTTGGAGCATCGATAGATTCTGCTGGACATTTTTATGCGCCTGTTCTCTTATTAATGTAGCATTTGTTAGTATTTTAGTACTTTCAAGTCGTTTGGCTAACAATGGAGCACGACGCATTTTCACGTCCAACATGAGAGTAATCATTTAATATGATTTTAAAACATTTGCTCCTTCTTGAGCATGGAGTGAAATAAAGCATATTCATTCCCGTGAACTTTTAAGCATTTATACCACCTCAGCAAGGATTTTTATAAAATGATTTCATTTCTCACCTGGATTGAAAATGGTTTCAATCATCTTCCGAGCTGAATGTACATCGTCGACGCCACTCACCATGATCACAATTTTAAATTCCAAACAGAATTCATCGAACATTTAAAGCGAAAAGGAAAACCCAATCAGAAGCAACGAGTTTTTCCGAACCAACTACGACTGCCAAGATTGCCAACGGAAGCACACGGAAGTTGATTGTCCCAAAAATGTACTTATCAATCACGAAACGCACCCATAAGTGACTATTGACAGCTGCCGCTTGGAAAGGCGAGTGTTCCGACCACCGACCGTATGCAATTATGGAACCGTGCATTCCGGGGGACCATTTAACGGTAACAATTTGTCGTTAGATTATCGTTCTTCCTTTGTACCGAGCGGAACGCCCGCGATAAAGTAAACTGGGAAGTGGGTCGACGACAATCAACGCTCGCTCACATGCGAAGCTCGGAGAAAAATCGTTCCATTTTCCGTTTTGCTTCAGCTTCACGCTTCACGATGTCTGTGTGGTGGAGTTGCCTGCCCTTCCATGTCGTCGTCGTCGTCGTCGTCGTCCGTGATGGTCCGTTGTACGTCGTCTCATGTCTCGGTGGCCCGAAAGTGATATCCAATCACACGAAACACGGGTGCGCTCTTGTACGCCAGGCAGTTGATTGTGATTTATGGTCCCAACGATACCGGGGTTGGCCGTCCCGTCGACGGCTTTCTCCGCGGTATCGCCTCGGTGGCTCGGTTTTTCACCGTTCAACCACCTTCACCGTCACCTTTTGCTCCTTCACTATCAAGCGCCAGCGCACGTGGTGGAAAATAAGAAATGGGATCCGTAGGGTTGCGTTCTGCTGCCGTACTGGCTGGCCGGGGTTGGCTGGAGTGTACGATAAAGGTATAACGGTGTAGCGTTGATGGTGTTTATTGCCAAAGCTTCTTTTGTCGGTGCGCGAATGAGCGGCCACAACAAATTCAATGTGAAGGAGCAAACGTCTCAAGGCCGGCAAATCGACCGACCAACCGACCGACCGACTCACCGGGACTGTCCGGGAGTGTTTTCCGGCTGATACTTGACGTCGTTATGAATCGCCAGACAGCCAGCTGGTTGGTGCAGCGCTGCTGCTGCTAAATCGCCTCGTTAGAAAACGTAAAAGGATATGGACCGAGAGGAGCCGATCCTGCGTTTCCTGCTGCGGACTCCCACGGACTTTTGTGCCGGCCGGTGTCCTCGTCGTCGTCGTAGCGAATGCATTCACGATGGAAATGTGCAGATCCGTCGGGATCTGCAAGCCATCGTGCAGCCCGCAGCTCATGAGCATGACTGATGACATCTTGGTTGGATGAGCTGAGCGGAACTGAGCTGTTCCGTGGTGCAGCAGCAGCAGCACCGAGGCCATCCCGTCGCAAACGAGAAGGAACAGGAATAACAAAGCCAATGGCACAGTTGCTTCCTGGTACCACCTTCTTTGGCGTTGGCTTCGCACACAATGGCGGCGAAACCTGTTCCGTTTCGGAAAACATCGAGAAAATCAAAATGTCAAGCCATAATGATGTGAAGCTGAGTAAAGTGGGTGGGGGGGGGGGGATGGGTGTCGCTATTCTTAGCACTCGCATCCCCATACATACACCCACTTTCTCTCACACACACATATTCACACGTTACTGTACTGTGGAAAACAGAACATGACATTATGCCACCGGCACCTCAGTTCTCGCTTGGGAGCTTCCCGTTCCCGGCAAATTGCTGCTTATCGTTTCTGTCTTTGCAGATTTCGTACAAACGAAAGTATGTACGCCCTGGCAACATCATTTGGAATTAAATTTTCTATTTGCAATTCACTCGACGTGGCCAATACATAGACTCGGTTGATTTTATTTGAATCTATATGGCATCTGCTGTTTATTAGACACTTCCTATGGAAAGACTTGTCATCTTGTTGGTAGGCTATATTTTCTTGACAAAACTCAAACTTATTTTTCTTTAAGCCAATTCCATTTTATTTTAAACTAGCTGATTTACTCGATTTCATACGGTTATACGGTTTTATATGAACTCGCCTTTGGTTTTCTTTCATTCGTTCGTCTTTATTATCGTTTTTCTAGCAACGATTGTAAAATTCCAATAATAACTTATGTATGAGCCAAGTTTGGTGATGATTGGCCCGGTAGATTCTACGTGATGCGCGAACATATATACACCGTAGAGACTTATTTTTATTTATTAGATTGTGAGTAAAGTAGTAAAACCTCGGCTTTTTATAACAGTATTAGGGGGCATGTTAGACTACGTAAGAAAGTTTATCTCCTTCATCAAACAAGGGGTTAAAATCGTGTCATTTAGTTGCCAAATTTTCCAATTATGTTAATTCTTTTTCAAGTCAAGTGGATTCAAGTCTGAAGACACTGCAGATCATAGAAATTAGTTCATAAAGTAACAATTGCTTACTCTGTTTACACCATTTCCAAATAACTAGTGCTTTTAAAGGAGGTTTTGAATGCTGTTGTAAGCAACAATTATTATTTATTTATTATTTCTTTGCTCCTAAACAAACAGACAACAGAGTTTAGACATCAACATTCAGCGCGTTGAGAAACGCTAATGTTCTTACCGATCTGTTGTTACCGATCCTTACCTGGTTTCTTGTAGTGAATTTTAGTTTGCTCAATGGAATAATCTCGCTAAATTCTAAAGTAACAGCTTCCTTTTTATTTGTTATTTTCATGCGCCTTTAAAGCTATAAAATAATAGAAAAATGACGAATGAAAGAAAAAAAAATCAAATTTCTGCCAAGCAAATCGTAACCACTGTTCTTATTAGTAAAATATGACATACAGGGTGCGCCATCTAGATAGGATATTTTTGAATATTGAATAACTACGCCTTTTTCAGCCGATTTGACAATATGGGCTAGGTTCCGTAACGTCAGTGTATGCCATTTTATAGCCTCATGCCACAAAAAAAAAAATCGGACTGAAATTATATTGCATCCTTCAACCTTTAACTATTAAAATTGTACGTGTTTATGAGTGGCGTCTTCGTTCGCGGGAATTGAAGACACCGGACCATTTTTCTATGTGTTTGAACAGTACTGTGTTTATCAGCAAACCAGAGACTTTTGAAGAACCGAAATCGAGGTGATCATTTGATCGATATCATATTCTGAGTGAATTTCTAGTAAATAACATTGTATAACCTAAATAGGTCTGATTCATTTTCCAAAATCGGCCCAAAAATAGCGGAGTTATTAAGGATTTAAATAGGTCCTGTTTAAATAGTGCACCCTACAATTCTTCTTCGTATAACTAAGAATGATCCGTAACATTGCCGGACAGATTTACAACGACAATGACGTTAAATGCGACCATCGCTTTCACGTTCCACGTAAAGTGCCCCTCCGCCTCTTCTTATGTAGTCTCCAAGGCAGGCAAAGGTAATAATCAAAACTCTTATCTTCCTCCTCTCGGGATGTCGGTGCAAGGTCGCAAAACCTCTGCCGACAACAATAAACGCTACCGGTACCGGCCACATCCGACATTGATATAGCCAACGGGTAGCCATCATCACAGCCCTTGTTTCATCGAAATTTGTGCCAGGTAGGTCCCCGAGCTCGACGGGATGGCCAAGAATGGGAGGTAGTAATTTATGACATTCCCACCCACCCCAGCCAGCCAGCAAAACGACACTTTTCCCGACAAAAGGAACGAACGAACGAACGAACGAAATAAAAGAGGTAAGATGGACTGGGAAGGACACTAACTGTTGGTAGCTATAACAACACCGCACACCGCACACACACACCCCAGTCTACTTGGATCTGCTTCGGACTCGGGAATGCTATACCTGCTAATGCCCGGTATACTTTTGCATGATTTATAGGTGTGTATCAAACGTTAGGCAAGTTTGGTTTACTTTATCGTCAGCATTAGCCACATTAACACTTTACTCCGCCCCACATCCCTCCGAACACTTTATGCGACGGTCGGAAGGACGGAGAGATCGCGGCTACTGGCAACAGGACTCCTAACCGACCTGCGTTGTTGCACCAAGTGACCGAGCGAACCGACGAGGTCCAACGTGCTGCAGGTGCATCCAACACTCTTCTACAGGACGTCCTAGGAGTGTGTGTGTGTGTGTTTCGCTTCTATCGCGACGACGTACGAGCCACACGCCCCCAGAATGGGGAGCTCGCACTCCGGGACGGTTCGCGCAGAACGCGTCTAGTAGTCTAGGTCGCGCGTCGTCCATCGTTGCCGGTTGCCGGTGGTTCCCGGTGAAGCAAACAACTTTCCAGCCGGAACGGAGCTGCGTCTGCCAGAAGTGGCGAATGCGAATGTGGTGGCCGCTGGTCGGGATGGTGGTGGTTCTTTGCATAACAACAAACGCAATCATAAGTTTTCGTATTCCAGCCTTGATTGTTCTCTGATTTGGATGTTCTTTTGTCTGGTCGCACCGGGCTGGGAGTTGGGGGGTTCAGGTGCAATGTTTGCTAGTAGCTAGTGCAGCAGTAGCAGCAGCAGTAGTAGTAGAGTTGGACGCGCAATTGAGCCGACGGTTCCACGGACGGGTTCAGAGCCCGAATCCGAGAACCGCGACCGGTTACTCGACGGACGGACGAACGAACGCGAAGCTGAACTGAACCGAACCGGAAGGAACTGATTTTCGTGACCTGGTAACGACACGGTACGGTGCGTGTTTTTGTTTTCCATTTCCCCGCTTCCTGCTTCTTCTTCTTCTCCCTTCGGGCAAAGCGCTTAAGCGTGCGTCTCGTGCCACCGGAGGGATGGAGGCGCCCAGCCGCCCATAACTTAGAAGGAGGTTTCCGGTTGTTCACAGTTGGGACGCTCTGTTGTTTCGTTTCTGCAAAGTTTGCACCCCATCCCACCGCACCGGGGCCTTGTTTCGCAAACTGTTTCCGACGTGTGCGCCGCCGATAGAGCGCCAGCCAGCCAGCGAGTCAGCGAACAGCCAACTCCTCCCAGAAGTGGCTTTCCGTTAAAACCGGATTGCTGAACCCCACAGTCAGAGTCAGAGTCAGGTGCCCGGTCGCAGAAGGGATCCGGATGGGAGGAGTGGCAGGAAGTAGTAGCGTAGCGCACCAGCACCAACGGTGTAGAGGGAGGTTTGTTTAATCTTTACAAATTTTGAAAAACATCCTACTGACCTGTCAGAATGGATTTTTCGCTTCCCGGATGGAAGGCACAGGAGTGCGTCAGAGAGAGAGAGAGAGAGAGAGAGAGTGAGAGAGAGACCGGAACCTGGCGGTGGCGACGGTGAACGGTGTGTGTGTGCGCTAACGTTGGCCACCGATGGCTAGAGGCTTGAGCAAACTAGTTTTAACCCGACCGTTCGTCGGTCCGTCCGTCGGTTTGGCTTAGGGTGCTCCGGTAGCGTCAGCATCCGGCGAGAGTGGCCACGGGGAAGAGGAGCTCTATCCTCTCGAGTGGCCAGCAGCTGCCGTGGAACGTGGAGTAAGGGGTAAGGGGCGAGTGCTTGAAGTGTTGGCGAAAGTTATATTAAACGGTTTTGCGACGGACTCGAGGCGCACCCGGAAGCTGGTTGAGATTTCTTTCCGGTTTTGCGGCGGGATCTACTTTTGCTTCCTTCTTTTTCTTCCTTTTCTCTCTCTCTCTCTCTCTCTCTCTCTCTTTTTATCTTTATCTGTGGCCATCACTTGAGGTGTCGCTTCGTTCGCAGCGAGACAGATACTTGCTCCTCACTCTCCCATACCAACGAACGAGGCACATCCGGTTGGCGCACATTGGCGCATTTGGCACCCCCATTCCCCACTCCCTGAACCGAACGGAAGGAAGCGAACGCAAAAGTTTGCCACTTTCCATTGTCGGCGGAGCGTTGCGAGCGTAGATTTGTTAGAAATTAACTTGTCACGGATCGCGTTCCGGTGTCCTGGCATTCCTGGCGGTTCCGTTCGTTCGTTCGGACAGCAGCGTCGCCGGCGAAAACTTCGCCTGGGATTGTGGGCACGCCATATTTATGGCCCGTGCCGTGGGTTGCCTCTCCAGGGAATCGAGGCAAAAGGAAAGCTTTCACCCGGGGGGGAAAAGAAATCTAAACTAAATTTGGGGTCATTTATTGCGTAGCGTGCGTGTCGGTTCCGATGGTTTTTTGGGGACTTTTCAATATTCCTTCGACTGATCCGTTTCTGGTGTCCCGGGGCTGGCTATCTAGTTGTTTATTTTGCTCCTGGAGAGAGAGAGAGATTATTAGTAGCTAATGAGGGCTAATCCCCGGGTATCAAAACTTAAATTAAACTACATGAAATGTAAAAAAAAGAGAAACGAGTCGTCCAGTGGTCAACTCCGTTATCACGTTCGACGGAAGGTCCCTAGATAAGAACCGAAATCCAAAGCCGCTACCTCGCAGTGCGGGGCATGTTGAAATGCTTATTGGATTAGGGAACTGTCTCGAAGAGGATTATATATTTTGCTTTGCTTTGCTGTCGCCATTTTGTGCGGATTTTCTTCATATCTGTCCCGCGGCAGAGAGGGTCCTCTGCTGTGGTATTGCCGCTCCTTGCAATGCCTGGACGGACTCTAGCGACCAAACCAGGTTCTCTGCACAGTTTAAGTTACAGTTCCAAATTGGTTTCAAATGGAAAACTGTTACTCGCCGAGGTTTGCGATGCCCCGCTCGACCCCTTCGATATGGTAATGACCTCACCGCTGGTCACTAACTTCTAGAGCTCATTTTGGGAACGGATTCCGTTACGGTGAGTCCGGGCCATACTGATCTCGGTCGACACACAATCTCGGAGCGATAATCTTTCATTAGAATGAGGGGGATGGTGGTGGTGAGTGGAGCGCCTTTTGCCTCCAGCCCAACATTTCCAAACTCGTTCACAGGTCAATTTTCCCCATAATCTTCCAAACCATGGGTATGACCGAGATGTTTTTGAAGTGGCGGGGGTAATACTGAGGGTCAACCCTCCGAGTCGAGGGCTTCGATTATTGGCTCTTCTTGTTGATCCTCTTTTCCCTTCCAGGAAAGGGGGCCCGGCATTTTGTGCGGGGTGCGAGGTGGAGGGAGGTTCGAGAATATTCAATTATTTTATTATGAAAACATTTTTGCGGCTTCGTTTGGGCTTTGGGCCACAAACCCACCTTATCCTGTAGCAAGCAACCAACCGGGGGTTTGGGGTAGTGATAATGAAACGGACGACGACAGGAGGGACAGGATTTTTAGAACATAACGGGACCGGTGAAAGCCCGGCCTCACCGCGATTCGGATTTTGTTTGCTCCGAATGTCTATAATCCACAAAAAGGTAAGAATGTCCTTCGTCATTGTGTTGCTTAACGAACGGCAACAACGACGACAACGACAACGATGACCTGGCCACCGCTCCTCTCCTCTGCCTTTACCGTGCACTTACGGATGAGATGAGGGGTCAGTTAGTCGAGGGGTGGGTTTGGCATAAATTTTGGTTGCGGATGCCGCATCCTAAAATAATTCCATCGCATTAAAAATTAATCCTATTATCGCCCAAAAAAGGCGGCGGCGGCAGTGGCGGCGTTGGCGGCGGTGGCTTTGGCCGCAACGTCAAACAAAACTTTGTGCCGCAAAATTGTTCGGTTTTTCCGGTGGTTTTTCGGTCGCCCCACGCCATCCAGTGGCCGGCTGGAACCGGGGCTTGTGGACCTTAGGAAAAGCGGTAAAAGCGATTTCCCAGACCAGGTGAGTGATGGTGCTGGCGGAATGTAGGCGGTTCCATCGATTGGCCGGGCGGGGAGTGTTCGATTTTGGGGTTTTTGGAAAGTTTTCATTACAACTAAACCGCCTCCGGAATCGACGACGACGTTTTCCATTAGTCCTGCGTTCCACTATACACTGCTTGTGCTTCTTCCTTTTTTATGTTTTTTCCCTGTTGTTGTTGTTGTTGTTTTTTTTCGTTCCCTTGGAACGGGGTTTGTCCTTTCTATGCTATTTTGGGCGCTTCTCCGAGATTACCGGGCACACTGAGCCGGGATTTCCCGTTTTGTCGTACTAATGATGTCTTTTCGACTCGGTAAACGGATGCCCTTCACACACACACACACACAATGCCTGGTGGGGAGGGGGTGGCAACCCGACCAACAAACACTCACACACACACACACTCACGCACCGGTTGAAGTAGTCGCTTCTAACGAGCTTTCCCATTAGGTCTGACGAGTTGCGAAAATTGCTCTTTCGGGACAGATTTGCAGCATTGGCCAGGAGGGAGTTAGTTGCGGTTGCGGCCTTAAACGGTCATCGATTTTGGAGTGTGCTGCTGAAGTAGGGTCGGCTGGCTGGTCACAATCGATTCGATCTGTTCGACAACAAAGACCGATTTGTTTTGATGAGCTAAAGCTAAAGAATAAAGTGCAATTTGGTTCCAACTGCTTCGCCATTCGCCTATTCAAATTACTTCCTTGAATGTATTCGATGTTCTTTCGCATCGCAGTAAGCTGTTTCCATGTTCTCCGTGGAATCGAAATGTATTAAAAACATTCAGTGAATTTCGTGAAAGCAGATGGTAATACTGTTTGTAAGTCCAACTACCTCTGCGTGGTTTATGTTGCCGATATCCTTGACTGTTATCAGCAGTAGGACCGTGAAAAAGGTTCGCAATCATTCTTACAGAAGCCTTTTTGATATTTTAAAGGTGCTCTGGGCCATGGAGCGGTCATGGTGGATGTCGTTTTGTCGTGTTGAATTACTAGGTCCTTTCGAATTAGTTTTTTCGATTTTTTGGCTCAACAAAAATCATTTCTATTCAAAAGCAAATAAATAATTAGTTTAATTCAAATATTGACCATCTCTGGCCACTACATTTTGCCATCTCGCAGGTAGTTTTTGAATTTCATGACGAAAAAAACCCTTTATCATCTTTTGAAGCAATCCAATCGACAGTTGACGATTTTTCGATGCTTACATAAATGAGTGAAGTTCTGTGCAATCAAAAACCATTTTAGGCAAACAAACTAGCTGAATTCAGAGAGAACAAACACCGAGTTTGCAACATGAGGTCATGTGTTATCGGGTTTAAAAATAAGTCTATCTCGCTTCAAATGGATTAATTATTGACGATAACATTCTCCATCAATAATATGTCCAGTTTCCAGAGGTTTTAGTGCATGACACTGTCAAAATTTTAGTTTTTTCGTTTTTTGTTGTGGGCCCCAACGTTCTGTGTCTGTAATATATAAATCTCTGGTTCTAATCATTTGAAGCAAAAATCATTTGAAAAATATCTTTCTTCTATATATATAAAAATCTCGTGTCACATTTTTTTGTGTCCAAACTCCTCCGAAACGGCTGAAGCGATTCAAACCAAACTTTGTGTGTATCTTTTGTAGGTATCAGAATCGGATGTAAGCTATATTTCATTCCCATTACTTAAGTTATTAAAAAAATAGAAAAATTATTTTCCGTAACTTTCTGTTAACCTTTGATTTGATATTTTTCTTAGATTTTTCATACAAAAAAACTAATATTCTCAAATTTTCATAGCCCTAGCTCAAACAGTTATTTTTTAATGATCTTTTGAAAATCCACTAAATCACCGAACAGTAGTTGCAATACTGAGCGCCAGGGAGCGTTGACAGCGCGAATTAATTTAATTGATGAGAAATTTATCCTAGAAAGCTTAGCTAAAGCCGGTTTAAGCATACTGGGGCAATATGCACAATTCGAATTTTCGAAATTTCATCAAAGATAAAAAAATTATGTATACTCGATACTCGATTGCATTATTAGTAGGAGGTAAAAAAATCCGCACTTTCCCCAAAGAACAATGATAAATGGAGTGCAATATGAAAAATCCAGATATTTTCAATCGTCGAGTCAGATACCGATATCCATCCGTATCGATGAAAACACGAAACATTCTTATTCATGTTGAATTCTATAGTTTATTTGCAAGCATTAACTACATCATTAGCTAAAAAAATTGGCATTCCTGTCGAATCTATACTGAAAGGCCAACTATTAACATTATCATTAGTGCTGTTGCGCGGAGTCCAAACTCCAGGTGGTAACGTTAGGAGCTCAACTCAGTTATTGGAGAAATGAGTCATTACATGTGTTCCCCAGAAGGACCCCGGCAGACGGGGGGTGTAAAAGGGCAGGAGACTTGCGAATAAAGGAGACTTGCGAATAAAGGGGATTAGAAAACGCCTTTTTCGTCAAATTCTTTGCGAGACCAATAGTATTCCAAAAGCGAAGAGACCCCTTTCCGAGGGCCTAGCACCCACGACAATAAACCTGAGTTCGATAGTCCCTCAAAAGCGAGAAGGAATTAAAGGCGACGGGATTACATACAAAACAAACAGTCTCCATTAGTCGGTGTGCCGGAATGCTTACGATTCCTTCGCAGGCAAAACGGAAGCGTGCCTGCCGAGTATCAACTGTCAATGATAGTTTACTAATAGTAGCTGATTAATCCATGAAATTCAAAAATAAGCTCAAAACCATGGATCATGTAACCAAGGTTGAATCATCGGCAATTATTAACAACAATCATAACACACAAAGTAGAAATTAAAAAAAACGGAACATTTTAATTAAACCAAATCTTCTACATGTAGCAACGCACGCGGGTCATGCTAGTATGTTATAATCAACAGTACGAGCAGTCACTTATTGCGTTTTAAAGCTATTTCGTTATACTTTAAAACGTCATAACACATAGGCCTGAGAAACTGACCTTAAATTAGTGATGCCATCTTTTAACAAAATCGAAAAACACTAATTCCGGAACCTTATACTATATGCTCGTAAGTAGCGTTAACCTCTGGTCGCATTTTGCATAATATTTTGTACAAAGTGATTAGTTTTTGGCAATAGCCGCCCAAAATTAAAAATAAAATTAAGGAGGAATATCAAATGTTTCTTGGATTTTCCATCCGTCATCTCCCTGCTTAGATCGGATCCTAAGGTTTGCAAACGACGGGAAATACATTCACTCTTTTGTTTATCATCTCCTGAAGTTGATGCTTTGTTAGCATATCATCTTCATCCCATAGCACTTGTAGATCGGTATTATTGTTTTACGGCTAATTGACATTTCAATTTAAATCTATAACACTTGTTTGCCCAAATGCTATACAATGCAGACTTAAATGCTATAAGGAGTTAGGAGTAAATGGAAGAGGGAAAGGAAAGCAAATCGGACTAAAATGCCGAACGAGACTTTGTGCAACAGTTCATATTTAATGCTACAGAGAACTATGGGTATAATGCTCCTATTCTATTTCCTTTCTTTTCAAAAAAGTCAACAACTTTAATTCAATCAATAAAGTAACATTACATGCTGACTATACGTTGAGTCAATCTCATCATTTGCGACGTCTATACATCGCAAAGCAGTCCTAAGACGTTGGCAAGGCAACTAATCCTGCTTGATACGCTATTTTTAGAAAGGCACAACGAGCATTAAAGGATAATTGAAACAAAAGGACACGTGGAAACCCACAAACATATGCAAGGGAGCGAAAAGATCATCCCAGCTGGTGGTGCCGGTGGTGGTGAAATGCCATTGAATTGAATAACCTACAATGCACCAAAAAATGAACCATTGTTGGAATGGATTGGCCCAAAAATTGTAATACCCTGCAGGAATCGTCGCAGTTTAGACACAGATGCTCACACAAAGTCGAGGAATAGGTCCTCCCCTGTTCCTATCTAAAGACAAATGAGGTGCTGCAACCCCCCCCCCCCCAACCTCCCCACAGCATGCACGAAAATGCCGATCAAAGTTTTCCAAAGAAACTCCTTCACCAAACAAACCGCCTACTGCCAAGGAATCATCCTGCGAACAAACTGTTACTCTCCCCCGCACACACACACACACACACGCACGGACAGTTTGAAGGGAGTTTCCGAACAAATACCACATTGTATTTGTGTTGTCTGGTGCGGTACGGTGCGGTGGTGATTGCGCTTCTCGGCCATGTGCGCGGGAATGCACACCGGGAATGGAAGGGACCGGGGAGAGGCATTTTAGCATTCGTCATGAATGTTTAACCGGTCGCCGCCGAGTTTCAAACACATTTTTCGCATGAAGCATCAGCTCCTCAGGGGATGGGGATGGAGCTGGGGAAACATGTCAATCATCTTGTTGAACGGATGATGTTAGATGTCAGTTTGTGGAGAAGGGTGCAAGGGGCCGGTGTGTGTGTGTGTGGAAGCGAAAACATCGGTAGTCCGTCGCGAACTGGCTGCTGCTGGCGCCACCGTCTTGTAAAACAACAGCGCCAACGAGATATATGAAGGCCCCAGCACCAGACACCGATGGTTATCATCTCTCTTCATTCGTTCCGTTCTCCGGGTCTCCGGGTGTGGTCTGTCTGTCTGCCTGGACTCTAAGAAGCCGCCTGTCAAAAACTGGGACTGGCCTAGTGCTCTTGTAGGAGTTTGGCCTTCGCCTCGGCCAAAGTTCACCTCCATTACTACTGTCTGGCGCCGGATCTGTTTTGGGGATGGCCGGATGAAATGCTCGATTAATAATGAGGGGGGCTTGAAACTCGGGCAGAGGTCGATCGAAACATTGAAAGGCGCAGGAGCGCAGAGCGTCCATTCAACGTGGCACACAGAAGAGGCTTATTAATGACAGCTATCATCTTTATCCGTCCCCGCCCCGCCCACGGATCGCTCGTTTGCGTTTGTTCTGTGCGGTTTGGGATCCGATTTAGAGACCACATCATAGATGGGTCGCTCATAATTAACCGATGATTTATTCCACCCTAAACGCTCGCCATTAATCAATCGAATGAACTTGTTCCCGATGTTCCCGGGGAACCGACCTCGATGGGTGTCGTTTTATTGCACCACTTAGCGAGATGGTTCCGATCGGGGATCGTGTAAATGGTTGCCTGGACTGGAAGACAAATGATCGCAGGAGGCGACGCGACTCTAGCAACCAATGAAGTACTGCTCGGTGAGCTCGGACTACTTGAGATGAGTTTTGGGCTGCAGTCAATTCGACATCGAAGTCGACAGTTGCTGCATAAATAGGACTGAATCCCATGCAGTCAGTGTGGCCACTTCAGGCTTTCACTTCTTTGTTATTCGGAACATTACAACAAATGTGCGCATAGGACCTTGGGATCGCCACGAGGTCACTCAAGTCTAGTTAGCATCGCCGAAAGGTGTGGCTGTGTGTGTGTGTGTGTGTGTGTTGGCCCCGATTTCTGTGACCAGGAACCGCAGTCGGTGTACGCGACAAACTTCGATTCAAACCAACCTCCGTGCCATGGAGCACGATTGCTGGACGGTTGCTGGACTGAACACGGTGACCCAGACTCATTTGTGGCCAGCGCAAGTGTCACGTAAAAATAATTAGCTAGCATTTGTTCGACGAGGACCTCCAGCAACACACACACAGCCATTGGCCACAAGGCAGCGCAACCCTTGTTTCCGTCCGAGAGCTGGCCGGGATTATCGAAGTGACGTAACGAGGTGGCGGCGGCGATGGCGGCGCAGGCGTTGGTCAATGTGGCGAAGAACAATAAAATGCATGATTGCGATATTTATAACCCCATGATGTATTAATATGCGCGTACCGGCGACGCATTGAGCACATGCTACCACCACAGATGGTCCTGGTTACCCCAGGCACACACACACACACACGAACACTGGCGGTCTGGTCGGCGTTTGCTGGTGTTACATGTTGCTGATTGCCGAGAGTGACCATAAAATCGATAAATTAGTTAGAACTAATTTATCGTGCCAAGGACACGGACTCGTGCGCGAGGTATGCTGGTAGGTAGAAATCAGGTCCCCGGTCCCTTGTACCACTACGTCAGAACGAGAGTAGTTCCGGTTCCGGAAAGGTTTCGGATTGCGATCCACTCACTTCTGGCTCTGTGGTTCCGTTTCTAGAGTTTTTAGCTTTTTGCAACCCTCAACCTCAGCAGGCCGTGAGCGGATAATGGTTTCCACGGGCATCAAGAAGCTTGTTATAGCAGGCTGGCTAAAAATAACATTCCGTCCCCCCGGGGGACACACTCCTGAGTTCTGGACAATTGCAGCTATCTCCGGAATCTTGCAGAAATCCCGCGCAATGTTTCGAACATCGAACGAATCGCCATTTCTTTGCGGAAACGATTGCCACCGTAACAGTTACCGCGGAGTAGAGTTGCGGGAGTTGTCCCCGAAGATCGTTCGAAGATGTTCTGAGACCTTTGGGGCCCCCTCTCCGAAGGCCTTTTTTTCCTGCTCGACTGTCCCGGGACCGCTAGCAATAACAAAACCTCCATCTTTGCCCGATTTAATCAGTGTCAAATAAATCTTCTCCCAGGAATGGAATTCCCTGTACGCGGCCCGAAAGCTATCGGTATATCGCTCCGGCCCTGCAAAATCTATTACCTTCGATTCCTTTCGACCGAGAGACCGAGGAAAGAGTGGATGAAAATGAAGAAGAAGAAAGCCAAATCGAAACGGACAGAGATGTCGTTCTGTTCTGGGCCTGGAGTGTAGAGTGTATGTGGCGCCGACAAAAACGGGTCCCTGGGAAGAAGCTCTGGAACATACCGGAAATTCGGAAGCAGATTGTGGAGCAGCACTGTCACAAGGAACACGGGGAAGCATCTGCTCACCTGGCGTGGAGTGTTGTACTGTTTTCCAATGGTCTCCAAAGTCCCCGAAGGCAGTTCTTGCAATGCAATGCGGACCGAGTGGACGTAGAGGTGTCGGCAAGGCACTTGATACAACAACGCCCGTTGTACAGTTTTCAATTTAAATCTAAATCAACTTTCGCAATTGAGAGCAATCGGCGTAGAGAGAGAGAGGTGGGACTGGCCATAAATCTGTCGAATTCAGCGCCAAACTCCTCCGGGGGGACGCTTGTCTCTCGTACGTTTACTACCTGCTAAATGGACATGGACGCGGATAGAATTGGTTTGGGGATTTAATGACCAGAACAGACTTTGCAGAAGAACTGCTGCTTTTGCTGAGTGACGTAAATGAAGATTCTGTTCGTCTAGATGATACACACACAGAGCTAGCAGAGATCTGATACCTTATCAGTATCACACACACACTCACACACACACGCACGTCAATGTAGCGTAAGCTTTCAGCCCAAAATCCATCCAAAAAGTCTATCTCTTCATCTCTTTACATCCGTGGGCATGTCAAGCCGTGGGCCCCGGTGTGGTCAATTACCAGCATTTCCAGTCCTTTTTATTTTTGCATGAACCACCCACCCCCCCCTCTCGTCGACCTACGCTCCATGGAGCATGTTTATCATAATTCGTATTCCCAGCTCTCACGCAACCAACGTTCGGCGAGCAGCAACCATAAATGATTCCTGATTGGTTCGGACGGTTTTCCCCCGGGGGGCCCGGGGCCGGGGACGGGGATGGTTTGTGGCTTCTCAGAACCCCTGCCAGGCCCATCAACCGGTGGTCCCCCCAGGGCGGTGGGTCCCTGGTAGATTTAATCTATCAAATATTTAACCGAAAAATTTGCTCCAGATTACATCGCGCCCGCATGGCATGAAGCGACCACGACGACGACCAGTATGGTACCGGACCGGGCTGGATTCTAGGACTAGCTGCCCTATCGTTCACCAGTGGCCAGGTCGACGGGAGGGGCCTCACTCCTCCCCTCCTCTAATGACATCATCGGTCAACGAATTTTCGCCTCGGTATTTACTTCTTTCTCGTTTTTTCGTCATCTCACTGGTGGTCCGGGGGGGTCAAAATGACCCCACCAACGAGGGACGGCCTTTCACAAATTGTTACACGGCTGCTGCTGCTGCTGCTGCTGCTGGTGGTGCTGTCGAGCACGGTCGAGCTGTAACCGGGTTGGAAAACGATAATTTTCTGCCATTTTCATCCCACATTGCGTTCAATCATGGGCGCTTTCCATCTCTTCCGGCTGATGGTCCGGTCCGGTCCGGCTGTGGCATCGTGTGGTGGTCGCCAGAGGGCCACGGCCACGTTACCAGAAAAGGAAATAATCGGTGGACGGATGGACTGGCGGCGGCGTCGGCGGTGGTGGTTCCAATTTTTGATGAACGGCAGCGGCTGGTGAATGGAAACTGGTTTTTTTTTCTTCTACGAACTTTTCCTTTTCGCGCACGGATTCGCTGTTACCAGTAGCCATTACTATAGTGCCGTTTGATCGGCCATCCAGCGATCCGGCCATAGCCACAGGATGGCTTGGCTGATTGGGACCAGAACAGGAGCCAGATCCCGGGCGAACCAACGGTCCCAGACTGGACCGCTTTTTGGTCCAACGAATGCCACCGGATGTCGATGCCTGCGTTGCGCTTTTCAGCGCGACCGGACCGGACACCGGAATCGGGTAGCCCACTGGTTAGGTTCCAGGCAACTTCGGGTTCCTGGAATGATTCTTTTCTCTTTCTTTTTCCGACTCTTTTTCCCTTCCATCGCGTGGCCAAGCGATTGAACGGATTCATGTGAATACATTTTGATGTTGCTGCTGCCACTGCAGCAGGCCATGGACGTGGAATGCAATGGTGTACCCCTTGGTTACCGGACAGCGCCCCACAATGTATCTCTGGTACTGATTTCTTTTCCTATCTTTTTTCTCTCTGCTGCTCGTCCATCGATTCCGGGACCGCTTTTATCGTCCACATCCAGGGATAAGCATCGGAATCGGAATCGAAAGAGTTTAATTTAAAATAATCTTACGCTGCGCTACACGTCACGCTGCACTTTCCTTGCCTTGCTGTACATGGGAATACTTTACTAAGGATTATGGAAGCGCGTTTGGGGACCTCAAATTGTGTAACAAAGTGTAACGAGTGCCAGCGATGTCGGTTGCAAATGGCAGGTCGAATCACCCAGATCATGCCAGTGGTCGTCGCCGCCAGCAGCAGCAGCAAATGAATCCGAAAATCCGATTTCCCCCCCAACGGAGAGAGATACCTTTCGAGTACGCCCGGACGCGCATTGCTCACATCAAACGGGAATTCATTAAAACCGATTCCTTTGCGTCCTTTTTCCGGTGCTTGTCGTTTTTTTTTTGCGGTTTGATTTAATATTTGCGGTCCGGGACCGACCGGGAATGTGGCTCGACCGACGAAGACCCACGACGACGCCTTGTTGCATAATTATGTTGCGCGGAAAAAAGGGGCTTTTCATCTCAGCGACCATTCTGTCCACCGATCGCGTTCCGTTCTTTTTTAAAAAGAACGCAGTGACAGTAACGCAGACAAAACATCAGCAAAATGGCATACATCGGGTCGAGAGTAGAGAACAAAAAAGACTGGGAAAAGATTACGGTGCCGGATCAGATCGGATCGGATAGAAAAGAGGAGACCGCGGCACTAGACCACATTACACAGCAACAAAGCCTTTTTTTATACTGCCGAGTCCCCAGAATGGTGCGGAATATTAACAACCGCGAAACGTTGCGGCGATCGCAACGCATGCGATAATTCAGCCTAACGACAGCGTGGCGTCCCGATCCGCGTCCGCGAATCCGCGTGTTGAAGTCGAAAATGGCCGCGCGAAAGGGAAGTGGATTTTAGAGCATGATGAAGGATTTCGCAATATTCGTTCGCTCGCTCACAGCCCGTTTTTTGCCTTTGTTTCTCCAGCCGGTGCAGCCGGTGCTGGCCTGACCCTGGTACCCAGCAAAACAGAGCGTACCCACGGAGTGTGTCCCACGTATGGTGCGTGGTACGAGTATTTGGACCAGCTCCAACGGCGACGCGGCAACCACGATTTATCGTGACATTTTACGAACAGCTTCCGCTTTGAAGGTACCGTGCAAGCGAATAAAGTACCCGCACGTGGCGCCAAATGGGATGACTTATGGGTTCATCATCATCGTGTGCGATCCTGGAACCCCCCCGGTCCGGTGGCCACATTTTGCACAGACCATCGAGGCCTATCGGTGGACGATACTGGTACTGGTACTGGTTGGTGGTGCTGGTGGCACTGGAGGGTCCTCTGTTGTTGAACGTGTCTTATCGTTACAGTATCGAGGAAAAAGGGTGAGCTTATTGAATGGGCCTCTCCTGGTGCTCCACCGCCTCGATGTGCTGCTCTCGATGATACATCGTGTGTACGCAGCGCACTACCGGGCGAGCATTGGGCCACGGATGCGCTTGAAGCGGTATTTATGATTCTTCGGAAATCCTTTTTTTTCTGTTGCTGTTGCTTGGCATGTGGAGCGAGCGGCCGAACGAGCGAAGATTCAAATTAACTCGGTATCCGGATATTTGGGGGGGGGGGGGGGGGGGAGGAGAGATTTTTATGTTGGGTGGATGATGAATTTTATGGTAACAGTTAGGCAAATATAGTCACTCAACGCAGGGGACTGTTGCTTACAGTTCTTTAATATGATGAAAAAAGCTATTTTCTATATCTCTGTCTAAATGTCTTTTGTATTATTTATATTTTTGCTAACTTTTAATTAATAAGTACAACTAATTAAAGTATATTTACATTGTCAACAAGCATCGGTGGTTCAGTGGTAGAATGCTCGCCTGCCACGCGGGCGGCCCGGGTTCGATTCCCGGCCGATGCATCAAAGCACGTTTTTTGAAACCAGTTACACTCAGAGATCATCCGGGATCGAGATGATTGAGGGTTAAGATGGCACACCTTTTGTTGTTAATGTTACTAAATACTTTTGTAAGGCTTAAGTACACTTTTCCGCTAACTTAAGAACTTCATTCAAAGCATTATCCTTATCGGTCTATTATTCTTTCATTAGGGCATTGATTCGTTTTGCTTTTGAAATTATTCATCAATGAAAAACATAAAATTATTATATTTGCATACAATGTTTTATTTTTTATATATTTTATACAACGTTTGTTTCAAAGTTTCACCACAACTCTGCAGCGCCAAAGGTGTACATTCCATTAGCAAAAGTACATGTGCAATCGACTTCCTAATGGGTTTGCTACGATAAGTGCATTAAACCAATGTAAATAATAACAGAGGGCTCCTGTGCCATTAAAACAGATGTAAATAAAAGACCTAACAAAGATAAAGTAACCAGTTTTATTAGAGTCAAAATGATATTTATAGCAAAGTGTGCTTTTACCTTTGTTACACTATCTAAAAAAAAATTGAAGGTGGCCTTCAACTATTGCAGAGCACAGTAGCGATCTGGCTTCAATCAACCTTCAATCGATGATCATTTTCATTTAAAATGTCACTAGATTCCAAAAGTTTATTGCGAAATAACACAATTCATATTGAACTATATCCCACATAGCATAACGTTTGGATCAAGAACATTTCACATTAAATTGACAATTTTTTATTCAGGATCTTAGCTTTAAATCCACCTCTCATCGGTAACATCGATTCGCGGTACTAATTCCACCCTTCTCCGGTTTCAAGCAGCACTTTACAATTGATTTGTCTTCTTTTTACTAGCGCTAGCCTCTTTCGTTCAGTCGATGTCAATCAAACAAACCGAGGATTGAAGGATCGCTCCCTTTCCAGGGTCGAAAGGCGTTGAAATTTTACTGCATTTGTTTTAGCTAATACCTTTGAAAAATAGAATGTTTCTCCAGTAAACAATGAACCAGAAAATGTTGGCTCATATGATTGCACTCGATCCGAAATCAATCTTGCCTCATCCACCGTTGGTACCGCGAAGGAGGAGGAGGAAACTGCAATTCCCCTCCCTTGTAGCAACATGATTTGCTTCGTGCACTTCAAAGCAATCCTCTCACGGCAAGTGATCCACCAAAATGATCCATATACCTTTCCGCTACGAAATGCTAAACAAATTCACCGACCACCGAGAGAGAGCTGCATTCTTGACCTTATTCTAACCAGCAGTCCGGGTGCATCCGATCTACGGACTGAACCTGGATGCACCTGGCGATGACAGGTCGGTGGCCTCATCCCGGTGTGGCTCGGGCGGCTTACAGCTTGTCGAAAGGCAAACAAATCATCGAGCGGTAAACAGCGGCGTTGGATTGGACGGGTTGGATATATCGGAAACAAATAAACTCCGCTCCGGTCCCGGGTTTCGGATGTTGGTGGATGTCGCGCACGCCAAAGATCACACACACTCTCTCTCTTTCTCTCTCTTACTCT
The DNA here is from genome assembly GCF_943734745.1 of Anopheles darlingi. Lineage (NCBI taxonomy): Eukaryota > Metazoa > Arthropoda > Insecta > Diptera > Culicidae > Anopheles > Anopheles darlingi. The sequence continues at coordinate 45,786,701 of NC_064874.1, forward strand.
CTCTGTGATCTATGATGCGGCTATGATGTCGCCCGCAAACCATCAATAAAGCGCGACTGACACTGAACGGGATCCAGATGGACGCGAATGCATTCTGGGGGTCTCGGGATCTCGGCGCATGATTTATCGATACAGGGTGTTTCACATCGCGTTAACATGGCGTAGGAGATAGCGAAAGCAGCAATCTCCTCGGCCCGATGTCCCGAAGAAATTGGGTTGAAGAAAACAAAAAAAAGAAGGAAAGCTGAGACTGAAGGGTTGTAAACAATATTCATCTTCGCTTTAAAAGGGTTTCGGAAGCAAGGAAGGAATGAAGGATGAATAAGCTGAAATGGATGTTTGCAAGCCAGAAACCCCGACTCGGTTGGATCAATGTTGGATTATATCATTATGGTTCCCGGCTAGCTGCTAATAGCTTGTTCCTTTCGTTGCGCTCCACATCTCTGCCCCGGGGCGCAGATTGTCGCTACTGCTGCTGCTGCTGCTGTTGCTGTCACGCTGCTCCGCGGTCATCGGTGCAGTCACCATACGGGACATCTTGTTTACAGCATCCCGATAAATAAATAACGATGAATTATGACTTTGTTACATCTTATGGCATGGCTGCAGCGTGGAGATCGTGCTCTCTCCCCGAAACGATGCCTAGATTAATGAGGGGAAATGGACGCAAGACGCGATGTTGTTGTGGGAAGAGCTGGTCGGTTGGTCGGTTGGTTGAGCAAACTCCCATGTTCGGGAGTGTTGTGCTGTCCGCCCGGACCTGGCCCAGAGGCCAGAGCGTCGTCTCGAGCGTCTGATAGCGTCTTGTAGCGCGTTGTTTGATTAATTTATTTCGGAATGCCGTTCATCACTTTGAGGCCGGTGGCCCGGTGGCCTCGGGGGCCAGGAGCTAGGGAACGGAGTAATGATTGGACTAAGCCGACTGCACCCTTGGCCCACCACCTTGACACAACCACACCACACACACGCACACACACCCACCTATTCTCTCGCTCTATCTCTAGACGTTGAAACCTTTTTCGAAAGGCGTAAATCATTTAACTGGAAAACGATTGAAGAGGTTTGGGCCTCGAAAGGGGTTTTTGGGGTCTAGGGAGGGTTTGTGGGTTTTTGGCCACAACACACACACACACACACCGCACGGCACCGGATGTCGGTTACGATTACGCACGATTGGGAAGGTAATTTATCGGATTACCTGGACCCAACCCCTAGCATCGATGCTGGTCAGCAGAGCATTGTAACGATCCTGTCCTTAGGTCCCTTCTTCGGTGAGTAGCAGCAGCAGCAGCAGCAGCAGCAGAAGATGATGAGATAATTCCGGACGAACTAATTCGATCGGTCCTGGCGGGTCAAGCAAGGCGGTTCCCCTCTTGGGTTAATAATTAATCAATCAAATGCGATTATTATTCACTTACCATAAGGCAGCCTGGGCAGACCTGGCAGTCAGGAGCAGGGGACGCGGTTCTTGTCTTGTCCCGAGGATGAATCATTAATCACGCTGCGACCATAAGTCAAGTCCGGTGGCACCGTCCGTCCGTCCGTCCGCTCGGGGGTCGCTCTTTAGATAAACATGACCGCAAGCAGCAGAATCCGGATTGCGAAGCGAAATTCGGTGGCGATGGCGCCAGAGCGAGTGGTGGCTCATCCGCTCGGTCTGACATTCAACACAAAGGAGTCAATGTCAAATGGAACCACTCGCTTTTTTTTCACCCCTCATGCCACGCTGGCACGCTAATCAATGTGTGAAATCGTGCCGAAATCGTGTGGCGGTCAATTCGCGAGACCCGGTCAGTATATTCGGGATCCGGTTTGTCCGGTGCGAAATGTCGAAAACGATAATTGAATTAACCACGAGAGCGGGGCGTTCGTAAACACACAATATGGTCGGTTCCACGGGAGTGTTTCGCGGTGTCGCGGAGAATCGGTCATGACCGTGAAAGACGCGATGTTCGATTACCTTCTTGGTTGGTGCGTTTGTCTTGTGCTGTTGTTTTAGATTGCTAGCAGCATGATTTATGATGGCGTAATGACGGCCAGGGGCCAGGTAAACATTTGACCAATGGTCAAATACCTTTTACCCCCAAAAAGCTCATCATCTCAGTGGAAGTATTGACCGAAAAGTAGTTTCATTATTGGAAAAGCCAACACGGGCCACTAAACTGTACTGCAACAACAATGATTCGTTTCGATTCGATTCTGTACCAATATTTGGCTTGGCAAAGTGTATTCAACTACCAGCTGGTACACACACACACACACACCGCGGAACCGCGGAACCGGGAGCTATAGTGCCAGTTGCCAGCTACCCACTGGAGCAGATGGGCAGCGAATATTTATTTGATCTATAAGCTGTCGATATCGATAGCCAGTAATTTATGGACTGTTATTGTAATTAAACGACTCAAATTACTCACCCCTTCCGCTTCGGGGTTGCAATGGCAGTAGACAAACACACGCGCGCACACAGTAGGCGCATCCCTTGCTGGATGCTGGTGGCCGTTTCGAGGCGAACACGCGAACGCTCTTGCCGTGCTGCCGATTCGCTGAACAGCAAACATCAACAACCGGAAACCAGTTGGCAGCAGCAGGAACCAGTGGGAGAGAGGGAGAAGGTGTTGCGGGCAGCAAAAACAATAGAACCGATGATGATGATGCTGATGCTGATGCGGATGGGGTCTGGTTCGAGCGTACGGATCGCAAACACAGTAGGCGGCCATCGAGGAATCTAGGAACCATTTGTTTCGCGGTCCACATGCATGCATCCCGAGACGCAAGACGTTGCTGCTGCTGCTGCGTCTTGCGTTTTGTTTTCTAACCAAACAGTGTGCCCCTGGCCCGGCCAGAAATCGGCTTCTAGCGGTTTGACCTCATCCCGTGGCCATTCTATTTACGACCTCCGGATAGAAGATGCAAGAAATACGACACCCGAGAACGGCCAGTGCGCGCGTCGCTAACCCCGGCCCCGTTATAACCAGCCCCGTGTGGGTGGTCAGCGATCTGGATCTGCTTTTCCTCCGCCCTCGGGGGAGAGAAAAAAATCATCTCTTAGTTGTTTTGTGGAGCGTTGTGACTGGAACTCTGGCATCATTCTCTGGCTGGCTGGTGATGAACGAAGTTGGTTCTTATGTCCAGAATCCGTCACGCAGTCGATGATTTGTGATGTTCACATAAATGGTTTGTGAATGATGGGAACAGGCGCACACTAGGGAAGTAGGTAATTAAGCCAAATGCGCGTGCGTGTGTGCTGATGGCCGATCGCGATCTAAAACCATTATCGTCACGCAATCACGAAACACGAGTCCGTGATCGGAGTGTATCGAGAGTGAGTGCAGCACGATGAGGATGATGATGTTGGTCGAGTGTTTTGTAAAACGATCTTCGAGCCTCCGATGTAAACCTCCCAAGATGAGCGTGCGTGCAACCGCCATTGATCGCGTTCCGCCACGATCACAAGACACTATTTATAAGCTCTAAACGTAAACATTGCGCTCGCGCGCCTTGCGATGCGGCGTATTGATTTATGCGGTCAATTATCAAATTTTTAGACGCAGCATAAAACAGCAATCAGCAACCGTTAAAAAGGACCAGTCCCATGGGGGCTACTGGGAAGAGGGACACGCACGTGTAACACTGTCCCAAACAGTGAATCACGAACGCGAACGGCAGGGCGACCGAGCTGTGGTAGTGGACAGGTATTTATAGAAGTCGCTTTATTGCGGGTTCTGTAAGGTGGATGGAATTTTTATGACTCCGTCCTCAGTCACGATCGGCTCGATCAAAACGGCGTAAGAGGTTTTTGGGCGACATTTTCTATCCATCGGGAATAGCATTCAGGGAACCGTAATCGGATCGGATCGGAATCGGTCTCTGGCAGTATTGAGACACCAGATGTCCACAATCAGATTAGCGGTGCACGGAGATGGATATTTATGGGGTCTCAGGTCTATGCAGGGGCTATCTGGTCTCTTGAGACTTTGACAAGATGCGCATTAATCAGATTCAAAGTGACGAGTGACGTGGTGCAAGAAAATCTTCTTCGTTCGTTGCTTGTAAATTGCGAACCAGAACAGGTCAGCATCGGGAGTTTTCTGCAGTTTTCTGTTCAGTGAAAGTAATAAGTAATGCTAGTTTTAATATGTTTCTAGTTTCTGCTCCGGGATCATGTGCTGGACAAAACTGTTATGCTAATGCAGATCGATCGAGATCAAGATCAAAACCGCTCCGCTCGAGTGCGTGCCGCCATGCTGTTCGATGTTTACTGATGCAGCTTCTCCAGCTCCAAATAGAGAGCAGATAGAAATGGGGAACGCGCGCGGCATTCCAACAATGAAAGGCATAAAAACCGAAAGAAGCAAATGACAGACCACGTGGCCGTAGCGTTGGCGACGAGCACCGCCCGCTGCGATGCTTTCCCAAAAATAAATCCAATTACTTTATGACCGGTTGTCATCCTGAATCAATGAGCATGTCGCGACGCGGCGCATAGCGTTTGAGGCAACAGCAGCAGCATCATGGAGGTATCGAATGTCTTCCGGGTGACGAGACCGTTTTTTTTTGCATGTTCACTACCATTGCTAGAGGCTAAAGAGAGAGAGAGCAAAGAGGAGAGAAGAAACACATTATCAGTTCATTTTCCAGCCGTGATTCTGCTAGCCCGATCGGTACCGGGATGCCACGTATGCATCCGATCTGCGGCATCGGCCGTCAATGCTCGACACTGACGAGTCTGAACGTGTGTCCGTTTGTGTGTGTGTGTGTGCCAGCCGGTATGTGGATGCACGGTCTAATTAGTGTTTAATTAACAGATGTCATTTGTATGCCGATTTGTTTCGATATCCATTTCCATGCGTGCTCGTGGTGTCTCTGCTGCTTCTGCTCCTGCTGCAACTGGTTCTTTGCTTTGCACCACAGATGGAGGGTTTTTGGAATTCTTGAATCCCACGGCAGACACCGAGAATAGGCCTATCGCGGGCACGTAAAGGTGAAGGAGGTAGTCGTCGTCCATAAAACTCGCTTCATGATGCTGCTGCTGCTGCTGCTGCTGGTCGTTGCTCAAGATGTGAGGTGGAACACGATGATGACGACGAATGAGCTGTTAAATCGAATCAGATTCGTTGAAACGCAAGTAAACTTCTCTAGTAGAACCCTTATTTGGGGTTGGAAAGGGGCTAGCGATGGTGGAGATTTCTGTTTTTCCTCACAGTTTGTTGTTGTTGTTGTTGCAGCAGCCTCTCAGCACACACATGCACACACACACGCACACACTAGAGCCACCGAGACCATTTGTTTTGGCTCAAAATCGGGGTCGTCGGTACGCTGCTTCCTAACGATGGCGGATTCTCCGTTATTTATGAGAGTGATTTGTCTTGGGTAGGGTCTGAAAAAAAGCGGTCGGGGCGAGAGGCGAGGAGTGGTGCCGATGGGTAACCCGATCCCGGTCTGGTGCGGTGTTGCTCCAATTTTGAGCCAGCGAACGTGTCAGCGATGTTCGACAGACCCATTTCGTATATCGGTAAAAAGGTATGGTCTGGAAAGGGGACGAAGGATATCTCACGGGTCTCACGGCGAGAGTATAAATAATTTTGAAGGCATAAACATATTCAGTTTATAATTATCGGCATGCGCCCGTACCCGTGGCCGCACGTCCTGGAGGCAATTGTAATGAAAATAAACCGGATCGAATGGTTCCGTGGAATTGAGGAGGAATCGAAGGTTTTTTTTTCGTGTGCCATGTGTGGCTGTGGGAACATAGCAATCGCTGGATTGACAGTGGCATGGAATGCGGGGAGCCAAGGATTCCAGAGGCCTTGAAACAATGTATGGCTGATCGTATGGACAATCGAATGTGAAGGATTTGAATGCAATTGTCACGATTGTGTCGTTACTAGGAAATGTTTTTTTCCTGAATTATGTGTTTGACAACAGCTGCCATTGCATATCTGTTACTGTAAAAGCCTTTTGATAAATTTTAATTGAAGACCACGTCAGTTTTTATTCGATTGAAAATGTCGAGATTTGTGACAGAAAAAAACAGTTTTCACGGGATGTCCTTTTGCACAATTTTGGAATTCTCGCACAAAAAAAAACAGAAAGTGCTTTCGAAAGTCGTTGTATTTGGATGGAAGTCAATTGTGCAACGTTCGTGAAAAGAGAACGTGTCACAATAGCAAAAGCGCACGGCCTAAACAGAGTAATGATGATGGAGCATAGCATGGACAGCATAGTTTCATCAGGATTCGCGGGGTGTACCTCCCTTTCTTTTTATTTTAGAGTCGACAACGCAATGAAACCGTTGAACCCTCAACCCTATCAAACATTAGCCTTGAATTTGAATTCCAATGCATCCATTTGCAACTCCATTTGCAACGTGTTTTAACGGCAGAATTGAGAGAGAATTTTGATGAAAATATTGATGGATGATGATGAAGCGTACCGTAAAGCTCTAAAACATATTAAAGCCATTTTTCAGCATGCTTACACTCGCTCATATGCCATCAAATTGTTTAAAACCTTTCTTGCTTAGTGAGTAGTGTTAACACATTGGCAGCTCCGTATTTGTTTCCCGGAATTTTACTCGTTTGCATGAGTAACGATTAAGCTGTTTAGTGGATCTCTTATTGTCGATAAATAAGTCTACAATTCCGATGAATAAGTCTGTTCTGGAACAAATAAAACAAAGATGAAGAGTTCTTTCGATATGAAATCAACAAAACAAAACGAAACGAAACGAAACTGAAGCAGAACGATGGAAGTGACTAGTAGAAAATGGCGAGCATTACTTTCGTTTAAGATGCCATAGCCGCTACACCAGAGCTGGCAAGTGTTACGAATCTCTATGTAGCAGGACTTACTATGGAAGGTTTGAAAATTTAAGGTAAAAGCTTAAATTTTTTCCGAACTAGAAGTGGTTTCAATAGATCCTGTTCAATTCAATAAGTACTGTTGGCGTTAGTACTAGTTACCAGGTACTAGTTGCAGTTTTAGTGTTAGTTTTTCTCATCAACTTTACACGAGCTTTCAGAACGTGTAGAATGATAAAAAATATATGTTTTTGTTATTAATATCACAAAACTGTTGACCAAATGAAGCTCTGAATCGAGTGTGTGTTTGTGGGAGAGCATTCAGTCATTGAGTTATGCTCATATCACAATCAAGATACATTATTTAGCCGCCTGTTTGGCAACCCTCTCTGCTACAGAACACACCCAAAATCTAGTCCACATAACTGGGAGTAGTTTAATGTTCTGCTAGCCCATTTCAAATTCCCATTCTCGGTTACAGAGGTAAAGGGTCCTTTACCATCATGGATGCACATGGGCTGGACTCTCTCCAGTCCCTCGAAATGGCTTCAAATATTCATACACAAACCGCCACCCGGTTGGAGCGTTGATGCAATGGCCTTCCTATTCGGTTTCATTTTACATTCATAATTGAGCCAAACGAAGCTGCAGCAGCCCGATTGTTGCCTGGATACGCCAATGAGCGGAACAGCTTAGACGGTAATATGTGCGAAATGTCTTAGGGAAAATAGATTGAATTTCTTCGCTGCGTCGTACCCTCACCCCGGCGCCGAAGCATCAATATTGCAATCAGCATTCCACACACTGCTTATGCTTCACAACGACTCCAGTTCGTCGCTTTGTGCGCGAATTTGGTTTCCCATTTCCTGGACCAGCCCCCCGCGCGGGGTCCGTCCGGT
>NC_064874.1:45799402-45836902 GCF_943734745.1 Anopheles darlingi
TGTTTTATGTTAGTGTCCAGACCGGGACCGCGTTTCGGTCTCGCCCGTTCGCTCGCTCGCTTTTGAATAATTTGATTTAAATCCCCGTTCACGAGCGGGATTTTGGGAAACTGGCTAAGGAAACAGCAAGGATACTATGGAGGGTCTCGTTTTGCGAGACGTCTGGTGCTGGTGGCGTGGAGGAATATTAATGCCTTGGAGGAGGAGGAGGAGGATCACTCTGCTTGGTACTCATTGCACGATACACTCTGGTCTTAAGGAATACTAATTTACTGATTGAAATGGATAACTTCTGTTTTTAGTGTTTCAATTGCCGGCGACAAGATGCGAATGAGACAACGAGGTACCGAGCAGCGACAAGCATTGCGATTGGTCATTCGTTAAATAGTCTATGTTCAATAGGCTATCAAGAATAAACTGAGAAAGGTAATCAGTTAAAATTAAAATGTAGACATTTAATGATTGGTATTAGTCATACTTCATTCTCAGGCAGACTTAGAGAGCTCCAATAAGACGTAGAAGTCTATCACCGATCGAACAACATAGTAGAGAAAGAGAGCGAAAGCATAGAATGTATGTATGACAGTTGAAATAATCCAACTTCGGATTTTACTAGCTAAAACTAGCACAAAATTCACAAAAGTTAAATGTTTACAACAGAAACAGTGTGTTTCTCATTATGCTAACAAGCAATCTCGGGACAAAAAGCCTTTTGCGTGAATGTTTAGGCCATTTTATCTGCAAACGCACACTAATTTTCGCATAAAAATGTATCGTGACTGAATGGAACGATGGATGGATGGAATGGATTTTAGTGTAAACCCATTTATATTTTAACTAGTTTACACGAAGTGCAATCAATTTGGCATTTCATTTGCTTTGGTTTAGAGCGGCTTTTGAAGTTCGTTTTTTTTTAGTTTATTAGGCCATAAAACCAATTGTTATAACAGGTATTCCTCCAAACACTGCTTAGATAACAACGAATTCTAACTGATTTAATGGCTCATCTACAGTATGAAAACAAAGTTTACCCACCCCTGCATGAAATTTACGTTTTGGCTGTTTTCTCCAAACAACTAAGTCCGAAAATCCAAATTGAAATATATGAATAGTTTCGTTTTTTATTCTTCATTATTTTGCTTTTTACTTGTTCCCAAAAGACCCACTAGAAAAAAAATATTACAAAAATAGTCGAGTAAGGTACGAAGAACACGCAAAATAAGTTTATCCACCCCATACAAAAAAATGTATGGAATTGTAAAGTATCGTATGGTTTTCTCTTCAAAATAATCAAATAAAAAAAAGTTCTCTCCATCTCAAGGATGCAGTTTAGTGCCTTAATCTCATGCGCATCTTTTGAGACGCTAACGATGGTTCTATCGGCTAAAATAATGGAGTTAAAAATAATGGAGTTTCGATAATAAACGAAACTATTGATATACGAATTTTGATTTTCGGACTTAGTTGTCTGGAGAAAACAGCCAAAACGTAAATTTCATGCAGGGGTGGATAAACTTTTTTTTCATACTGTATATGCTAACTGTAACTAACTGTAAGTTTATGTGTGGTTCAATGTTGAACGAATATTTGAAACATTTTTGTTTAATTTTTACCTTATGGATTTTAGTCAAATCAATATTTTTTTATCCGTTCGGTATGTAAATAATTTAAATCGTAAGTGATAAAATCGTTATCATTTTTAAAAAAGCACTTACTTTTTGCAAACTTACAAAATGGAGGGAACCTTTGGTGCATGGAGGTAAGCAATACCTTCAAAATTGTTGCCAGGAAATCCTTAGGGAAAAAACAGGATTCTATTTTGAAGAACAAGAAAGTGCAACAAATACTCGAAAATGCAGGCTTGCTGCAGATTCTCCAACTCCAGCTCCAATTGTTAAAAGACGAATTATGGAAATGCAATAAAATAGATCATTTTTTATATTCTGAAAATCGAGAAGCATTTGAGCGAAAAATTAGTGTTTCTTTCAACTAATACAAGCAAGCGACAGATGATGCAATGAAAAGTAATAGCTTAAATTGATCGTTTAAATCCCTTATCATTCCCAAAACCAAATAAGCTTCCGTTAGTAAAGGATTTTAGTGCTCGCTGATTTCGAATTCCTTTTTTGGCACCATTTTCGGAACGCTATTGTAACACAATATAGAGTGTAGCACTTGTGGATGTGTGAATCGTTTATGAATAAATGGAAATTACTGCGAAGCCAAGACCTTAAAGTATCCAAAGGACGGACCAACTCCTGAAGTGAACGTGAAGTTGAGTTGACGGCTTCTAATACAGCATCGAAGCCTATCAAAGAGAAAATCACGGAAAACCCTGTCCCGCATGTATGCTTCCGTTCGATATTGCCAGCATAAATCGTTTAAGCGCGCGCAAATCCTTTCTTCTAGCCAAACGCCACCGCCGCTGCCGCCGCAACCACGCATCAGTTTTAATGGACTTCGAGTTCCACTTAATCGTGGTGCCGCATTGGGATCGATCCGTGGTCCACCGCTCGTCACACGTCGAGCGACGATGAAGACGACGAAGACGACGACGACGCCGAAAATAAAATCCATTATTCTCGCCCTTTAACGCAACCACCATATCCACGTAGCGGTGCGCAACATTTGCCCATCGGTTGCCGCATCGTTGAAGACCAATTAAGAAGAAGTCGATCGCCCGTCCGTGAGTGAAAATCCTCCCTCGAAAAACCATCTTCTCCTTCGTGGTGATGGTGGTTGACAGTTGTTCTCGTACCGGTCCGCTCGGAACGGGGTAAAACTGCGGCAGATTGTTTTCTCCGAAAAACCCGTTTGGAACAGACGGTCCCGCCTTCTGTTCTGGCCACTGGGGCCTTGTGCCGCGAGGAGGTCCAACACCGGAGTGTGTACCGGAACTGGCGGCACACGACACTAATCTGGCTTCCCTCCAACCTCAAAATGTCGTTGTACCGCAAATGGTTAAAGAAGGGACTGCCAACCATGCAGTACATCTCTCTGTCTCCCTCATCTACTAACCGAAGACCTCCTCCAGCTTCGTCTATCGAGGGGCATCGATGCCGGTCGTGTGGTACAGTGTCTTGTAAACAATTTTAATAACATTTCACGCTAATCGGAGCTACAAACCCCGACCGCGAGCAGAACAGGAGGGGAGAAAGGAGAATGGGGGTTGGTTCCCACCGAGGTGATTGAATTCACCGACGGCAACCTCCTCCATATCTTGGGGCTTGGGCGATGAAGAAGATGATGCTCGAACCGTAACCCCACGATAGGCACGTCGCGCCCGGTGTGCTGTAATCGGTTTTTCGGTTGTCTATGTGTGTGTGTGTGTGTGCACTGGTGTGTTGCTCTTCATCACCATCTTCCATTATGAAGGGAGAGAAGAAGCAGATCCCGATTAACCTCCGACAACGACGACGAAGGTAGTGCCTGGAGGCCACAGCGAGCGAGCGAGGACCCCGTTCGCTGTCGAATGAAGCTGTTAACAGGCGTGTCACGCATGAGACGACGCGTGAGCATAACAACCTGACAGCCGGCGCGGGGGTGAGAAGAATGCGTCTTCTAACATTTCTATTGAGACGACGGCGATGGCGACTGCGACAGGAGAATCCCTCGATCCCACCTAATCCCGGAGCAGGTACCAGACTACTAGATCTGACGCCTCGAGGGTCGAGGTTTGCGGTGGTTGCGTGTTTCCCGGGGAATCACCTGAGCTGATAACCATGCATTCGTGCATCCTTGTTGATCTTCTGCCTTCAGCAACAACACTAGACTAGATCCGGGATCCGAGCGAACGTCATTTCGTTCTGCGCCTCGGCGTTGTCTTAATCTAGGGCCCAGGTTTGGGGGCCTCCTTTGCTTCTCCCATCACTCTACTTTTGAAGTTTTAAAGAATTCTTGGAAGCAACAGCAGCACATCTTCCGCTCGAGACCTGCGCTCGAGGCGCTCGACCGTCACCTTCGCTCGCTTAGGAGACGAGCGATGGTGACGGAAGCGGATAGAGGAGATTAAACGATCTCGATGCGTCAAAAACCCGGGGTAAGAATGTGTCCCTCGGGATGATAAACTTGCCGCGGTCGCTCGTCAAGGTGCCGCCGTCAGTGCCGCTGCTGCTCAGCTCCCAAAATATTATTCTGGAACACCTACACGGCCCCGGGGCTTGCGTCGGATGCGTCGAATGGGGAGGGATGAGTCACTGGATGTTCTACATCGACTGACGACTGACGATGCTGCTGCTGCTTCTGCTGCTGCTGTTACGATGTGACCGTGGCGGTGAAGGTCACATAACGAGATTTGAAGATTACGACGACGGCACCAATCCACGCCTCCGCATCGTAGGACGGACGCGACGTCGGCTTGTCACAACCGAGCGTCGCGCGCGGGCACGGGAATCACCGAAAATGAAACATAAACACGGACCAACGGGATCGGAGCCCCGGCCGTGGATTGGTGTGGAGGGTGGAAAGCATAACATAAACAGACTCGCACTTGGAGGAGCGCGTAAGACGGACGCGATGGCAAAGATTGTTGACTTCCTTCGACGGGTTGATGGTGAGCTGCGAGGAAAGCATGAAACCTGAAATCATGGCCCGCGGTGTTGTGGAAGTGCCCGGATGCTTTATCTGCACGCCACGCCACGCCACGTGTGGCGAGTGTTTGTGTGGCACACGTGGACTATCGAGGCCTGAGGTACACTCTTCTGACAAGGCCTCTTCGGAACCTCTGCTGATCGAATTACAATCCAACGTCGCCACCAATGCCATGAAGAGCTCAGCGCGAAATTGAATTCCAAGGCAGTACTAACAGGTGTGAGAGCGGAGAATGGAGAGAGGAGAGGAATTTCTTCTCCTCATCGCATTTTGAAATGATTTCTTGTTCAACGAGAAACTCGTCGAGAGTCGCGCGCAAAAACAAGATGCCGGCGAGAATTGGAGATCCTTTCGATGGATTCCGAAATCACTTAACGATTGCACATCATCATCGCACGGGCCAAGGAAGCCGCCAAAGTGGCTTCCGGCGCTAGCCAGAATTTATCAATTATCGTTCGACAATCATAAATATCGGTTCTGTTCGAAGCGGAGTGGCTGCTCGACGATCGCACCACCATTCGCAGTACAAACACTTACGGGGCGCTTAAGTAGGCTTCGGGTGCGTGGAGCGTCGAGTGCTGGAGTGTTTGTGACTGAGAGACCGCGGTTGCTATGGTTGAGGATTGCCTGTTTGGTTCGCAAAATTTTCCAAGAAGTGCTTACTATTTATTTTTTGAGAACTGCGATCGCAATCTTGGGCCTTATGGGAATGGGCTCAGAACGTGGATAGTCTCACATGAGTCAGACATGAAGCAGGGACAACTGGCATTGAGATTGGAACTTAGAACTTAGAGCACGACTACCATCATACAGATGAATCTCAGCAAAGAGTGCTTTCGCATTAATTATTGCAGTGAAGTGAATGTTATACAATTCTACTACGAACTATTTTGCAGGCGTAGAATCAAACTTCGATATGTATGAGCTTACTAGCATGGTTACTAATCAGGCGCTATTGTAACCTACTACTTATATTATAATTATAATTATGGGCCCTATTGCGAGTGTCTTGTCTTGCAAACGAGACTGCCTTACTACTGCTGAAAAAACTTAGCAGTCTTGTTTAGCTTTTATGAATGAACTTGTGATTTTTTACAGCCTGATTTCAAAACAAATACTAATACTACCAAATTATTCACTAACACCACCAAAACCCAACATCCTTCGGTCCAATGGCAACGCGACTTTCAGTCTCGTTTTCAAGACTCAGAGTCTGGTAGGTTTTGGCACCAGACTCTGAGTCTTGAAAACAAGACTGAAAATGGTATATTTTTTCGGCTTGGTCGTAGTTGCCATTGGAGCGAAAGATGTTGGTTTTTAATTGTGTTGGTGATTAATTTGGTAGTATTAGTATTTGTTTTGAAATCAGGCTGTAAAAAATCACAAGTTCATTTATAAAAGCTAAACAAGACTGCTAAGTTTTTTCAGCAGTAGTAAGGCAGTCTCGTTTGCAAGACAAGACACTCGCAATAGGGCCCTATAACTAGCACTTTCTCAAAATGATCCTAAATCTATCACAGTGGAAACAGATGAAAAATGCGGAATAGAATTCATCAAGACACATTCGACCAAGGTCCGTTAGAGGTGCAGAACCAATTGTCTCACTGACTCGAACGACCTATTTGGTGATCTCTCTATTTGAAAAGCTCTTTATGGAAAATTTTGTTCAATTGAAGATAAGAAATGGCGTTAATAAGAGTAGATCTGCTATTATTATTAGTATTTCTGCTGACAAAGTATCCAAAGTCTCCAACGTCATCGCAATAGATACCTATTGTCACAAAGACAGTTAAGCTCACAAATGAAGTGGAATAACAATGGTTGCACCCGTTGTGGAATAATTTTTCAAACATTGAATAATACTCTCTATCCACAAGGTTTAACCCCTTGTTCAGAGTATCAAAATCCTAAACCTGAATACGGTGGAAATTTCTATTTTCTAACATTACCACTTTAAATTTTAGGCCTCGAAATTAGTTTAACTGACAATTTGTTTCTTTTTGAAAATTGAATGCAGCTGCTCTATCTATTTTGAGATTCAAAGTGTTGGTTACGTAGCAAAATTTAATGAGAATTCTTAGAAAATAGGATCAGCAATCCTTATCAGTTCAAAACCATACGAAAATGTGACAGCTCTATCGCTAGAGATTAGTCTAGGGTTAGGGAACATTTTTCGCTAATTTATTATAATCTTGACAAAGGTTACGAATGCTTTACGAACTAGTTCGTCATCTATAATTTGCATTACACTTCCAGCTCACCGAAATCAGGTCCCTCAAATCAGGTTTAACAGCTTTTAAAAGATAATGTGTAATTTGCGTCCCGTAAAACGATGAAGTGGCTGACACTATTGCTACGTATTAGAATTTTATCCACCGAAAGGGTAATTCAAATGGTCAAACAATAATTTCATAAGAAAATATCAATAAAATTGACCTGGGTAGACCAAGCTGCTACCACCAAACGGAAACCGAGCAAACAGGACGAAAGTTCTACTCGCCGGGCAGTTGTTCACCAACTTTATCCTTCATCCCGCTCGGAAGTGGCGAACTGCCGCCCTGGCTAGCCCTGGCCCCCGGTGGTAAACACACCCCGGATTGCCACCGCGCCACGGCGTCTAATACCCGGGCACCGGTCGCTCATTACACTAATTGAATTCTATTCACCACCATCACCATCACCATCAGCACCGGCAACAACCATCGTCGAAATCGAACTCCAAAGTTGGTCCGGTTGGTACTTTTGAATCTAAATAGTTTTTCTTGGCCCTTGACACCTGGGTGGGGGTGGCCTGGATCGATTGGTTAATTTTATTTGTGGCAAAGTAATTGTGGGATGCTCGAAACGATTCCACCTCCCCCCGGGGGGTTTTCCCGTACAGAGGATCCGAATTCTGAACGCCTGGTAGCGCAAGGATTTCTTTCAGCATTTCGATTCCGGATCCAGGATCCAGGACCTGCTGACCGTTCCAGGTCCCTTCGTACCGGTGTGCCTTGAGACCGGAAATGAGTGAAAAGTTTTTCGCTTCGAAGCTGGTAGGGGAAGCGAAGGATCAATTGAATCCGAAAGAAAGAGAGAGAGGAGAGAGAGAGAAAGAGAGCGTACGATTATTACCCAATCAAATTAAGCTGATTATAATCAAATAATTTCTATTATCGACTAAGCTTCTTTAGGGGCCCCAAGTCCGAGGCCGGAACCGAGGGGTCAATGCGATGTAAGGTGGAAGTAAGCAAACCACGCACCACCCCCACTCCGGGGCCAATGTAAGGCACGCGGGGGATAAGGATACGGAGCTAGGAATGGCGGAGAAATGAAATACTTTTCAACTTTGCTCAACACCCCCAACTGCCAACCATTCGGACGGCGATCTACCGGACAAGTTTCGCTGGTTTACGTTCCCCTTCACTCCCTTCCCTCTCCTCTTTATCCGCCTCCTCCCACACGCACGCAGGGCAAGAAAGTATCAAGTTCCTGCTGACACTTGCGTTTGTTGAAACTTTTTCCCACGCGAGGGGTGAACGATAATGACAGCCAAGTTCCGGCGTAACGTTCGCTGCCTGTGGTCACACAGCCGCTGATCGGCGGCTGATGGCCATCAAGCGAATGAGCGGATGAGCTGCCAGATGATTGGTCTTGGTGGTGCTTTCGGGGACCAAGACTGGGGATGTCCGTCAAGTTATTGTTGCCTCATGGTGACATGAGGCTAAGGTGAATGTTCCGGGTTTCACAAGAATGATTACCGGGGTGTTTTCCAATGGTAGCCAATTGTTTGTTTGTTGGTGAAAGCTCGCAAATTGATTTTGCATTAACCTGGGCCATGAGTGAAAAAAAAACCGAAACCATACCCAGCGGGATCAATTATCAATTAAAAGTGCACAAATTGCGTAGAGATGTTGATGCAAGTGTGACAAAGAGAAAACAAGGAAAAAAGAAAGACAGAGAGAGAGAGAGAGAGAGAGAGAGAGAGAGAGAGAAACCACGGTACCGCAAAACATTGCAAATGTATTAATGAAAAGGACATGATACCAACTGACGCACTCCATTTCGGTTCACGGTGCCGTCTGACGTGCACTGCACTGCATCCAGGCCATTAATGGGCCTAGAAGGGATGCACACACACATTAACACTGCTTAATCGCAGACAGGTGTATCATAATGCGTTTGCGTTTGCGTTTGGTCACGGCCATGGCCGCAGCGGCGAGATGCGAGATTCGCGACAATACATGAAATTAAACAATTATTTAAAAATTAAAATTTAATTAAACTCTCATTGCGCGCCCGACGAGCGCTTTACATGCACCGTGCATCGAGGGTCGGCTGGTGGTTTTTCATCTGTCGCGCTGCCCACGTAGCACGTTTGCGTCGTCGTTGCGTCGTCATCGTAGCAGTCGTCATCGTGATGGTAACAGCTGGAGAGGGTCGTTTATGCGTGCCAGTGGTTGGGTCAGATGCAGAGTACGTGTACTGACGCTAATGCATCAGGCAATTCAACCCCGGGGGGCTAGTGCAGAATGGCAAAAAAAATCGTCTACTGCAGTGATATCAAGGAAGGTTGCCAGCTTGGCTTCAATACTGCAGCTGGGGAGTGGGGACATTATGTTATTAAGAGTGGGTTGCAATGCTGTTGAGGAACCGATTCTTGAATAGTTCATACACACTGTTTCATTGGAAACCAGGATAGGAAGTTGACGTGCGTAGGTTTTCTTTTTGTCACTTTAAAATTCGTATTGTACATCTTGCGAACTGTATATTACTGAGAATATGCCTAAGGTTTCGGTTCGGCTTCATGTTCTGAGGATTTGCGTCGATCGCACCTATCGCTGAACATGCCACCAGTAGGAGGATAAACATTGTTGAAACGCGGTGAAACTTTTCCGGCGACATGGTTCCATTTCGACGTGGATGTATTCTCCGAAGGTTTTGCAAATTCTGCGTATGTATGGCAGCCAACGCATTTTGCTGGTGTTTTGTTCTCGATTTTCTTACGAATAGACATCCTTAGTTTCGACTCTCTCTTTATTCCTTGCTGTGAGGTAAGCTTGTACTATAAATTCTTCGTTTTTCCCGGGGGTAATCCAAACGAAAATTTTAAAATGTTACGAAACAAGGATTAAGATCCAACTTCCAGTTAAAATAGAAAACATACAATCTTCAGTACAAGCCAGGAAAATATTGAAGAATCTCTTCGTCGAATCCTGTGTGGATGGTACGAACGTTTTCCGTCTTACATGCCTTTAAGGAGGGCTTCGGTTATTTCGGGTAAAACTTATTTTTGACGCCTTTTAGTGAAAAAACTATTCAAGGTAATTTTTTCAAGTGAATGCCTTGTTAACTCAAAACTTTTCAAGAATATTTGGCTCTATTTTGAGGAAAATTTACTTAAAAATACGTTCATGACATCCAATTTAGAAAAGTAAGTCTGTAAAAATGTACTTTTTGCGGTGCGCATCGTAGCCACGTGCCGGGTGATCAGAATAATACAAATCAATATTCTTTTTTTAGATAATAAGTTTATCCAGGTAGTCTCTTCGAGTTTTTGTTAAATTTTCTATTTTTCGATTTTTGGCAGATTTTTGAAGATGGAAAAGTAACACTTATTTCGATGTTGCTTCAAAAAATGAGTTTTACATAATTATTAAAAAAAGTATCAACAATTTTTACAAAAACTTTTACGGAACTACCTGGCAAATAGTGTACAGATTGCGTGTTCAAAGTTTCAAATTGACCCAGTAGTTTTTATGCTACGATGGGCACCGACTTTGAAAACGTAGGTTTTGGGAATCGCGATTCAAAGTCGCGAAATGCATTGAGCCTTGTATGAAAGGCGGATTTTCAAAAATCAATTTCTTTGTCAGTTTTGCTTCGATTGATCCCAAAATTTCACACAATACTCTTGAAAAGATAAGCAATCTTAAAAAATGTAGATATTAAATGCGAAGAAATATAATAAAAGATCGAAGCCCCTCCTTCAGTCACCAGCAGCTTTCTTCCTCTTTTATACGAAAATATACGTGTTTTTCTTATGTTTTTAAACAAAGCATCATATGATCATCATTTAATTTGTAGTAAACAAATGGAACTACAAATATCACAAATGACAATGACGTTGTCAATTGAATTCTTGTTATTAATTTGGTTCTTTGATCAGTTTGTGTTGATCCTCTGATGGTCAACCAAACAAGCGAGGCCGTTGTGTCTTGCTGCATTTCCATAATCTCCAGCAAACCAGTCCTTTGCCAGTGCCAGTGACTGTTACCCTTTCAAGGCAGTTTACCTCTTAACACTTCAGTACTGTAATGGCCTTTAAAAGGCAACTCAAAAACAAAAGAAAAAAAAACGCGAAAAATCAAAGAAATTAACATTACAATCGACATGCCGACGTACCGGCAGGACAGCCCTCTGGTCTGGTGCTGTCCGATTTGACCCGATGAAGCGGTTGTTGTCCGGCTGATTTACTGTCTCTACTACTTTACCCCGACCCGACTATCTGCCCGATCTATCTACCACTCCCCCCTTTGCCGTACGTTCAACGGTGTGTTAGCATGCAATTGCAATTTATTCCCACTTAATGGCCAATAACATGACGATGACGGTGACGGCGATGACGATCGCGTTCGATACGCGAAGGCGCGAATAATTAGTTTCAACCCCCATTTATCACCTTCGGGAAAAACAGAGTTAACAACCGCCCCTCATTTGCCCCCAGATGACGCTGGTGATGATGGCGAGCAAACCGGTACTGCAACCGGCCGAGGAGGAGGAGAAGGAGGAGAAGGGCACAAGCAGCAGCATCCGGTCAACCCCGTTTGCAGGGAGCAGTTTCCTTATATGAGCAGCACGAGTGGTGTAATTATTACGCCAGCATAACGCTGCCCTAAAGCTCACCCCGCGCACTAAGCAGCAGCAGCAGCAGCAGCACAATGGCGCCAATACTGGCGCGCCCAACCAGCATACCAACGGGCCAGCTCCTGCTGCTGGTGTATGTCTGGCTGAGCAGAGTGGATAGGCTTTGAAAAATGCCGCTATCAATTTCATTTAATCTGAGCACATTAAGTAGATATGCGGTATGGCGTCATGGCGCCGCTGGTTGTGACCCGCTTAAAAGCTCATTTCACGGTGCAAGTTAGTCGCTAGACACCCTTCACGGTTCACGGCTTGCCATGGAGCGCTTGGCACACTTTGATTCGCGCAACAAAAATCGCGAAACCCAAAACGGGTGAATAAAATGGTTTGCGATTTTACATTTTTCGTACGCGAAATGCGGGAATGCGGACGCATCCAGCATTCCGGAAGAGCATTCCCTGATTCCCTGCTCGTTGAGTGCTCGTGCTACGTACACGACACACTCTTCCGATGGTTAGGTCCGGTGCTCCGGTCCGGTCGTTCTTCGATCGATCGATCAATCGCTCGTCATCGCAGTCATGAAGATGAGCCACCAGCGAGCGGTGCCATCATGCAAGAAGTGTCTTCCAGGACTGGCCAAGGCGGTGTGAAGAGCGTCGAGAGCGTCACACTTGGCAGTTGGGGTAAGAAGAATGCAGAGAAAAAACGCAAAAGAAAGGCATCTTCAGTTGAAGAAGGTGTGTAATTTACGCAAATTGCATATCGCTTACGCTTCGTGCGGAGTGGACGAACTGGCTGCTGCTGCTGCTGCTGATGGTGTCGGAGTGGTCGAGAGATGGTGTGTCGTACGTCATGGCTGGCCGAGTTGGCAGTGACTTTCTTCCCAGCACCAACCGCACTGACACTCCAAGTCGTCCAATCAGGGTGCGAAGAGGGTGCTGCACATGCTGAGCTAAAGTGGCGAGAAAATTAGCATGTGGTCGTCGTCGTCGGTCGGAGGCGTCGGTATTCTCGGTACGATACTTTTCTCGGCCACACGCTCCGACATCGAATCAGAGAGACAGAGAGAGAGAGAGAGACACTGCCCCTGGTGCTGCTGGTGCTGCTGCTGCATTCCTGCAGGATGCCGATGCTTTTATCACATTTTATTGATGACTTCAGGAGGGCTGACTTTTATAGATGTGGCAGTCTCGTGCAGAAACGGTGCTGGACGGGCTTTTTGCAATCAATCAATCCGGTCCCGTGTCCCGTGTCCCGTGTCCCGTGTCCCGTCGATCAGCCGTTCGTCGATCGTCTTTTCGTCTCGTTATCTGCCCCACTTGATCATCATCATCGATTGGTGCTTGCCCACGGAACGGTCGCAGAGAACAGAAACCGTCAGCGGGGAAAATGCCTCACCCTCTCTCCCCTGCTGATGGGGAACAAGGTAATATCCATCATTTTCACACTCGGCTTTTTCCCACTGCAGCAACAGCAGCAGCCAGCCAGCAAGAAATGCATTAGCGTTCATTCTGGGACGAGGCTGCCGCCGCTGCATGATGATCAGTGATGATAGGTGCACACACGCTGGAGTAGTGTAGGTTAAAGGGCTACAGAGGGAGTGAGTACCGTTGCATCGGAAACGGGATGCATTGGAGGGGATGCAGAGGTGATGGTGAAATCATGGTCTCGGCAGCGTTCCAATCACAACTGTTATGGGCCTATAAACAGGCGGAAGGTATTGCACCTTTGGAAACACGGGAAGTGTATCGAAAAGAATGGCTTATTCATCCCAGCGCACACACAATGCACCGGGGATAGACTTATCGTATCGTTTAGAAGATGATATCCGAGGTAAAGGACGCATTCCGGATAGGACAAGGCGGTGTGAAACCTATTGTTACCAGAGAATCAAAGCAGATATCGCATTTTATTGTGTGGCCAGAGCGATTTTCTCTCTCAAGCTAGTTTTATGAGAAACTTACCATTTTATAGTATATAATTATGCTACAAAGTATGTCGGTGATGGGCGCAGCCAATGGATCTAGCAATTGGTTTGTGAATTACAAAATTTAAAATAGAAGAACTCGAGTGTTGGTTTCAATTTTAATTGAAATCTGATAGTGTTAGAGCATTGAATGCATTGAAGGTCAAGGACGACCAGCTTGATAATATCATTTTAATGACGCATAGCAGTCACAATTACATAGTTTGGTGGTTTCCATTATTTAATTTTTATCTAAAAAAAAATCTCCATATTGGTTTCCATACGAAGCAGGGAAAGTTTAGAATTAATTAAATCCAAAACTCAAACCGAAACTGGGCCATGGTTCAGTGTATGTTGTACCTTTAAACTGTTTCCGTTTTTCCCAAAATGAAAATTCCTAAAATGCTATATTTCCCCAGTTAGTGTTCATGGCACCAGCATAGCCTCAGGAACGATCCATTTGAAACTTTGTATAGGTCATTTACCAGTGGAAGAAACATTTTTGAAAACCGTTGTGTAACACTCGTTTTCTATTTTTTTTGCACATCCATGCTTCTCCATTGTCAATGCTTTTCTGAGTAATGTCAAGAGAGTAAAACCGCAAAGCGAGAGGTAACGAAATCCATTCTTCTTCTCAGAACTATTTGGAACAAATCATCATCTATCGAAAGAATAATAATTTCTAAATCTAAGTTTATGCAGTACGGAGTTTCGATGCAGACTGCAAAGTGTGCAATTTTGTTCAGTAACGCTTTCCCGGAACAAATACACTATGAAATTATTACAAATATAGTCTTAACCGTTTCTTAATTTGAACGAAAATTTATAATTCACTATGATATTCACGAACGAAACTAAAGCTTCATTTGTAGATCACCATCAAATCAAGAAAAGAACTCTTTTTTTATTCAAATCAACGTTCAGCGTCCCTTTAAGATAAGAATTAGTAAAACAATTCATCCACTTTGTCTTCTTCTTCCCACATGATTAGTGGCGGATGGCCTTAGTGTAATAAACCTAGTGATAAAAGCAAGCAAACACACTATCACCCGATGATGGCAACATAAAACATACTCCCACTTTCCACCCAAAACAGCAGTTTCGAAAATAATGTCCCAAAGATAAAATCCTCCCCTCGTGAAGGACCCTCGGTAGCTTTGGCTGCGTACTACTCTACTCTATGGCTAGTAGTGTTCATCCTGGCAGTTTACTACGAATGAACGTGATCCGTGAGGTCGAATTCGTGGAAACCCCGAACATAGCCCACCCAACATAGCAGCATCATCATGTTTGAAGTGTGTCGCCGTCCGTCGGGCCGCTCCGTGAATGGAGAGCACAAACGCAAGCAAAACGCAAGATTTCTCATCCGAATGCTCTCCGTTCTCTCTCTCTCTGTTGGCCACACTTCGGGTGATGATGCTGCTCACCCGCAGTATCCAGCGATCGTATTGTTTCGTGGACCACCACCACACCATCGTCTGATAAAACGACGAAGCGCGCAGACCGCCGATGGAAGACGTTACTACTCAGTATAAGCGCGTTCTTCGGGAAATCGTGTCGTACCACCGCGTGAGCCAAAGATTGATTGCGTCGGTGAGCGGTTGGTAGGCCCTTTTTGGTTCCGTCGCTGATCGATACCTGTTCCAGGCTAAAAATACCTTCGTAACGTTGTATTAGCCTGACCTGTTTGGTAAATAAAATACTCTAGAGTTATGGTTTGTTGCTGTTGGAATTCGGCACAAAGCGTATGAAGCTTATACACGATGGCTATCGTCAAGGAATCAAGGATTAATTTGAGGAAATTATAGTTTTACTAAAAAGGTACAGAGCAACACATTGTGAAGAGCATAATAGAACAATTGTTACAAGTGGGATCGTGATGGCAATTGAACCAACTTAATGCGAACGTCGAGCATCATCGAGCATCAAAGTAGAGTATTGTATTGCACTATACTCCCCAGCAAGGTCATGATATGTTGCTCCTGAAACATCATAATATTATAAGCTGCTTAGCTGCCATGTACAGGTGATGAAGCGTTCGCAACAGTAACCAGACCAGAGGTGAAACAAACGAGCGATTCCGAAAATTTTGAACTATACACTGCAGTATAGCATCCATTTCGTCGTATTGATAATGCCCCCCCGGCTGGATCTTATCAAACGTTTAATGCTGTTTGATCATCGTTACTGTGATTCGCGTGAAATTTAGAACCAATCAAGGTAAATAATTGTTTATGCGCGCCCCGAATTCACCGACAACCAAAGCTAAACGGTGGTGGTTGGTGCGCCAGTAAACGGTGGACGACTTTTTAGTAATCCATCCAGCCCGCATCATGTTCCCTCCTCCGATCAATCCGGGATCCCACCAGGATGTTGATTAACGGCTTGTTCACGAGACCTGTACACCATCGTCACACAGACACACAGACACAAAGCGAGGGCCTATAATTGAAGTCAAACAAAGTCAAATCAACTGACACTATTGACTAAACATAAATCACTGCCGCGGCCGCACCGCACCACAGCCTCACCTCGCCTCGATTTGCCTTCCAATGGGGGGCGCGCAGTTCACGACCTTTCCGGCTGAACAGGTCCGCCAGGTTCCACCGCCAGCGAATCGAATCGAATCGAATCCACTTGGCTTGACTCCTGATCAGGTGTCACTCGGCCGAGGAGATGGCCGAACAAATCCACTTCGCCGAGGGTTCGCTCGAAGGTTATTTTCGGCCAACCTGCTGCCGGTTGGCCATTCCGTTCCGTGCCGTTCCGTTCCGTTCCGTTCCGTGTACCGTGTGTACCGTGTACGAATTCGATTCGATTCAAAGACGTGGCGAATGAGGGGCACGGGAGTCGTCTATAGGGGTCGGTCATAAATTAGCATGCTCACCGGTATGCTCGGTACTGCCTTGCCTTCGGTTCACCTTTTTCCAACGCTTTTCGCGCGGTCGACCGCTGGTCTGAAAGTGGCGCAATGCGAGAGCAGCAATTGATGGAACAATGGAGTTGTGTGTTTTTTTTCTATTTCTTCTCGGGGGTAGCATGTAGTCAGCAGTTTTCTTTCCCGTTTTTCCTTACGCTAAGGCCGAGAATTTGCGCTAAGCGGCAAATTTGCACAAGTAGCGTCCTGATTGTATCCAAACAAAAAGGCCGTCTCGACGAGAGTGTCTGTAAATGGAACTCCTAACTCACTTTTCCGACCAAAAAATCGATCGTTTTTTCATTTACGAACAGGCCATTTCACTCCTCAGTGCAACGCAGACGCATTCCATTCACGGGGACAATCCGATACTCGCATTCTGTCTCGCATCGAAGATCGAAAGCACAGCATGCAGCACAGCGGCACGATTTTCCACCACATGAATCGGTTTTTCCAAGGAAAATCGTTCTCATTTTCCCCCCCTATCATTCGGGTTCAAATCCTCGGACGTGGGAAACATCTGGCGGCGAACCAAAGACGGCGTACGCGGCGACGCCATCCGCCGCAAATGGTTGTCACCGCGGGTTCGAAGTCATTAGGGCTAAACCGTTAAATTAATTTTAATTGTCACATGATTCCCCCGGACCAGTCGCATGTTGTGTGTGTGAGTGAGTGTGTGAGTGCGAGGCATGACCCTCGGGTTCGAATATGCTTTCGCCAGGGGAAAGTGCTGGACGGTGGCGGTAGGGGACAATCAAGAAACCACAATTTCGTGATTGCTAAGTGGACTGTGAGTCGTCGTCGTCGGTGGTGGCGTTGGTGGAGGCGTTGGTGGCAGGCGGAGAATTTAAGGCGAGAAGGCTTATGGCGCTAGGCGAGCGGTCGAGAAACCCGCGCCGCACGCTGGCAGCTTTCGCGGACCGGCAGGACTGGTCTCGACCGGTCTCGACCCTCCTCCGGATGGCACCACAGTTGGATCTAAGCGGTGGTCCTCGGGGAGTGATAAAACTATTTATAATTAGGTTTGCCAGTAGTTCTGGCGAGCGCTCGCGACCAGCGACGACGACGACGACGACGATGACGACGATCTGGCCTGGGTCCTGGGGATGAGGTCCACAATTGCTGGATGGTCGGTTTGGGCGATATCCGGACACACGGACACACGTGCCCGGTGTTACGTGCTGGCGTGTGCGTTCTGTCTGCACATACACCGAGAAGCCGACCAAACGCAGGTGTTTATGCAGAGGAACCCGTTTGGAAACGTGATTTGGAGCGGGATTGCTGGCTTCGGGGCATGGTCGTCAAACGGCCAATTTTGGGATTGGGATTGGGATTGGAGGTTGACCATTTAGTGTTTTGTCGGGCATCGTTTTGTGGGAATTATGCTTGTACTTTGTGTACTCGACACTTGACACTGTAGACGTCCATAAAATTTCCGAGACAATGGACGAGCGCTTTGAGGATTGTTGGTAGCGATCAGAAAAGTTGATTATAGGATTATTCAAGAAGCTGTTTTCCGTAACCAATGGAAACTACTAAAACGGAGTACTAGCTCTAAACGGGAATGAAAGGAGCGCGTTTTGTTCGGATGTTCTTCCATCCGCAGGATTGCAGCGTCTGTAAGCTGCACCTTTGAGTTAAAACGTTTTGCTTTACTCGAGGCTCCTTGCGACGGGATTATCCCCGTCAGTCAATTACGGGGGTGAAAATAGAAAGCAATGCTGTCAGGATGCGGGTTACGAGTTGAGGCTTCCAGGCACACCGTGGTATTGTGTAAAAAATTTAAGCTCCGGTCCAGTACCAAGCTTCTTCTTCATACAGGTACCACACCAAGGAAGAACCTTCGTCCAATTCTTCTCTTTCGATGTTTTTTTTTTCTCTCCCCTGACTGCTGGCTGTTTACTGCTTCCATTCTCTAACCGGAACCGGTCCGCTTCTTGAGCTTTAAAGAAAGAACGAAAGTCCGCCAAGCATGAACGAGGCGCGAGTGAGGGTAAAACTCCCACCCCACCACCCCCATTGAAAGGTCGCGCTTTCACACAATGGACACCATGCCACGCCAGCTCCTTAAAAGCCGAAAACCACTGGCCCCTGGAAAATATTTGGGGCTTCGAAGAAGAAGCATCGCCATCGTCGTGGCGGGCGCTCGGTTGGTCGGAAATCAAAGGAACCCGAGAAAAATCCATACCCGAAGGGGGCGCGTCGCCCCGGCAGCAGCAGCAGCAGCAGGCCAAGGAGTGACCCTTTTCAACGCCTCAATCTCAATGATTTCATTTTCTTCTCACGAAATAGAGTAGAAAAATAATTGGAGCATGAATTATTTTCCCTTTCATAAAGCCGTTCTGTGCCGACGAGTGCGACGTGTTTATGAGTGGAAGGTAGTGGGAAAAACGGAACAAGGAAAACACGGTGACACCATTTAGTGTGTGTGTGTGTGTGTGTAAAGGACTTTGCAGAGAACGAAAATGGAATATCTCTGCTTCTTCCTATGTTTGATGTTGAGAGAAGAAGTATAATAAGTTTCATAACATAATAATATCTCAAAAATTACTTAAACCGTTATCGATCGAACACGCAACAGGGGCGGCATGGTGAAAGAGGGACAACAACAACAACAACAACAATAGGACTTGTGGGAACTGATGGGATACAGGACACTGAAATTGGGAATTGTCACCCGCCTCCCGGGGGTTCTGGAGGTCTACTCGATCTCGAATCCCCTTCTCGGTGGAATAGACACATAAAGAAGGTTAAAGCTTACCCAACCGGATCCACCTCATACCAGGACCCTTCCTCCCTCCCTCTCTATCATGCACACATACAGACACACATACACGAATCATAAACAGGCGAACATACGGGGTATCTAAATCAATGGCTGAACGAGTCTCTGGTACAATGATCTTCAATTGACCGCCCAATCAAGATACGACATGCCTAGGACCTAGCCCAGGGCAGGGCCGGTGTCCGGGTGCCCCTCCCCTCCACACATCTTCCTTCTCCCCCCCCCCCCCCCCCTTTGCCGATCCTTCATGGTCATGAAAATGCAATAAAGCAGTATAACTATAACATCGGACAATATGATATTAATTCGGTTAAGCAGAGTTTATTCGCCTTTTTCCACTCCCGCAGGCCAACCGACCGACCAACCGATAGACTTGTCGGTCCTGCTGCCGGTCCTGAACGGAGGACTCGACAGGCTGGTTGTCTCCCAGCCGGGAGTTTTGTCCTCATCCTCGTCGTCGTCCTCATCGTCGTCCTCGTCGTCCGTTTTCGGAGTGATGTAACGATGCGATGAGTTTGGCAGTGGTCGTCGAGAGCAGCAACAACTCGACCGTAAAGCTCACACCAACATCATCATTCCCACAACCACCGCCACCACCTCCTCCTCCTCCTGCCCTCATACGAGGGGCTACAGTGCTGCCATGATACCATGGCACACATCCCTGTATGGGACCATCATACATACACACACACACACAGCAAGCACCAGCACACGAGTCATGCACGAGTTCTCTCCTGTGGTTTTTGGGGGGTATGGGGTCGGTGAGAGGATAGAGGATGTCCATTTTCGTGAACGTCGCCTGCCTACTGCAGCTGTTGTTGGCCCTCCTCCGCATCGCATACCAAACGGGGGACGGGGACTTGTAGGGAAGTGCTTCGAAGCGTGTTCCATAATCGTTAATTGCAGTCATAATAGTGCAGGGGGCTGGGCGTGGAAGGGGAAGGTCATCAATGTATGAGATATCTCATGCGAGCCCCAAAAGTGGCATTATTTGTCAGGATCCTAACGCTGGGAAAACTAGCTGACATGCTCCTCCCGGTGCCCGGTCCCCACTCCAGTGACATCCAGTGGTGGGGTATCCAGTGACAGGACAGGTCAAGCACTCCATTCCATTCCATTCCAGGCCGCCGGGGTCGTTTGTAACGGGAAGCGACCGAACTGGGAACTGGGAACGACGGTCATCTTTAAACAGTGACACTGGCGCTGGTTATCTCGGGTGTTGAAGATGCGCTCCGTACCTTTACACATACCACACTACCACATCATGGCCTTCCTTGATCGATCAACCCGGGCTCGGGGCTCCGGGCTACTAAGATGGCTCTTTGCGCGCCTTATTTAATTCATAACAGCATAACAATGGGTCTTTGTCGTTTGTTTTTGTTGTTTAGTGAATTTAATTAGATCCCAGCGGCAACGAGCAGGAGGATGAGAAGGAGGAAGGTGAAATGAAAAATAAATTTCTGTTCCAAAAGTTTTCTGTTCCTCACTTCCACGAACCTCGGGGTGTATAGAGTGTCCGAGCGCGATTTGTCGTCCCCGGCTGTTGCCGTCGTTGCTCATCGTTGCCTTTCTTCGAAGAAACGTTTTAGCTTTTCCTTTACCCTACGCCCACTCTCTCGGTTTCCCTCTCTCTGTGGGTGATAAACTCCTTGGAGTGGTGCGAGCGGTGCTTGGCACTCCTCGCGTTGGCCAGGCCACGCTCGCGTTGTTTCGCTTTTCGGTTAGTTGAAATGCTTTTTAAAAATTATGTCTCCTTGGGTCCGCGCGTCCTAGCGTTTTGTGCGCAGACGAGACACGGGGCATTTGGAGCGGGGAAGGGAAAGGGAAGGACCATCAGCAGGGTTGCAGCAAGACCGCACGGTATCCGACCGAGGTATATTTTGTGGGAAAACATGGCGTCCATGAGATGCTGTCGTCTTGAGCGGTGCTCCGATATCTTTCGAAGGATCCGTTTAAAGAATGTGGCCACGCGCTCGCTCAAGGCGTGTGTTGTTGGAGCTTTCCGATGCTCATGAATAATCTATAGCACGACCGATGGTGGTACCAACCTCGTGGATGGGGTGTGTGTTTGAGCGTTTTGGAGGTATAGGTATAAGAAGTCGATAGGAAAATTTGCGACCGTGAGTGTCGCGAGGAAGTATCGCCTTTTAACGCTCTACCACATCGTGGGAGTAAACCGGGGGTGGTAAAACGCACACACACACACACACACACTCCGCGGTGGATCTAATCAGAAGTAGTTAATGGTTTGCCTGCTACTAGAGCAATCCGTGGTGTACGCAGGGCCTGGCTGAAGATGAAAGAAGTTTTTGGTGCGACTTGGAACCCCGTGACACGGTGATAACCCCGCAGGCTAGAATCGAGTACAAATTCGAGCAGTCCCTGCATAACATGCAACAAATCCCTCCATAATCTTAGGTTCGAACCCTGCATAGCGAAATGGTCAATGCTCATTATGGAGGTCGTCACTCATTCTCGAGCAGTTCTGCGCCTGTATTAGTGTCATGCGCGTCGTAGTGGTGTGCGTGTGATGGTACCCCTAGGGAGGGATGACCCTCCCCTACCCCCTTCTAGGTTCCTCTTACCCCTCCCCACGTCCCCCGTCCCCCGCACCCTTAACCCGTTTCGGATGCTCGCATTTAATAGTCCAAAAACATTGAATTTCACCTTTTAAATCTTTATTTGCACTTTTAATAATACACTTCACTTACCCAACTCCCTCAATCCTTCCTTCGTTGGTCGTGTAAGGCGGCAGAGCAGGATATGCGAATGCTCTTTGATGGCTCACAGCTTGCGACGCGGAGGTAGCTGAAAGTATACAAAAAAGGATATGAATCGCTTTTGTAACACATAAACCACTGTTGTCACTGTTCACAAGCACTTTTTACTCACCGCAAAACTATTCCGCTGCCCCGAAGATGCACGTACAGGAAATTTAACACGTTTCGTTTTCGGAAAACGTTTAACACGGCTCGATTCTATCACTAACTGATTTTTTAACCACAGCCTACTCAAGATCCAGTACGGTTTACGCTTCAAACTCGATCGCATACAGATGCATTCGCGTTGAGCACCGCGTGTATTTACACGGATGACTCTCGCGGAATCGGCGAAGAGCGAGACGGGAAAAAAAATTTGTCTTGAGCGAAAAGAGGACAGCACTAATAGAAGCGCGAAGAGCGAGTAAGGAAAGGAAATTTGCCTCGAGCCAAAAAAGGATAGCACTACGATGCTCATCGACTTCCCCATCCGAGAGGGGAAGCTGCCCGCTGGGGTTGCTTTTAGCAGCGTGTCTCGCGCTACCGAAAACCACATTGCCCCTTCCCCGTCCACGACGCTTTTTACCACATTAATGTGGTAAAAAGCGTCGTGGACGGGGAAGGGGCAATGTGGTTTTCGGTAGCGCGAGACACGCTGCTAAAAGCAACCCCAGCGGGCAGCTAAAAGCAACCCCAGCGGGCAGCTTCCCCTCTCGGATGGGGAAGTCGATGAGCATCGTAGTGCTATCCTTTTTTGGCTCGAGGCAAATTTCCTTTCCTTACTCGCTCTTCGCGCTTCTATTAGTGCTGTCCTCTTTTCGCTCAAGACAAATTTTTTTTCCCGTCTCGCTCTTCGCCGATTCCGCGAGAGTCATCCGTGTAAATACACGCGGTGCTCAACGCGAATGCATCTGTATGCGATCGAGTTTGAAGCGTAAACCGTACTGGATCTTGAGTAGGCTGTGGTTAAAAAATCAGTTAGTGATAGAATCGAGCCGTGTTAAACGTTTTCCGAAAACGAAACGTGTTAAATTTCCTGTACGTGCATCTTCGGGGCAGCGGAATAGTTTTGCGGTGAGTAAAAAGTGCTTGTGAACAGTGACAACAGTGGTTTATGTGTTACAAAAGCGATTCATATCCTTTTTTGTATACTTTCAGCTACCTCCGCGTCGCAAGCTGTGAGCCATCAAAGAGCATTCGCATATCCTGCTCTGCCGCCTTACACGACCAACGAAGGAAGGATTGAGGGAGTTGGGTAAGTGAAGTGTATTATTAAAAGTGCAAATAAAGATTTAAAAGGTGAAATTCAATGTTTTTGGACTATTAAATGCGAGCATCCGAAACGGGTTAAGGGTGCGGGGGACGGGGGACGTGGGGAGGGGTAAGAGGAACCTAGAAGGGGGTAGGGGAGGGTCATCCCTCCCTAGGGGTACCATCACACGCACACCACTACGACGCGCATGACACTAATACAGGCGCAGAACTGCTCGAGAATGAGTGACGACCTCCATAATGAGCATTGACCATTTCGCTATGCAGGGTTCGAACCTAAGATTATGGAGGGATTTGTTGCATGTTATGCAGGGACTGCTCGAATTTGTACTCGATTCTAGCCTGCGGGGACCGCGCGACACTCACCGGGCGATTATCAAGGCAAAGACGGTAACGGTATGGCCGTTTTAGGCGGGTAGTAGATAAACAGGATGTTCTGCCGCGGTAAACACACGACGACAAGAACTGGTGGCCGTGGTCTGAGACATGGCAAAGGCAAATCTATCATCTTGCGAGCTCGGAGTTCTGTTACCCTTAAAGTTACTACCGAGGTAGCTGCTGAGCTTAATGAAGAGCGGAGAGAAGCTGCTGCTTGACTGATGTGCTGGTGCTGGTGCTGGATTATGCTAAAAATACGCGGCCAAAGAACGAACGAAAGAACCACGGCACGGCACGGCCCGGCACCATTCTGTAGCGATGTGAAATCTCGGAACATTGCCGAGCATTGGTGTGCCCGTGCCGCTTATCCTTTGCAGAAGTTGCGCCGCGCTACCGTCGTATTAGCTGGGTTCTCGGCCGTCCTCACGTCAAGAAATCACTCCAAGCACGTGTCCGTCGAGACGAATGAGCTGATTTCAGGAGGAAATGATGGATACGGCACGAAGATCCTTCCCCGTGAAACCGAGTGCCCGTGCCCGTGCCCGTTTGTGGAAAAGCCCCGGGAACATGCCCAAACGAACACGTCGAATGCAGTGCGCGCCAAAAAAAACCTCCTCCAGCCCTCCCTGATTTGCCGTCTATCATTTTACGCGCGGTGCGTGACGTGATTTTCATCGCAAGATGGCGGTGACTGCTATGGTGACTATGACTCTCTTTTCCCTGGACAGCGCTACCGTGTGCACTTCCTTCATATGTGTTGCTCCCAAAGACTTACTTTTCGGCAGTAGCTCGTGTGTGTGTGTGTGTGCGGGTCGTCCCAGGAAGGAAGGTAGCGAATGGTGAGCGTTTATGGTCCGAAGGACACTTTACGGTGCGCGCTGTAATGGACTTGTTTTACGGGAGACTTTTATAGACTCTAGATGCTTGCGGGATATATATGTTATCGCTGGGACGCTTGCCAGTGCGATAGTTGCGGGTGCAATGGTACCCGGAACCCGTGGGATGTCTCCTAAAGGTGACTTGGAGAGGAAAGCATTTTCTTCAAATTTCTACACATGCCAAGGTACGGTACCGTCATAGGTCATAGGTCATGTGGCATGTGGTATGCTTCCTACTGTGAATCGAGCAGCATTTTCCAGTGATATGTGCAAATGCAAACCGAGTGGATAATTTTATTCACTAATTGTGGGACCGTTTTTACTAGCACTTTGCTCTTATTGCAAGCGCTTTGAAGAAACAATGTTAATGTGAAATGATAAGATGGGGAATTCGTTCGAGGTTATTTTGTAAGATTCCTTTTACAAAATTTTCCGGGAATGGTAGACCTTTGAAAATTGTTTGGTGAACATTGGAAATTATGCGAACAGCAATGACTTGGATACACCATTCAGCATAGTAGTTTCTTTAGCAACGTTTCAGTCGATGGTGTAGATTGTTGCAACAAACTCTAGTTCGACACTTCTAAAATTTACAACATTTCAGCAGCACATCGCTATTTGGGTAGTCGCTTACGGTAAAATTTGTTGAATTTTTATAGTGTTGAAATATTCATATTTCATGGGTTGTTAAAATAAATCTAGTAGTCACTGCTACTCTGCTCGAATTTGCTCAAGTGCTCACTCAAATCAGCATTCATCAATGAAACGTACAAAAATTATTTGATGTGGACATACAGTTAACGAATAATTGTTTATTTTGATTGGTTATTTCAAGTTTTAGAATTTATTGAAAAGTCTTCCAAATTTTTGTCAAATATGATCTCGAAAAAGCTATAGAGTTCCATTTTGATGATCATATTCTACAATATAAATCCAAAGTCCATAATTACATTATTGATCGAATATAAGATCGAATCTTAAATTGTTTTGAATAAAACAAACAGATTTTTATAATTTACTAGCGTAAATATGCTTGCTAAACAAAAATAGAATGACATTACACATTCATCTTCATCAGTATCCGACAACTTGTCTTTGTGGGCGTTGGGCAGTATCTGGGAATCGAGCGCCAAAGCAGCATGAAGAAGTAAACCATTGAGGTTTTCCTGCCACAACGTTCGTTACATATTTACGTACCCGCTTCAGCATGGTAATTATGACTTCAAAGCGTGTCGATGGTATCTTGCGGTTGGAACTATTGCTGTTGTATTTGCTTCGGTTGGGAGAAAAAAATGTAACCCACAAAAGCAGGAAATCTTTAGTACGACTCCGGTTAGATTCGTTTGATCTTGGACTGCGAACTGCGTACCGAAGAAAGAAATGCCTGTCTGTGATGTAGTTCACTTCGGTTTGTTCGAGCAGAATGCTACTCGGTAGTATACCGTTCTATGGAAACCAGTTGGTTACAAGAACAGAAGAACAATTTAGTCGTCGGATCGTCTGGCTGGGTTATTATGATGGTACTTCATTCCAACCATCGGAACCCGAAACGCGTTTCAGTTTGACCTATTATGCATTTCCGGTGCTCGTTTTACGTGCCGAAAGGTCAGATGCTGCTGCTACCGATGGAGCGCTTCAATCAATGCTTATTTGCAGTTCGTCGTCGGGAGGATTGTTTTGAGAATTAACACACATTTGTAGTGCTGCGGTTATTTGTAAATAATTGAAAAAAACAACTACATTCTTTCCCTTCGGCAACGACTAGCGCTTACTCCCTGTAGATCGTGACGGTTAGTTGAACGGAGCAGAAGGTGTACTTTTCTGCGTGACTGAACCTAGAACTGGGACTTGCGGTAAATTTCATTAGATGGTGGTTCGTTCGAAAGTGTTGGATCGAGTTGCTGCTGTTTGGCTTTTGTTTTGTTTCGTGCCAGGAATGCTGATGCCTTTACAAGGTGCAGATCAGTTGCTGTCAGTTCCGTTTTATGTTAGACCATACCAGACATTTCCTAGAAATAGCAGAAGCTAGAAATGGAGGAAAGAGTTTGAAGAAAAATTTGAGCCAGGGTTCAGTTAAACAGTTTCAATTAGTACTGCTTTCCTTTCAGTACGAGGGAAATGCAGAGAGATCAATTTGCTTTTAATTGCCTCAAATAGTGCGTCCACAAAATATGATAACTTTTTATTGAAATGCATCCTCACAAAATTGTCATGAATGTTTGATTGTACGCGAGCAAATTAAATATAACTGTCAAAACCTATTTCTTGAGCTGCGTCGCTATGATTACTGCTTGCTGATACCGCATCCTGCTCCTAGTGTGACCAACCCAGCTATACCTCCGATGCCAATCTGGAACGATGGCCCCAGAAAACCGTCTGCAGATGAATAATACATCCTAACACGGTTAACATGTTAATTGCAGACTGCATAATATATCACCGCTTCGTACTGCATTGTTTGCCAAACGAGACGCGTTTCGTGGCGTCCGGAGACACACATGCAGCAGCTATCATAGCTGCCGTCCTCAACTGAATGGCCAATCGCCATTCGTGTCGCAAACACACACACACAAGCAGCCCGCTACACGGAGAGAAATAAGAACAGTGAAAGCATCTTAAGGAACAATCTAACGAAACAAACAATGATATCCCCAGGAATCTGTGCATACAGCAGGCCGTCCGTCCAGACCGTTGGTTGTTGAGATCCTTTCTGGATTGTCCTTGAGATTTGGGTCATACGAGCGTTCGGAGCGTTCGCTAAACGTATGCGTTAGGAAGGGTAGAATCCCGGTGCTTCTGGACACACAAGAGAGCATCGGTCTGCGTCTATTTATCTAGTTAACGGCAATTTTGTGCGTCGTGGTCGTCCGTTTTCGTCGAAGGGCCCTACGAGCTCTAGCATGCACTCCTAGCACCGGACCGGAGTGAGGTGGTGCGGCGTCTGAGATCGTCTGAGCAAGCAAGTGATTTGCTCGGTTACGGACTGCGTCCTCTCTTAATTGTGTTTACGTAGGTTTTTTTTTCTCTCTCTCCCCGGACTTAGTGCCTGGACAGCACACCACCGGCGCACAATCTGATAGAGCTGACAGGAAACCTGGCCATGGGCAGATGGGCCTTTTTCGGATGACTTCCCGCCGGAGCATGTATCGAGGGAAAGGCAAGTTGTGGATAGTACGAAGGAAATCAGTTTGTGATACAAGCAAATCAGTTGCGGTCCTTAGTTCGGGCACTGAGGCAACCAGAGCTATTGTAGTGCTTGTGTTCGAAGCCGGCAGAATGAAGGGTCGAAACATGTGAAGTAACAGCAGAGAGCAGCATAGAGCATGAGTAAATCCCCAAACCCGTTACTTACTTTCATCATTAAGTAATGTAATGCTGCAGTAAGTGTTGCACCGTTATCATTGCCCAACGTTAGTGGACTTAGAGCTGCTTATTGCGAAAGCGAAAGAGATGAAATCAGGACGTCGATGAATCTGATTCATATTCTTTTACTTACTTACTTTCTGTTGGGATTTTTGCGGCAAACAGCACAGCACCGTAGCTTAGTGTGAAATGCACAGGACTGTAACACTTAACCTTTTGCCATGAAAATACGCGTTTCTTTTTTTCCGTTTGAAACCCGCTTCTGGTGGCGCCCGTGTCTGGTTGGGTTGATTTAACTATTAATTAGTTACTCGGTTCAAAGGCGAAGTTGGTCGAGCAGCAGAAGCTCTCGGCTACTCGGCGCACCTTTGCCTGGCCGGGACTGGGACTGGGGCTGGACTTCTGGACGGAGACTTCATTTTCTCCTCTCGTTTCGCCTGCCACTGCGCACAGTGGTCATTTTCCTTTTTAACGTTTATGGGTGGCCGGATGGCTGAGTGATTTTTTACTACCACTGGCCCAATAAAACATGGAAGTCATAAATAAATTAGACCCCAGGCCCGGCGGCTGGTGCGGCATGAATGATGCTTAATTTATGGTTCCCTTTGCTTACCACAACCCCCAGAGCATCGGGTACCGGGTACCAGAGCAAGGTAAAATGACCGGCCTGCAAAAGGAAATCTGCAATTGAACATCCTTTCGGTTGAGCTGGGTGCTAACGTTGCGTAACCGTGTTTAGCAAGTGTTTAGAAAATTAAATGATCTTAAAGTAGAACATCGAGAATTTTTGGCTCGTAGTCTTTTGCAATAACCCTTTGGAAATGATAAACTGTGGTATCCAGCA
This sequence comes from Anopheles darlingi, assembly GCF_943734745.1. Classification (NCBI taxonomy): domain Eukaryota; kingdom Metazoa; phylum Arthropoda; class Insecta; order Diptera; family Culicidae; genus Anopheles; species Anopheles darlingi. The sequence goes on from NC_064874.1 coordinate 45,827,998, forward strand.
CGATCTCGAAAACCATAATAACAAACCTTAACAACAGCCTAAAAAAATACAACAAATGCTGCAAAAAGAGGAAAGTGCAAATAAATGCTGAAAAATCGAAGGCAATTTTCTTCACTCGAAGAACATGCCAAAGACGCCAACCAAAAAGCTGCACAAAAATTGATAACATAGACATCCCATGGAAAGAATCAGTAAAATACCTGGGACTACACTTAGATAAGAAATTAACCTATAAAACATACATCGAAAACACCATACAAAAATGCGTTTATAAAAATTAAATATACTCTATAGTCTAATAAATGGAAGATCAAAACTAAACAAGAGAAACAAGTTACTACTGTACACAGCAATAATCCGGCCCACCATATCGTATGCCTCTCCCGTCTGGACCAATAGTGCAAAGACACACAAACAACGATTGCAAAGAACTCAAAACAAATTCTTAAAAATAGCCCTCAACCTGCCCCCTGGCATAGCACAGGAGAAATCCATAATTTAGCCGAAGTAGAAAAACTATCACACCACATGTTGAAACTGAACAAGAAGTACTCTTTTGCTTGCTTAAGAAATACAGAAGTAAAAGATAGTCTCAAATGACACATGTATATAATTTAGCTAGTAGGGTAGGGTTAGGTGAACTAGGTTAGGTACGTCAGCTTTAATTATCTGTACATAAATGAACAAAGGATCAATAATTGGAAAAACGGCCAATATAAAGCCATCAAGCAGTTCAAAATATATTCAAAGCAGTTCAAAATATAAAAAATAGTAAATATCGTCAGAAAGACATAAACCATTCAGACCCAGCAATGCTATAAAAATCTCCTGTAAACCAATGAGGAGAAACAAAATAATTGTACCCATTAATATGCTAACATAAGTGTAAATCACAAATAAATATTCAAATAAACGAAAATTTAAAGGAAAAAGAAAATAAACTGTGGTTTGGGGGGAAATTTTTTGGCGAAATTTTAAATAACCGGAAAATATTAGATTGCAAACAGCCGGAAAGCAAAATTTTAACATTTCCTAAGCTCATCCATTTCCACCACCGAACAAACATTTTAAGTTGAATGAAACCGTACGGTCGCTGTTGTGTGTATGAGTGTTGTGAGTGAGATTGTTGTAACATAAAACAGAAGCTCGCGGCATGTTGAGGAATTTTTAACGGTTTTGTGGCTTTATCTCGCACACACCCTCCAGGCCATCGTCACTTGCCATCGTCAACAGCACTTTCGTAGGTTAGAGAATCGTCCTCGCGTCCGTCGCGCTGGTTTGCCGGTTCTTGATTTCACCCCGATGATAAAGTGCAAAAAACGGAGCGACCACACCGGCATGGTGGTCAGGCAGGGTGGCGGGGGACACGACGACGACAATGACTGTGGCTGTGCGAGAAGCGTGTCCTTGTTGGAATCCAGAGATGGTGCAAACGCCGTTTGAAACACATTCCACCAAACATTTCCACGCGTTTCCTTGCCCAGCACCAGTGCCAGCACCAGGAGCGTCAATAGCATACCAACATAGACCATAGCGTACCGTACTGTCGACCATTCTCTCGCTTGTGGCAAACCATAAACAATAAAGCAAGATACAATTTCGAGAATAAAAACCCGAATCGAAATGGCTACATATTGTTCATGTCAGCGTCGTACATTTTTGTTGCTCGCTCGCTCGCTCGGCTTTTTTGGGACAATTTTTGGGAGTTGTTGATAGAAAGCATAAACATCATCTCTACGCACACACACACACACGTACACACATACACTGGATCGCAATAGTGGGGCTAGAGCCTTACTTGCCTGCGAGTGAAACTGATTGACAAATGGGACAAATGGCCGGCCTGGCTGCCGACGGGTGTAGCGAACACTCGCGAACACTGGCACTGGATTCCAGCGGCGGCCAGTTACGCGTACCGGGTTAGGAGCTACAGAAAAGGTAATTACTTATCGCGATGGGCGCATCTTAATTTATGCGACATTAATTAGAATACTGTGGGCGAGCTCCAGAGCCGAAGGTTGGCCTTCTCGTTGCCGTGGCAATTGTTAATTGTGCCGGGTGGTGGTGTACCGGTAGATACCGATGGTGGCCGACCGGTATCGTCCCGAGTGATAGTCAAGAGTACTTTGTGGGGTGATTAACCAACCGCGCTGTGCTTTGCTAGGGATTGTCGTGGTCGAGAAAGATCAGGAGCAGGATTGCACCGCAAAACATCATAAAAACGCGAAAAACCTAATTGTTGCACGAATTTTAATAGATCTCTGCTAGGGAGGAGATGGACGGATTGAGACGGATGTCTAATCGGCCAAATAGCCTGTGTAAAGTCCTCCATAGATTGCCAGACAGTTCGATCAAATAACGAAAACGTTTGGAGCTCTTTTGATGAGCTTAAGCTGAACTCATTTATTTTGTTTAATCTAATAGAAGATTATTTAGAAATGGGATACTTCGATTTATCGATTGCCTCGCTTCCAGTGGTCGGTTATGGGAACATTTTTTACTTATAAAGACAGGCGAGCCGTATATTTAATATGAGAACATTTGATAGTGTTTTATTACTATTTCTTGCATGTTTAAAAAAAAAGTAACAGAATACACTCACGACTGTCTGCATAGTTAAACCATTCGCTGCAGCGTCACCATCTTAAACTATCTGGATAGTATTTGGTGGAAGGTGGAACAGCTTGTCACAGTTCGTAAATTTTTAAGGACGTGATAAGCGTTCAAGTTAAAATAAGCTCCAGATAATTAACTAGGCTGAGAAAAAGAAATAGTGGCAAACAATTACGAAGAAAAAAAAAAACTAATGATGAAGGGTGCAGTCATCAGTGATTCAAATGATGAAAATAACCCAATAAGAACATGCCTGATGAAGGTATTCACTAGGTAAAGCAAGGTCGCGATGTAAAATTTAAAGAAATTCTTTTGAAATACAAATCCTTCTCTTATTCAGCTTTTTCGTGAAATAGAAAGAAATCAGCCTTATCTTCACCAAACAAAAGCATTACCTTCACTATTTCGAATGATTGAATATTTACTAAGATACACAGACTCAAAACTGCTGCGTTTTCAAAAGCATTAAATTTTGAGTGATTAAAATGCATCATTTGTTTATTGCATTCTCTCTTTTCAATTTATATTACAAGACTGAAGCAAACTGCACTCAAACAAACTGCATTCCGCTGTTTTCATTATCATTTTTCAGTTTTCATATTATTTTCAATTTCCTTCGAAGCGACAGCGCTTGATGAATTACAACGCAAACCGTGTGGAGCAATAGACGAGCAAAAACCATCCCGCAACCCCCAACTATGTGTCCGTGTACGTGTGAAACCGGAGTGAATGTGGAGTGGTTTGTGAAAAATCTTATCGCTCCATAAATTGCTGTAATGGGTTTTATTAATCATTTTCACCACAGCTACCAGGAAACGCGTCCCGTTTTTTTGTCCGACCGACGGCGACGCCGAAACCCGGTCCCGACGAAACGGGGGTGTGTCTTTCAACCCGACGCCTGGCCGGAAGTGCGCATCAGCCGAGATGAAGAACGGCACGAGGTGGCAACGTGGGCCCCGGAAGTCCTTGTCGGCGGTTAAAATCGACAACCCAAGTTGGTGACATGAAGGAAGAAAGCGCGCAAGGGAGGGGGTTGGGTTGAAGCTAAAATAAACTTCCGTTGTATTGTGGGGAACGCCATCACCGGGCCATCTCTTGGAGTTGTCACACCCGACACCCGACACTCGACTCTTGCCTCTTGCCCCGACTGTTCCTTTTCGGCTCCCCCTTTATGTTGTTGTTTCTTCTTTAAAACTGTTGCTCCTCCGTCAGGTGGGAGATCGGTATGATGAAGGTATGATGAGTAGCAGGCCGCGATGCACCACGTCGCTGCACTCTGCGCTCTGTTCTCATTTTCATAGCCGCCTGCGACGGATCGGAATGGAACGGAACGGTGGTATGTGTGTCTCTCGTGGTCGTGTAGGTTAAATGGTAGTAAAAGCGATGCAAGTGCTTTTCTATGGCGGATTTTTAAGTGCTCGTGGTTCGTGAGGCCCTTGAACGCCAAATCTAGCACCCCTCCTTCCCCGGTTGCCCCTAGTGGCCATCACGTACGACCGAACGGCCGAACGGCGGACGGCGGGCACTTGCTCGATCCTAGTAAGCCTCGCGCGGTGCCTCCAAGGCACGTTTTCCCGTGTTTTTATCATGTTTTGTTGTTGCTGTTGATGGTTTGCTGCTCCATTTTACCTGGCACCATTTTCGGGGCCCAGACTCCTCCCAGAAATGCTGAATCCCTGTCTGTGTATCGGTGCAATAATGCTGCAACCGCTGCTGCTGCTGCACTTCTTGGCGTCTCGCATCGTCGTGGCCATGGCATGGCCAGACTGAACCGACCGAAGGATGATGGTGATGCTGGCAACGTGTAGCACGTTGGTTTGTAGATGAACGCGAAGAAGAGTTGTATGGGGAAAGGTGGAGGTACGCGCGCGCACCGGGGACGTGTCCCGAGACGCTTCGAGTGCACTGAGCATCTGATTAATTATTCAAAAGCTCAAATTCATAGCTCAAGCGTTCCACTACAACTACAACGAAACATACACAGGAGTAGTACCTCCCCCTCTGGAGGGATGGTAGTGGAAGCGGGGTTGGTCTGGCTGGTGTCACCACCTCGGCCCAGCGGTGTTGAATGTAAATGGTGTTTGCTTTCTGACATCGGGCAGAGGGGGGTGGACGATGGGGGAAAGGGGGTCCTGGGGTAAAAAAGCTGTAATAGGATATGTTTGCCGGGGAGTGCCGGAAGTGCCGGGCCAAATCTAGTGCCGTTGGGTGGCCATTCAACCTACTCTACCCGGTCAACGGGGTTATCCTCGTTCGCTTGACTGACCTCACGTGGACAGCGAAAAGCAGAGAGAGTAAGCGAGAGAGAGAGTAAGGGAGAGAATCAAAAGGAGATGAAAAATGTGGGAGTCTAACGGGGATGATCCGTTTGCCTTAATCTTTGCGACACGCGTGGTGATAGCAGCAGCAGCAGCAGCAGCACGGGTATTATAAATTCAATCGAGGATCGGACCCCGGCCTCTCAGAGGGGGACCCGGACCGAGCTGGTACGAAAGATATATACTATATCAAAAACCGAAACTGCAATGCGGCAATTTCGGCCCGTATCCGTCGACTCTAACTCGATGATCGCCCCAAAACCCCGCAGCAAAAGGTTCACCCCTTGGTTATTCGTTTAGAATCAACAAGAAGAAGCTGCTGCAGCGGCAGCAGCAGCACCGATTGCTACGATGCTTCTCTGCTGCTTCCCTGGACCTCCGGCGGAACAACCGGACACTAGATTGAAGCAGCGAGGAAGCAGAGTATGTGTGTGAAAGAGAGAGAGAGAGAGAGAGAGAGAGAGAGAGAGAGAGAGAGAGAGAGAGAAGGTGGTAGTGGAAAGAAAGGGAAAGCTACTGAAGCGACACGACACGGTGCAACTGTAGTAGTAGTGCTGCTGCTGCCGTTCTCAACATGTTGCCACACTTTTCGGTGGCCAGGGAGACCAAAGCGACCGACCGCACGCCGTCCTGCCAAGGCCGTTCCTGTCATGGCGCACTTCCTTCGGTTCCCGGGCGGACGGTCGTCGTTCGGTCGTTGGATCCGGTTGCAGCAGGCTTCGATCGATATGAACCCAAATATTGCTGTCCGACCGGCAGCGAAAACCACATCGTGAACGTGTCCGGCCGTCGACAGGACAGTCGCTGGCCCCGTTAATCGACCTTCCCCGTTGATGGAGCCGAACGTGGAGACTGTACGGAGAGAGAGTAATAGACGGCTGGACCAGCTCGATATCCAGCCAGCTCCTTGCCAACACCTTTGCCAACAAATCCGGCACCGGGCACGAAACCGCACGAAAAGCAGTAAAACGGTGAACACTCTTGCTGGCGCCTCCTGGCACTCAACTGGGCACTGGTCAGGGCCACATATGGCTGGTGGTGGTCGCCAGCATTGGCCGACGCGCCCCGTCAGATATCGGTTTCGATCGGTTTCGGTGAACCCCCCGAGGGGGATAGGGGGATGAACTGAACTGTCTTCGCCATTTAACGGCCATGCCGTGCAAGCCTGGCCAGCTCTTCACCGGAATAGAAACAGAAAAGCAGGACAAAAACGAGAATGTGCGACAATCCTGTCTCCTCTTCCGCTTCGCCGTTCTGACAATCGATATGAACGGTCCGGCAGTTTGAGTCCTTTGGAGGGGACTCTCGAGCGGCTCTCTAGGCTAGTTTCACGGCGATTTTTGAGCATCACCACACCAGACGACGAATCGCGGAACGGAGAAGCGAGATCAATGCGTGAAGGAGATCGATGAAGAGAATGGAGAAAAGTTTTGAGTGAACGAGATGCAGGCAACTGGGAGACGGTCTGCTGGAAGGAGACTACTGCTTACGGTAGGAACGATCTGCGCTTAATTGGCAATATTTCCCCAGAGTCTTGTTAGATGTTGCTTCTCCGGATATCGGTTCTTCTTGGAATGGTCCACCACAACCACACACACTGTTGTGCTCGCCTACGATGCTATTCCTGTTTTGAGCAATAGAGGCAATAGCTAGCAATAGCGATAGTAGAACAATCTCTGGAGGTTCGGACTTCGAACAGCTTGCTGTGGTTGTTGTTGTTGTTGTTGTCGGGGTAGTTGAAGTAGAGTGTGGGTATAACAGGTTCCGCTGCTGTTTCTAACAAAACAAACAGAATGAGAACGCGATTTGATTACGATGTTGTTGGGGAATGTGCTACGAAAAAGTGTTTTTGAAGTGTTAAAACGCACATCCAACGACCGACGAACCAATACCGATTGCTCCCATGCTGTGATGTGATGACTGACCTTTTGATCATCGACACGTGACAGCGTGACCATACCATTGAAATTGGCGCCGAATCCATGGAACCGAGCACACCGCCAGCAGCCGCAGCAGCATTGCTCTTCCCTGGAGTTGGGGTTTTGGTGTGTGTTTTTTTTCCGAAAAATAATTTAAATTACGCCAAATGAAACAGCGCCACAATGCGCCCAAAGCCGCTCCGGCAATTAGTCGTGGTGCGTTTTGTAGTTAACAGCATTCATCGGGATTCGATTCAATGCAAACACTGCTCCATAACCGCATCATACGCCCATCCTTCGGCGGCCGGGGGGGACACTACTTTGTGTGTATTCCTCTCTCACTCCGCTGCTCCTCCAAAAAGGTCACATGCAGGCCAAAAATTCAATAACCTCGGTGCGTTATGCCACACAATTTCGGCGGCGAAGAACAATAATGAGCATAATTACCGTTGGCCCCGGTGGATGTATGTTTGCGGATGCGTGGTGCGGTTTGGTGGCCAACAACTGGCCCACTGGTACAACGTGGCCCCCATTGCCCCCGTGCCCCCCGCGGCCGCATAGAAGCGAAATTTGACCGGAAATAATTAGGGAAATCGATCGATAAAAGATGATTAATCAACAAATTTGCAGGAATATTATTTCCTGATGCTCCACCATTTGCACACTGTGTGTGCGTGTGTTTGACAGTTATTTGGTTATTTATAGGAAATGCGCCACCCATTGCTGTTCAATTTTTCTATTCAATTTGGAATGAATGCTGCTGTAAAATACGCCTGAATCGCTTTAGAAGTTGCTACTACGCTTTATGCTGTTATTTTGTTAAGGACTCACGGCATCTGACGTATGAACCGAGAAAAGTTAAAGACCTTTTTCAGCCGAGAACACATTTCGAAACGATATGCCAAATACCTTTTTTCTCCAGGATTTTTAAACAACTCACATTTTTGTTGTTGATGTGCCTGCAACTGTTTGGAATAGAATCTTGCGAAATGAACTGTGATAACCTTCAGATGTACATCAAATCCAACTCACTATTAGTAGATTCTCTGCGGTAAAAACCTAACGCCATGTCATGTTATCAGCATCCTAGCCATATTACTAAACGCTAGCCGTAATCTGAAGGATCATATGAAGGATGCGATCTTCGGAAAAGCAAAGAATCCACACATTTTTCGTTGTCTAGTGATAGGATCATTTCGATCTCAATGTTATTTGTCCGCGTTCCATCCACCAACGATACGTTAATCTTTGCCTCTTCATAAGTGACATGAAGATATTCGCGTCCTTAAGCATCATTCCCGTTTCCATCTGCCATTTAAAGCCCATTTGGCTTTGGTTATTTCGGGTCAAAAAAGGCCTATTTTTGACGATTTTTAGTGAAGAAACCGTTTAACTTCATATTTTCAAGTGAATGTCATATTAAAAAACAACTTTTCAAGAATATTTGATTTTATTTTAGGGAAGATTTGTTTAAAACTACGTTCATGACATCCAATCTAGAAAGACAAGTTTGCCAAAATGTACTTTTTACGGTGCCTATCATAGCCACGTGCTGGGTCATCAGATATATTCAAATGAATATTCTTTTGTTAGATTAAGTGTTTACCCAGGTAGCCCCGTCGAGTTTTTGTTAAATTTCCTATTTTTCGATTTTTGGCAGATTTTTAAAGTTGAAAAAGTGATGCTTTTTTCAATATTGCCTCAAAAAACGACACTTTACATCATTAAAAAAAAATATTTAAAAAAGTATCAATTTTTTTTATAAAAACTCGACGGGGCTACCTGGCAAATAGTGTACAGATTATGTGTTCAAAATTTCAAATCGATCGGTCCAGTAGTTTTTATGCTACGATGGGCACCGACTTTGAAAACGTAGGATTTGGGAATCGCAATTCGAAGTAACGAGATGCATTGAGCCTTGTCTGAAAGGCGGATTATCAAAAATCAATATCTTTGTCAGTTTTGCTTCGATTGATCCCAAAATTTCCCACTATACTCTTGATAGGATAAGCACTCATGAAAAATTGTAAAAAGTAAATGCGAAGAATTAAAATA
>NC_064874.1:45841902-45869402 GCF_943734745.1 Anopheles darlingi
GGAAAATGAATTCAAATGGCTGCGTAATAATAAACAGGGCACCGAGAGTGGAATCGACGCAAAAGAATGCCGGGAGCATGACTCGACTTCTTCAATTGATAACGAACACTGCGGTGGATAAATATGCGTTTGATGAATAATCAATTCCAATGGCAGATATATTTTGTGTTTTCTGCGGTTGTTCCTGCCAAGGCATGGCATGTTACGGTTTAGCACAGTATTCGAGACAATTTTTATCAAACGAAAAGTAGAGGCATAGCTTTTTTAAAGTTATTCGTCACACTGTGTTATGGTGGTGCTTGTAGATGGTAGTGGCGATAGTATTGATAATTTGCCATGAAATCGCATCTACATTGTGTACAAAATGAATAAAAATGCTCCTAGAAGGCACTGGCGGAACGGTCGGCCATTAATATTGATAATCATCTTCTTCGAGTCAGCGCTCAAGATCTGAATTTAAATAAGGAAACTGGTAACTGAAGTGAAATGAACGACAAGGTGAATGATTCCGCTGAATCTGTTTTAAAGCATATCTTTATACAAAAATGTGTGCTAATAATGAAAAAGCAATTCATTCTGTTTTTAATTCTTCTTTTCAATTTCATTCTGTTAGAATTCAATGCTAGAAGCTACGCCATTCTACTATACAAAATGTTGTAATCGACAAACAAGTCCCTCATTTTGAGTAAACATTGAAAAAGGCTGGAGTTGTACGTGTACGTTAATCATCAATGGTACTTCGTAAACGTTAAAATAATCGTCCTTTCACGTTTTCCTGTGAAATCCTGGTTCTTCCAGTCCAGCCAGGATGTTGTTTTCCTTTCTTTCGCGCGGTGACATATTTTTACATACTAAATCTTCTCGTAAATTGCGCCATTTGCAACAGATTGCGCTAACAACTTCAGCTTCATTTCAACGAAACGAAGCCCTGCTGTGGGCGTATGTGAAACGTCAACACAAATATGTCTGCCTAGGTGTGGAACAGTATGCATAACTTCCTGGCACTGCACAGGATCGCTGGGTATGAGATGAATGGACAGAACAGTGGCTGGCGACAACCACTGAGTGTCTGCTAATCCCCCACCAGTAACGTTAAAGTGCCGAGCAACGTCAGTGCGATAACAATCCCTCAATAAACAGTTTCCCTGCAACCGTTGCTCTGTTTTGCGCCATGCGTTAAAGATTAGTGTGGGCTGTACCGCCAGCTGGTGTAAGGATTGGAAGTCGCTGAGCAATGATAACAGATAAGTTGCTAGTATTCGATGATTGCGATGTTTTGCTGGGCAAGCATATTTGGAGAGGGGTTAGCCGGGTGAATGTTAAACATTTTTCACCATATTTTCTCTGGCTTTAATACTCATTTTACAGCTTAAAGTCTATGCTGTTCGTGCATTTTTTGATAACTGTAAGTTGTTGAATGTTTTTCTCCACTGGTTAGGTTGGTTTTCCTATTGTAATTTTTTGTAATTTCTACTAACCATTACATATTGAGATTTCAAACATTGAAATAAGGATTTTTTATCAACAGTATAAATAAATTGAGAACTAATTTATGTTTAATTTTCATATTTATGCCATCAGTTCTCTTCATCCATTCACATTCTTAAATAATTTAAAGTTGTTCCAGTCACTAATATACAGTGTTTTATGTATGTTCACCTTGCGTTTTTTTATACTTCGTATACACCATAAAATATCGTGTTGATAAAAAGTGCGGTCCTCGCTCAGACCATCACGAGGCTGTGGTAAAAATGTTGTGCCAGAAAGAAAAATATAAAATGTTCTAATAAGCAAATGCCAACGGCTCGAAGGTCATCCAGTGGTACGATTTAAGTTTTTCAGTATTTTCCGCAAAGATCTGCGAAAGATATGAGATGACTCCAACGCTTGCATCAAGAGCAAAGTGGAATTAAAAGCTGGCACGGCAGACATCTACGCTCGAAGCAGTGGCGCAATTATGGCAGAGGAAAAAACAAGTATTCACATTCCAGCCCGGTCTGTTGTACTCGTAAAGAGTCCCAAATTAAAAAAAAAGGAACCTCAGCTATTCCCGCTGAATTAGTAATTGTTCCTACCTTTTCCGGTTTGTTTTACTGTGTAACATTCTTCTGAATTTGGCTGCGGTTTGTGGAGCACTGGAATGGTGTAAGAAGAAGTGGCTCGAGCTGGAAAGGTTGCAGTTTACTGTAATATCACCATTTTTATCCATCGTGGTGGAATGGTGGTGCGGTTGGTTTCCGTTTGTTATTTGAGCTCAGCGGACCAACACAAGACCGGCACCCTTGGTCAACATGACGTTTGGATGACTTTTGTCGAGCAGTGTGGCTGTACAACATCAGATCGAGGACCTGAACGAAGTGTGGTTGCCGAAATGAAAATGTCTTCTTTTTGATGAATACACTGTTTACACTCTACACTTACCCAAGCAGAATGAAATTCTGTGTGCAAAGATCAGTTTTCATTACTACCAAAAACATGTTACATCAAGTCTGTTACGTTAAAGTTAATTTTTATTATGAAGCATCCATGTATCTTATCATTATTGGATTCTGCCACTAAACATTCAATGGTTGTCTACAACTGATAACTATTTCTATAATAGTTTATAGTAATAGTTATTCCATTTCAAATATTATTGATTCTAATCTTTCTATTCCACATATTTCTACTCTTAGCCAAGCCAGTTCAGTTACCACTGTATTATCTATACAACAAAGCACACGTGGCAGGTTTGCAATGACATTAGTTCAATCGCTCGTTTCATTCCATTCATAATGTCTAATCTACAAATGGATTATATTTAAGCTATAGGATAGCGGTCAATTTATTCTGAGAGCAAGCATTGTTTGAATGAACAGCAGACCAATGCACGTTTCCTGGAATAAGTCGCTTTCCTCCAATAGAATGGGCATCAACATACTGACACGCATTTGGAATGGACGAAACATACCGGAGATAATGCTTTTGCAGCTTGATGGTAAGCCGTTATGATATGCCTGTGTGCTGGTAATGCCAGCATTGATTTCATATCAATGGTATGTTGTCAATATTGATTTTTCGAAAGCATTTTTCGGCAGAAGTTGATTCGCTTAAGGAAAATACTCCGTATCGTACGGTCGTGTACGGATTAACGTTATTCTCGACCGAATTGTTTCCCGTATGCGGCAAAACGCACCGCTGGCAAAGTATGTCAAATCATAAAAAATAATCGAGTTTCAAATATTGCTTTAACTCGCAAAATACGGATGGATTCATTTATATTGAAATAAAACAAGATATTATGCTAAAGTAACGCTAGTGATGCGTATGGTGATTGAGCTTTTGCTCCGGAGTCTCCCGGGATAGAAGGAAATTCTAATTTCGGACTGGAAATATTGATATTGCTGCACAGTAGAACATAGCCCATATGGCCACATATGTAACAAAGACCCATGTTCTTATTACTAAGCTAGTGGACAGTTAATACAAAAAAAAAACATGTTAAGTTCTAAATGTCACGGCATCTTTGTTGTTCCGACGAGGCTCAATGTGGCTCACAAGTAGCTTTTCTATCAATTTATCTCCAGCTAAACTGTCTCCCAAAATGGCTCACGATGGTAACGATTATTCTGTTTTCGGCCTTCAATCAAACTCCAGAAATTGCGTTAACTGCAAAAGCACACGGTACACGATGACACCAAAAATGTCTTACACTTATCACGTTAAGTCAATGTCTCAGTTGCTCGGTTGTTTATAGGAGCCTGGACCACTTCATAGCATTCACTTTGGAACATAGATTATTCACGAGCAGACCTGCTACAGGCGTAGAAAGCTTTCTTGGCCGGCCGCTAAAAAGCGCCACAAGGAATCAATTACGTTAGAAATAACAAGATTTCGAAAAGTTGGGATGCGAGTGAAATTTTCAAAATAACGTGGAATCTTCAGTGATGGTTATCGGCTATCTGGTTGATTTTAAAAAAAAACCTATGACCTTATGAAATTATGGAATGTACTTTCTTTAATGTTTATTTAATTTGTTTTACTCAATTGATGGGAAATTGCGAATCAATTGATCAATCATTTTCAGTGGAAATTATGTGAGATTGTAGTATCTTTAATATTTATTCAAGTGATGCCGGAAGCTAGCGAGCATTAACTATTACTCCTGGCACGCTGCTCATTTTCCAGTTTGTGCTTTTTACGATACCTGGCCCACAATTGATTCACGTCATTTATGTTTATTGATATTTAATAAGATTTTTTCTTTTATTACAGGTGAATCATCCATCTTATAATATATATTTATTATAAAAACAGGTATAAATCAACGAGAAAAATTTATTATATGAAAAATCCTGTCTATGCAAAAAAGAGAATTATCTGGAAGTACAAAAGCCTTCAGCACGTTAAACACTCGTTAACAGCAACCAGTCATTTTCCACAAACGTTTACAACCTGAACTCATTTCATGAGAATTATTCGTTTTGTGTACCTCCTACACATTGTTCTCTTGAATTTAATTAGAGATACTATTCATATGTGGCAACCAGTAATGAGAAACGGAAACATTGAAATTGCCAGAAGAAAAATGTTAACGTAACATTGTTTTTTAAATGTTATTTCTACGTTCAATCTATTTTTTAAAAACAATTTTATATATGCTTTTACTTCGTAAATTGGTATGCTCGACGTTGGTGCCAACGCTGCTGTATAATTGTAGTACGGCTATGATGTGCAATTGAAAGGGGTTAGTTTAAGCATTCACAACTTCCACTCACAACTCGATCTGACAAGCACCACGGATACACTGGTAAGCTACCTAGATGCCGCAGTAACACCTACAGGTTGGACGAGTGTGTTTTTTTTCTGTACTGACCTCCTTTTGCCGAAGCCAGAAGCCACCGTTGCTCCGTCCAAGTTGTTTAGCTGCTGCTTGTGAGAGCGTAGACGTGCTAAAGAGTGTCAGCTTTACGAGAGAGCTTGGAGAATATCCTTCAAGGATACACTTACGTTTTCGTTCGATGATAATACCCTCACCGAGGGTAAGTGAGAGAGCAACTGCTGGAGAGTGTTTCAGGATACTAGCCGTAAGGATACTACGAAGGTTCACGGTAAGATGAACTGGTTCAATCGTTGTGTTCCAGAGAGATGCTCAAACAATAAAGAGAAATTAGTATGTTGGACTACTTTTATTGTTTATTGCGGCGAACAACATAACACACAACAACAAGAAAATGCTTGTTTGATTATCTGTTTAGAATTATTATTAACGTTCACTTTTTCACAGTAAATGAACTTTAACATCTAACAAATTTGATTCCATACGCAACTTGCAAGTTATAACAAAGGTTACAATGAGTAATATTTGACCACATATAGTCAGAAGTATCGATATTGCTAGTTATCATGCACTATAATTGAACAGCACAGAATATATTTCTCACGCCTTTGCGTGGTAAGTAACAATTTCCAACAGCATAGTAACAAGTACTGATACACATGTCGGATGCTTGTTTTGATTTGTTAAATGTTTTCCCCGGTGAAAAACATCATTCTGTAAGCCAATTGTGTTATTCTCCGCCTTTTGCATCTAATTTCAAATGCCTTGTGTTCGTTAACATCATGAGCCAATCATATTATGCGGTTTGGGGATGTTTTTTTTTTACAGTAACCATAACTCTGTCAATAATCACCAACCTTCCCAAACAGCGCATATCCAAATTGTATTATTTGGAAATCATTAAAACCTCGTTGCTGAACAAACAACCATTAGCGCACATCTGTGCAGAAGCGAGTGTTTACCACACACGGGCAAAGGCCGGGTAGTCTCCGTCGGCGATTAGTTACGGTTGTAACGTGAAAATAAATATTTTAAATCATTCCATATTTGCTCATCTTTCGGACATTGGTTTCTTTTGGACTAAGTGACGGGGCACCTGACTCATAAACGCCGTAACGTGGCAGGGTTTGGCGGATTTTCAAAAGGCTTTGTATCGCGATTTCAACGAAGGGGGCTCTGCACAGGAAGGGTTCTTTCGTAATTATAAGCAATACTTGTTTAGTCATTTGCAAATAACCTTCTTTTCAACGTGAAATTCCCATAAAACGAAGCTCGAGACTACCAGATTTCTGATGCTGAACAGATTCCTTTGAAACAGTTAAATATGTAGGAAACTTACTGCTAAACTGGCATCATATAGAGTTTAATAAATAATTTCGACGGTGATGCCTTTTCGTTTTCTTTTCTTTTCGAATATAAAAGAATCTCATTAGGCAAATGACAGTTAGTGCTCTTTATGGAAGAAACGGAGTCTTTCACCTTGAAAACATTGTGTTAATCCATCTTCCTCTGATGCTCTTAAACTAAATGTAGCATGGGAATTAACCACGGTTGATCACGGTCATGTTATGGTCCGTAAATCGATGATCGTGAGCATTGGCTGCGTACCTGATCCAAAAGGGAAATACCCTGACCAAAGACTGCCCACATTTGAATAACCGTTCGCTCGTGAATGAACGCTACTATAGACGCTTACTAAACATAGCGTCAATCAAAACTCTTCTCACGAGATTCCGTTGCGAGAACAGTTCGTTCGCTCTCCCTCTCTCTCTCTCTCTCTCTTTTTCTGATTCGCGGTCGTCGATTGTGTGTTTAATGCTGCTCTTCGTCACCGCGGTGCGCACATGTTTTGAGAGCATCTCAACATGATGAGCAACATGAGCCATGCTGAGAAGATCTCGGTCCCTTCAGCTCACCAGCGCTGGCTCACCGCTTTTTAGTAATGCCGTGATTCTCGTGCTACAGAGACGTGCGTGTGCTTCGCTCCGCTGTCGAGCCGAATCGAGTGAAAACCGTACTTGTTCAAAGCCCACCGTAGAGCATAATCCCATATCCTGCATAATTCCGCTCGGTGGCAGCTTATTTGTGACAGCAATAGAAGCGCGCAAATCGGTGTGGTGTGTTGTGTTGTGTTTGTGCTAGTGATTGAGTCGTTCGTTTGTGCACCGGAAAGAATTCAATGCGTATGTGTGGCCATGAAAACCGATTGACACGATGAAGCAGTAAGCAGCAGCAGCAAGAGCAGCAGCACGAGCAGGAACAGGATGACATCGTCCTAACAATCGTCTCGGGTTGAACGGCAATTTTCCAACTAATTACGTTGCGACGTTCGAGCCTTTGGTTGCAGTCCGGCTCTCTACCAGTGTGTAGCTGTGTGTTCTGGATGGCTTCAAAGAGTTCCGGGGCAGCAGCAGTGCAGACGAGCGCACACCGTGCTCCCGGCCGGTAGAATCCTCAGCCGCAGTCCCCTGGCCTGTCCTGGCCAACCCGCTGCCGGAAGTGTTTATGTAATCATAAGAGTGTGCGCACGTGTCCGGTTATGTGTCTGTGCTGCAGGCTGGTGCTGGGAGTTGCTAGCATCGGAATCGGAGCAGTGAAAAAGCAATAGAGCCCCAGCATCACACTAACGTGTGCCCGTGTGCCCGTGTGTGTGTGTGTACGCGGAAAAGTGAAGGAGTAAGCGAGTTGGAGTCGGAAGCGGCCACCGCTCTCGGTTTATGCTGCAGCGGAAGCTGAGCTGCGTGTCTCCCCATGTATGCTTTGTGTGTGTATTTGTGAATGTACGTGTGTACGTTCGCGTGTGTGTGTGTGTATTTGGCGTGCTCGTGCTAGTACGACATCTCGCTGCAGCGGAAGAAAGATCCAACCGTACCGGAAGTGAAGTAGAAGGAGGGCAACAAAAGAAGCAGCGAGAAAGAGAGAAAGAGAGGGAGAGAGAGAGCACAAAAAGGATACATATTAAGGATAAAAGCTTTCCGCTGTGCAACCGGCAAATGGTGATTATCTGTTGGCGCGAACGTGAAAGTTTCCTGGCTTCCTCCTTGCTGATGATCAACAGATCTGTTTCCTGTCTGCCGCGGTACCGCGGTGGTTCTGGTGGTGTGGTGGCTCTGCTTCGGCTATTAGCTGGGCATGAAATCGTGTTCGCTGCCGGCCCGGGCTGCCGGCCAATGAACCGGTACCGTTCCGGAAACTGAATACTTCGGTAGGTTTTGTTCTACTTCTAGTCCATAGCAGGAAGTGTCGTTCGTAGTGATAATAAGATATAGAAAAGCCGATTGTGTGATGATGAATCCGATGCTTGAGCAACAAATTGGTCTTTCGTGTCGATGAGAAATGCTCCAGAAAATCCGTAGAATGTAGTTCTACCTAACTAAAGCCCTCAAATGAGGCACCGTTCCACGCGTTCCACCGAGCTTCTGCAACACTTGCTGCTAACAATAATCAACCATAAACCTATTACACGTTGCGTGTAGCGCGACGACTGTAAATGGTCATGCTATCATGAAAACGCGAGCATTCGATATTCCGGGTATAGCCGGTTGTTGCTAGAAGTGTGTGTAACAACAACCAAGAACCGAAGTGCATGTGGCACTGGCATACGATGTCCTGTGGTAAAGTAAGGCTCTACTCCGGGAGGGAAGCTGTTGAATAATAAATACGCTTTCCGAAGCAAGGCTACGGTCAGCTGACAGTTTGTGTTGAAAGCCCTTCATTCAAGCGCATAACGGGTTTAGAGGGGAAAATAAAGCAATTTCCAGCTCGCCTTCCTCTCGCCGCGGAGCCTTTAATGATGGAAGCACCGGGAAAAGACAGAAAAAGAAATGCTCAACCCCCCCTCAACAGCTAGCAAACAAGGGTAATGGGAAAACTTAAGCTTGATAGGGTAATATTTAATATGCCCGGTAGCGGCTCAACTCGGGCTAAATTTAATCAAAGTTGTTTCCAAGC
Organism: Anopheles darlingi; assembly: GCF_943734745.1. Taxonomy (NCBI): domain Eukaryota; kingdom Metazoa; phylum Arthropoda; class Insecta; order Diptera; family Culicidae; genus Anopheles; species Anopheles darlingi. The sequence goes on from NC_064874.1 coordinate 45,850,673, forward strand.
GGCTGGCACCACCATCGTGGGCACGTCATAAGCTGTAGAGGCATTTGACGACGCTCGGTGTTCTGCTCGGTGCGGTATTCGTTGGCAGATCATGGAGCTGGACGGGGCTGGCCAAGAATTCTTAAGAATCCTGCCCAGCGGCCACTAATTTACTTTGATCAAAATTGATTAGCAGAAAGGGTGCGTGTGCTGGTGTGTGTTTTAGGAACGAAGAACCGATTATTATGTATTCATGCTAATGCTAGGATTGCAGCTACGGGCTCAATAACTCTATCAAAGATCAGCATAAATGGTCAGTAATCACCGCAAAATGTCCGTTTTTAATGCTGCTCTTCATTTGCATCGAATCCGGTAACGGAATCGAAGATTGAAAGCATCCAAGCTGTTTTCGCTATCGGGCCTTTCGGCTTCTATTTAGTTAAAGCATCTAAAGTCTATCGTATCACTTGATACGACATCAGGAGCAGTGATGCTCGATGTCCTGGGCTGTTCCCCGAGGGAGTGCTCAGACCGCTTATATTTAGACATCCCAAGTAGTCCTCTGTTATCGTAGGCCTCAGTTTGACGGTAGTTCTGCCTCAGTGTAACGGTAGACTATGGTATTTCGTCGTCGTTGTGTTTACTTGAACGTGCCCGAAGATAATTAATAACGTTCGCGTGTCTCACACAACGATTCTATTTGGCCATTGGAAGTGACGCAATGTTAGTGAGAGTAATACGAGGGCCAGCCAACAGTATCCTTAACAGTTATGCAACAAAGCAAAAGGAATTTGCCTTGTTTGCAGAACATTAAACTGTTCACATTAACATACAAAAGCCTTACAAGCATTCCGTGCTGGGTGCCACTAGGGTCGATGCTTTAATGGCTCACCGACACACACATTCCCGCACAGCGGAATGGCCGCTACCGTGGGCAGAAGCCGCGTTTAAAGCCTCTGCACAATGTGTTTGACATAAGATTGCACTGCAATGCACTGTTTTGCGACACATCATTATCCGAGCGCTTAATTAACTAATCAATTATTCCGACTCACGGCATCGCGCGCGCAGTGGCCGCACTCGCATCGCATTGACATTGGCATCCTCCACCTCCTCCTCCGGAATGGGTGGAGCGTCCACTCGTCCAGGTTGGACAATATATGTGGAAGATATAATGTGACAGGCTGTCTTCGTGGTTGCTTATCCACCACCACCACCACCACCAACACGCCACTCGGCGCTAATACAAACTATGCAAACTATGGTATGGCACCGATTTCGATCGATAGTGCAGTTAAGGGGCCACCGAAATGTGTGTCACTTCGACCCAAAATCCTTTCATCCTCCGCATTTCGCCCTAATGGAGAATGACAACCAATTACGACGCAGTGCGTAATTTGATTTTTCGTCCCCAAATACCAATCAGGATCAGGAGGATGCGAGGTTGCGAGTGAGGTTCTTTTGACAAACTCTAAAATGCGTCCACTCGGGCTAATCAATGCTAACCGCTGCCAATCAAAACCCCAGTCCGGATTAGCACGGGTGTGCCAGCCGACGAGGAAATTAAAAAGCGATGTACTTAGGGAAGAACACTGCATTACGATTGTATTGTAAGCAAATGAAAGTGATTTCACGCTACAGTGGAGTAATTGTTGAGGTAGGGTACTCAGCACTTGGTAGCGAGTCGCAAACAAGTAACAAATTCGATTGCAAGTCACTATCCCTTGGTTCATCGATGAATGGACCCGCCGGGTACTAGTTGCTAGCATTAGTCCCCTGGAATACGGATCCATTTTGATTGCAATGTCTGCCAATGGGGCCTCGCAACGTTGATTCGGCGAATGAAATGATTCAAAGTTTTAGCATCCGCCAGACATAGGCATAGGAGCATCATATAAAATGCCATATTCTAGGAAACGACATGGTGTCTTTGATTTCATCATGTTCAACCACCATCCATGGCCGATTTCTGAGAATACACGACCTACACTAGCGCCGGTGAAGTAGCTATTCGATAAAACAGTCACACCTCTCCAGAATCCGCACGACGTGTACATGCCAAAGAGCATCGCAGTAGGCAGGACATGCCCGGCGAATCGATGGTTCGCCATCATGAGGCGAGAGGCGGCTTGAGTCGTGCCGCCCATAATCATTTAATTGCAATCATAACAATGACCATTAGGGCTAGGATCTACGAGGCGCTACGCTACGAGAGTCAATGTTGTTCTATGCTTCCATGCTCTACATGCTGCAGCGAGTCCCATTCGTAGCGATGCCCCCGACAAACATTGTTGGCTGCCATTTCGAGGACCAAAGTGGACGACAAATGATAGTTTTATCGTCACTTTTTGCCCCCACTGATAACAATGCTGTGCGACATATTCGTGCGAAGCAGATTGACCGAAACTTTTGTTATCCTCCTTGTGCTATCCAACACGAGTGGACGAGTGGGGATCGAGTTTGCTCGAGTCTCGCATTACAATCATGTTTTTTTTGCTGCCCAACGCTGTTGAATGATTTTTGGTCGGTTCGTTTTTTTGTGCAGCCATCGCCTCCGTTAGGAAAATGTTTCTGAGAAGCTTCGCTACCATTCGGCTAAAATTGTTTGCTTCAAAGAGCTGCCCGTTTGATTGCATTCCCCGGAGAGCGAACATTTCACTCAAACATGCAAACAGAACCTTAAGGATGGTTCGTCTTTGACGCAATTTTGCCGAGGTATGGTCCTCACTGGCAGCAAATGGTTAAGACAAACGGAAAGAATTAGCCCACGCCCACTGGTAAAGCAGTTGAAGCAATTGATTCGTTACACTTTTCCGAAAACACTGTGACGAACAACGACGGTCTCTTAGGTCTCTGGGCATTTCGAGCAGGGCCGGTTGGCTCATGAATAATCTATTGCATGAAGCGAAGGTTAAGCGAATGGTTCGGCGATTTCGTTCGATAAAGTCCGAGGCGGGGGACACGGAAGACGGAAGCTGTTGGCGATGGGGGGACATTTACGCGACGGGCGTGAGGTATTTTACTTTCCGCTACACCGAGCGCGCTACTGTGACAAACCTAATTACGAGTGTTTGATGGAAGTGGACGGACAAGAAGCTGGCTGGATAAGCTTTCATCGCCTTCAGCCACGAGCTTTTGAGCCGCGAGCGAAGGGAACGATGGAACCGTTTTGTGGTGTCCAGACGATGAGGAGAAACACGTTTCGAACGAAAATAACACTTGGGATGGATCTCGGATCCGGAGATCGTACCGAGCAGATTATGGAGGACAGCAGCAACCCCACGATGGCCGCAATGTCCAAGAACGTGATCCATATTTGCGATGCTTTTTTGCCTAGCCCTGTCTCTCTGCTATCGAGTTAAGGTATTATGTGTTTTGATGTGATAAGCATATCAGAAGCATCACTATTCTGAATCGGACAAAACTACAAAATTTTCAATTTTAAACCAGAGATTAATATATCTTAAACATCTGTTGGTTGGGAAACTAACATACCGCTAAAGACTATCAGCCAAAAGTAGTTGCAGCGAAGAGATAGAGAATCTTAAAATATTATTCAAAACGTAAGGTCACTCGCTGCACGTTGGAGAATTTTGTGAGCATCGAGCAGCAAGGGCGTCGAACGTCTTGGAAATTTTCATGCGTCCAATTTCTTCTGTTTTGCTCCATTGTTTATCTAATCACACCATCTTATTATTCTAATGCCTTTTTTCCCCATTTTTTTCCTGTCGCCTTTTTTCAGTTGGTTCAACAGTGACACCAAGCCGCGAGCGCGCACACACACACATTGTGTAAGCAAATCCTTGGCCTCAACAGTAGCGCAGCAGTGACGACGACGACGCCAACAACGGGTTTGGCTGACAGCTCACAGGCTATCCATTAACGATAAGGGAAAGGCTAGGCAACCGTTCGGCACCGAACCTACCCCAAGCTCTATTTGAGCAGGACGATAAAAAGGGAGTGACAGGAAGACAAACAACAATTTCGGGAAACTCGAAGCATTCGAAGCAAGAGCCCGCGCCCCCCGGGGAGCGTCCCTCTTCGTGAGGCAGGAAATGTCGTCGATGAAAGGAAGCGAAATGTTCTCTCCAGAAAGTGGTGCCACTTGAAGTGTAAGGCATTTTAAGGCAAAATTGGTTCGCTCGGTATTCCCCCCGTGAAAGTGACATCCAGTGGTGGTGCTCTTCGGTGAAATGGTGAAATGATCGTGGCAAAGCTTGACCATGCTTGAATCCATGCTATCAGTGTGTATGTGTGAATAGTGTGATGTGGTGAGTGTGTCTAGTAGTATCCGGGTGCTAAGAATAATGGTGTAAATCTGACGAGCTTGTGATGACATTGCCACGACAGTTTGCCAAAGGCAGTCGGTACAGTAGTAGTAGTAGTAGTTTGCACAGTGCAGTGCGGTGCGTCAGCGGTTTATGCAGGGTGGTGGTGGTGGAGCAGCGGTTCAATACCGCCGACGGAGACAAATGTTTGGAAAGCATGGCGTCCATTCGGCGGTTGGAGCACGGCAGGAAACCGGTAATGGTGTACGGTGTGGCGGGGCGTTGCGGTGACGATGGTGCTAAGTGCAGTGATCGAGCAGCGGCCAAAGGTCAACCAACCATGCCGACGACGACGAGGACGATGTCAACGCCTCGGCCGCTCGCGGTAGCACGTCCCATCGCCACCGCCATATTGTTCCTGACGGCCATCATTACGATTCTAGTGTCATTGGCAATGAGTGGCGTTGAAGCATCGTACACCGATACGGATGATCTAATCAACGAACTTGATCGACCTAGTAAGTATCTTGCCGGTCGACCGGCTCGACCGCTTATTACATCCTTCAGTCCTTCGTGATTCGAGCTACTGAACCTGTGACACTTGACTAAATTTGTGCGCAAGTGTGCTAGTTGAAGCAACTATACCAGCAAGCCACAAAGAGGGACTTTCTTGACCTTCTTGCTTTTGTGCTTCAAGTCAACTTATTTTAAGACAATCTAAGTTAAACAAGGGAAGAAGTGGATGAATAAGAACGTGAAGGGTTGTGAGCAACCCCCATGCTAATACATCATACAAGAGCAACAGCTAGACAGAGAGACAGAGAGACAGAGAGACAGAATCTGGCGCATAACAACGCGCGGGCACGGGGTTCATAAATCAGTAACCCCTCCGGAACTAGGGCGACGTTTGGTTGCTTGTTTTCACAAAAGTTTTCCATCATGTTTACCACAGTAGCCCGAAGCCGGTATGCTGTCAACTGATTCAGGGTTGCTACGATAGAAATCGTGGTGCTGCACGGCGTTCAGTACCAAAAACTGTCTCGACTTTCCTTCGAGGCAAAAGGTTTAGGACCAGCACCAGGGTGATGCATGGTAGAACCGTTTTGAAGTGTAGGTAAAGGTATTCCCGGTTGGCAAGGTTGACGATTTGAAGAAAAATTTATGCAGACACTTCATCTGATAACGGGGGCCGTTTTGTCGTTGTACTGTTGTCTTGCTTAAATCGTTCGAGTGCTGTACCTACAAGTAACATGTATCTTCTTGTTTGTTGCTATGGATACTCTACTTTCAGTGCTCATAGTTGTATATCATAACGCTTAGAAAAGAAAAGGGAAACCACCGATTCGGGAGGTCAATATGGGAGTTTTTGTTTTTGGTTTGGCTGACCGAAATCAGTAATTATTACTCCCCAAGTTTCCCAAGCTCGTTAAACACGCAAACACACAAAACCAAACCCAACGCTCAGTGGACTTGAACGGTGGTGGGAATCGAGCTTCAGTTGAACCGGCAGTCACAGGCGCACGCTAATTAGCTGTCAAATAGACAGTACAGTTCGACTTCAAACGACTTTCGGCAAGCCTCGGGCGAGACAAATAATGTTACATGCCCGGCCAATGGTTTGCTTTCGATGATGCGTACCTAATGTGGTAGCCGCTGCTCTGTGGAAGGCAATGCCGAAAAACATCTGGGAGAAAGGCAGCATAGATAGCATCATTTCTCCGTTTGAAGCTGCATGCCTTGAGCGGAGCGTGAAGCTATTTCTAATTAACATTCCAACACATGTTTGATCAACTAATTCATCATTGCATGGCTTTCTGATGTTTGATTTATGTAGTACAGAGATGCTAAAAATACACTCTTCCAGCGCAGAAGTTGGTTAAAGAGGAGGAGATATCATTCTGCATCCAAAATGATTTTAAAGCACTCACTCACAAGAGTTTGTAGATTGCAGGATGTAAATATTTTTTGAAAAATCCAAATATTATCCAAATCATTGCGGTCTTGCTGATCTGCCCACACTCCAAACAACATACAACCCACGCGGAGGAACGGCTGGCCGATGAATAGCATCTCCTAATTCTCTTAACATGTTAATTGCAGACTACATAATAAATCATCATTTTGGTTGCTATTGTTTGGCAAATCCATCCATTTTCTCATTCGCAAACATTCGCGCTGCTGTCGTTGCCGCTGTCGCTGCCGCTGCCACTGAAACACGTTCCAAGGAAACAAGTCCATTGATGGATAAATGGAAGAACGACGCTGGAAGCCTCTTATACGCCAAACTATCATCGGCCCGGTGCGTCTATGCTTCCCTCGGTGGCTCCCTCCCTAATGCATGCCACGAGTTGAACGATGTTTACCCAGCCACCGGTGATGGGAATCTCACACCATTTTCCCACCGGATCTTCAAGGTTGAGTTTCTCGTTTCTTAGACATTCTGAGATACTCAACAATGACAATGATTTGTCAGGATTCAAGATACGTTCTCTATTAATAGCTCTACCGCACCGAACTTGTACTCCGTGTTCGGCTCCGTTCATCGTTCATTGCGACGATAGCATCCGGGTTTGCATCGTCTTCTGCGAGCGAGCCTGGAAGCAAGGAAGTTCTGGCAGGTTCTGGGTCACGATGCGTCTCATTTAGCTAAGACGGGTGGCTTTAGTGCTAGGCCTGTTTGAGTTGGACTTATTCGGGAAACTCCGCTGCATTAGGAAAGGATGGTGAAGTTTACGTTGAATGAAGCGGTTAGTATGGAACGTGACATTCTGCTGCTGCCTTTGTCAGCTGCGTGATACACATTCTTCCCATAACATACCAGCTTATATTGAAAACTAAACACACCGCATGGTGAATATCTGATCAAATAAGGCAGGAGGGCTAAGGTTATTTAGACGATAGAAAAGGATTATTTATGGAGTGTTTTTGCGTTCAGTTTCAAATGTTTACGTAAATGTCATATTATATTTCATTTTTCCAAGAATATTTGGCTGTATTTTGTGAAAGATTTGTTGAAAACTATGTTCAGGGCATTAACTCTAGATAGGCCTGCCTGCAAAATTATACTTTTTGCAAGCCTCATCATAGCTTTGTGGTGGATCATCGGAAATGTACAAATCAATATTTCTTTGTTAAATTATAAGTTTATTTAAGGTACTACACTTAGAGTTTTGACATTGAGTTTTTGTAGAATCTTAAATTTTTCGATTTTTAGTAGCTTTCTGAAGTTGAAAATGTTATGCTTTTTACGATTTTGTCTACAAAAAAAAGTTGTCGACCATTTGAAAAACAATAATAAACATTTTTTATAAAAACTCTACGAAACTACCTGGCAAATAGTGTACAGATTAAGTGTTCAAACGCTAGTGAAATGAATGCGCTTAACAAAGAGTATAAATTGTGGAGTATCGCCCATTTTATGTGCCTTCTCTCTAAACTGTTTCCAAATTTTTGGATAGCTTATGCCGCAGGAGGTAGCTCAGGAGCTACCAGTAAGCACCTTAATCGACTCATAGAGGGGAACAAAAATCAAGCACGCTAGAACAAACTTTCCCCGTGGTATTTCGCAGAACTAGAGAAAGCACGCAGCCGCGATGGCTTCCTCGTGACATCTATTCGTGCCGGTGCCGGGTGATGATCTTTTGTGCCATAGTGCCTCAACGTTAGGGACCTACCCCGGTCTAGTCTCTTTTGTGCGGGTTTACGAGGAATTTCTAATTAAGCTACCGCAAATTGCACTAGCGTCGGTTAAGTTTTCTGCGGCAGCCATAGTAGTTTGAGGCACGAGAGAGAGAGTGACATTTAAAGCACAAACTGCAAAACAGTGGAAAAGGACCGCAGCTTCCAAGAAAACTAATCTACCTGTCGCCGGTGTTACGTTTCAGTTAATTTTTGGTCAAACCGTTTTGTGCAAAAGTTTAAACGATGGAACCGAAATGAAAGCCATTTTTTTCCATTTGACAGCTTTTCGCACAATTATGATGCAGCTCGGTGTCGGCTGTCCTTACGGGGAAATCATTTTGGAAAACCCAAAAAACACCTCCGCCGCTATCAAAGGTCATCCTGAATTCGGCCATTTACTGGTTTAAACAATCAACGCGGTCGATTCGAGGTCACAAGATACGGCAGGCTCTGCAGCGTTTCGCACCCGTGTCGCACGTTGCTTCGATCGATTTCTGGTCGGAAAACCGCAGCGCGACTTGCGCCTGTGAAAAGGTGAAAACTGTCCAACACACACTACACGCGGATACTGCGCCATTTGCTGCTGGGTAGCAGCCACGCGCTAGTATCCGTTTGACCACCTGTTTCCGGATGTTGGTTAGCACACACACACACACACACTAGGGAGACAGTGTTTCCCTTCTCAAATTGAGTGGCAGCTTCTGACACTCCCCGGGCTTCCCTTCTTTTGCTCGGCGCCGGATGGCATTTACGGCGTTTGTGGATATGGGAGAAACAGGATTCGCGCTTCTTGCCACTCAATTCTTCGGCAATGAAGACCAGCCCGTGCCAGGTGATCCGGTACGATTGGATGCATCTTTAAATCGATGGCGGAACGATGCTTCATACATATTAAATGGAATTTCCGATGGACAGAAACATGTCCGTCCGTGGGCCGTGGCCTACTGTGCGACCGAAAATAATACGATCGGTGCTTATTTCGTTAAAATATAAGAAATGGAAAAATGCCTTTATTCACTGATCTCTTATTTCAGGTAACTTTAGGCTATTAAACTGTTTTCTGACCCACATTATTGAAGTATATAATGGTGCGGTCGAGTCGAGCAAATCAAATCAATCGATTGACAGGAAATCTTCCAATCCATTCACATCAGTCGTCAACCCTACAATTTGGTTCTTCCTGTTGCGATTGATTTGATTTATGACAGTGCGGGACCCCGATAGAACCCCCACGAAGAAATGCTCGAAATGCTGTCCCTGAAAAAAACGGGACTAGAACCGTACTAGAAAGGGTTGCCACTAGGCTGGCCACTGCAAACGAAGTCGAGCCGGTCAATTAATTATCAACTGCTGTTGTCGAACGGAGGCAACACAAAAAAGCACAGGAAAAAGGGGATACCAGCTAGAGTGGGATCTATCAAAATACCAAGAAAGAAAGAAAAACCGAAACACAGCAAAAAAAACGCACCTCAAAAAAAAAGGGAAGGAAATGAGTGGAAGGCGTATCACGGCGAAGGGCTATGATTTCGATTTCGGATCTCTTTGAGTAGTAGCTTCGAACCCCGTAATCAGGTTCATCGAAACTTCACGCCATTCGCGACCACCGCCGCGACCCCCGGTGGGAGGGGGGGTTCAAAAGGGGCCCAACAGCGAAGCCGGCAATTAAAAAGATTCTAGCGTACCTTTTGATTGTTGTGCGCCGTCGTTGGGTGCCGGGACCGGTGTGGGGTGGTTGGGGATGGGGCCGCCAACGCCACCTACCTATCGCCGCCCTATCGAATATCCTTCAAGCCGGCTTCGGCTCGTTCTACATCGAGTCACAGCATACTGCGATACGGACGAAATACGTGTTCGTGCGCTCGTGCGCCAACGGAGCGTGTTTCCGTTTACTTCCGACCGGCATTGGGCGGTCCCCACCATTGGTTGTGTTTGCTTTGAAGCCTTGAAAATATTGATTTACTGCCTGGCCGGCTGGCTGGCTGGCTGGCTGGCAGGCTGGCGAACGAAAGGGCAACGAAAGTACGAAATCAAACCACCAGACTGCGAGAGCAAGGTGGAGGGAACGGTGGAAGGGGGGGCTCTATATCATACGCGTTTCGCCGGTTTGGCCGACGGCTGCCGGTTTCGGATGGTTGGTCAGCTTATAAATAATGAAACGACGACCGTATCAGAGACAGAGGGAGGAAAACACCCGAAACCGAGTTCCGTTATGGTAATTCGTCTAATTGAATTTTAATTGAACCTTCCACCCAACCCAGCCCGCCATCTTTGACCGCATTTTCTGGTGGACCATGAACGGGCCTTCTAAATTCACAACGACCCCAACGCTGAACCCGTGTTCTCGCGATAGCACCGGTTTCCGGTGAACTCGTATCGGAGCAGTAGGCCAAGCAGGAGGCAAACAGCCGAAAGGGATATCTTGCGGCGCAGGAATTAGAATTACCGGGAATGTTTACATGGTTCCTGCACAGGCAGATAAACCCACGCCTACTGCCGTCTGAACTGACGTCTGACGTGCGAGAACATAAAAGAACTGCCGAAAGTTTTGTGTGGGGCGAGAAATGTATGCTTATGAATGATGTTGGCTGCGATGTTGGGAGGACGAGGCCCGAAATGTGGAGCTCCTTTGCTGCTGCTGCTGCTGCTGCAAATCAACACGCGTTTCGCGACCACCCCCACATGGTGGTCGATAATGGGCATCGTTCTTTCGGAATGGCTGGCGTTTAAGGCGCTGATTTACTCGCTTGCGCCATAAGTATGTGTCGTTTGCGGAGTTGGTGGCTCCATAAGGATCCCGATCCGGTTACGTGGGCACCATGAATCATATCGCTCTGCTCCTAGGCCGCTGCTAGGTTGTTGGCCCCGCCATTCGGAATGGCGTCTTTGTGTGGAAGGAAACTTTGGAATGTGTTGAGGACGCGGAGGAAGAAAAAGGAGGAAAAAAAATCACGAAGCCACTACTGGTTCTGGAACGTTGAGGATACGGGAGAAAGGGATCGAACACAGTGCACGAGTGAACAACTAGCGCTAGTAGTAAGTGAAGGAGTATAAATAGATAAACCTTTTGCACCTTTCTATGCTGGACGGGAGCTTCCGAGACTACCGGAGGGAGGCTTCATCTGGTGCTGCCATTGGTTGGGCTAGACAACCGGCACAGGTGGTATTTATGATTTGATGATGGCAATTTTGTGCCGGATTCCAGCACGTGTGCTACACCTTAGATCTGGGCTCGGTGTCCCCGGGCTCGGTGTGCCGGCGTGACGCCGCCTTTTGCCAGGAAAATAGACGGAAAAAGGATGAGGATGAACAGTTTAACGTGCACTCTACATGCAGCAGTGAAGCAAAATGGTGTGCTGGTAAACGGCCGTACGGCAATATCGGCTCGAATGAAGCATAAAATAAACTTCAAAAGGGCGTAAACGGTGTGTGTGTACGGGGAAACACGGAAAAGTCGAGAGTCCCACGAGAGTTGAACTGTTGGTACTACATCACGATTGAACGCTTCTCTGGTTTTAATACAAATTTTACAAAAAATGTAACCTGAAGCTAGTCAGTGCCGGCATCACCGTAGCCTAGGTGAAAAATGGGGAAACCATGTTTCCCCCCCCCCCCCCCCCCCTGGAATGCTGCACTTTTGTTGGCCACTTCTTCCCGCACGCACAAACTAATGAAACATTCGCTCACGAAATTTTCCTCACGAACTCACTTTTTCTCTCCTTTTTTCAGTTCCCGTGACAACGGTTAGTGGAGTGCTGGGCAAGCAGGCGAGTCTACCGTGTGACATCACGCCACTGGAGCGTGACGATGCCGTGTACATGGTGCTCTGGTTCAAGGAGGACGACAACGAGCCGCTGTACAACTTTGACGTGCGCGGTCGCCAGGTGGCCCAGGCGCGGCTCTCGTCCTCGGACAAGTATTTCGGGAAGCGGGCCTTTTTCCGGGCCACCAGCCACCCGGCCCAGCTGCTCGTCGATGAGATCAAGCTGATTGACGAGGGCATGTACCGGTGTCGGGTCGATTTTCGCAACAGCCCTACCCGCAACCTCAAGATCAATTTCACTGTGATAGGTAAGGGAGCATGGAGGATGGAGAGGCGCCTCCATCGGTCGTCGTCCTTCTCGGTTCTCATTACAACCAAATCCCCATCATGTTGGAGTATTTTTAACCGAATCTGTCTCTGTGTGTGTTTGGGTGTGTTTCGTATGTTGCAGTGCCACCGGATCGGCCCATCATCTACGATTCGAGGCGGCGCGAGAAGGCGAACACGGTCGAACCGTACAGCGAGGGCAGCGACATCGCGCTCATATGTGAGGTCAAAGGAGGTACGTCGTGGACTCGTGGCGCTCAGGATAGTCCCGCGGATAGTCCTTTGGCCAATGGCGTCATGGTGTCTCATTTTGTTTGTTTGATTGTTTGTGCTTTGCTTGTGTTCCCCCGAAGGCCGGCCTCGACCGAACGTTACCTGGTACCTGGACAACAGCGTCATCGACGAGTCATTCGAAACGCGGCCCGACGGGACGACGGTCAATCATCTGTCCTATCCAAACATCGGCCGGCAACATCTGGACGCCCGACTGATGTGTGTCGCTAGCAATACCAATCTGACGCCGCCCAACAATAAAGTCGTCGTCCTCGATGTCAACCGTAAGTAGTCGAAGAGCGGGGGGAGAAGCAGGAATCGGAGCCCCGGGTCCGGGTCCTATGGAAATGAGCTCTATATTGATACTCACCGGCCCTTTTCGGTTGGGAACTGGGAACTTTCCAACAGTTAAACCCGTTGCCGTGCACATCATGGCGAAGGAGAAGTTCGTGTCCGCCGATAAACGGTACGAGATTGAGTGTAAAAGCTCGGGCTCACGGCCGGAAGCGGCGATATCGTGGTGGAAGGGCACCCGTATGCTGAAGCGTGTCACAAAGAATGTAAGTATGTGCAGAAAGTCATGACTGTTTGATGTGCTTGTTATAAATCCTCCCCCAAAATGGGTTGTGTCTTTTGACAGTTGGCAATGTTATCGCTTTAGTATCACCCTGCACTGAAGGTGTTACATGGCATCCCCAACTGAGCAGTGCTTGATCCTTACTTGATACTAAGAATCGTTGTCTTTCCAATAAGAGTGATTCGTAGAAAAGAAATCAAATCGTAAATTCGTAGAAAAGAAGTCTCCTCAGCAGCAACCAGTTTCGAATATTGGCTTGCACCGTTCTGTATTGAGAAAGTGTCTCTGTTTCTTTCATGCGAAAATCCTAATAACGTTGTTATGAATTCCAGTAGCACTTTCCATATGCACAGTGCATTGGATGACTGAGATGGTGGGCACTAAATATTCAATACCCTGTCCGTGTCATAATTGCCATCAGCAGCAGCATCAGCAACGTGATTGAAACGTAAAATTGCTTCCTTGCACCAGGCACAAAAGGTGCAAAACGAGAGAGAGAAAAAAAATGCGTAAAGCGAGAAATGCTTTCCCGTAGGCGTATCCGCCCCCACGACGACGACGTCTTCCCGATTGGATTTTATGTTTCTCCAGCTCCCGACAGCACCCCTGTCGGCACTTATATCCACTCTCGTCTCTCGTCCTCTCCCTCGTTTCACAGTTCTCCGAGACCGGAAATCAATCGCTCAGCGTCATATCGTACACACCGACGGTCGACGACGATGGCAAGTATTTGACGTGCAAGGCGGAAAATCCACTCATTCCGGACAGTGCCATCGAGGACAAGTGGCGGCTGGTGGTGCACTGTAAGTAGATGGTTGACGGCTTGACGGCGAGCTGGCTGGAATTTTTGCCTTTCAAATGTGGGATTCGATTTGAGCTCCAAGATTGTCCGTCGTCGTCGTTGTCGTTGTCGTGGTGATGAAATGTATTAATTATGCTTCGCAACAAGAGCGCCCGGCGTAGAAGAAGGAAAAGGAGAGAAGCAAATCCGGCCTACTACTCCGGCGTCACTTTTGTTCCGGCTCAATTAGGGGAAAAATGGCAAAAGTTTTCCATAAGATTTATGCTCGAGCTCGAGAACTCGAGAGAGAAAGAGTCGAGTTCCTGTGCCCTGAATAGGTAAATTGGTACGCTTTATTTTTATTCCTCCTTCCTGCGTGTTTATTATGCTACCGAAGCTACAAAGTATCCTAGGTTGAAGTGGGAAGGAAATTGAATTTCTTTATTGCCAGACACAACTTTGTGTCAGTCAGTTTCGGTTCGATTTACGATGAACTTCTCCTAGCGCAACGTATTTCGGGCCACATTTTTACTGCACCCCATAAACGGCCAAATCTTTCAACAACGACGATCTTGCTTATCAGCAGCAATCACGCTCGAGGCCGCTGGCTCTAATCTACATAATTGAGACGCACACGGGGCACAGGCATTGAAAATTGAAAATCACACCATACCGACTGCGTGGCTCGTGGACATCAAACATCGTCGTCCTTTTGGAAGGTCGTTTGCCCAAAAGTTTTGCATAACTGCCTACTAGGATAGTACATCAAGAAGTTCAACTCAAAATAGTACAGACAGTGTCCGATAAGCAAACGTGGGCCGGTTTGTCTGAGTCGTATACGTATTTCGTCAGGTTCTTTTGGATGTGGATTGCTTGCTTGCATCGGTACGTCCATCGAGACGTTCGGGGCGCTATTTATGTTTTGTACGCCAACGTGTTTATGCAACCATGAAATGATAAAAAGCAGACACTTGAATTTGTCCCCTCGAAAGTTTTTATGCTGTGTTGGGGATTTTTTTGGCCTCCGCCGGCCACGCGAAGTCGCTCGCCACTTAAGTGCGAGTGCAGGAATCCTGCAAAGGATCCTTTCCTTACCGTACTATGCGGCAGGACTCGACATCCTCGACTGAGTGGCCCTAAGAGAGTGAAAGAGAGAGCCAAAACAAAACCGAATTTCTTGGATAGAATGGTACGGTTCGCTACTTGTTAAAAAGAAAAGAAAAGAGAGTACGCAACGGGGAGGACAGAACTGGCCAGATCCGGAACGCTACGGGCGAGAAAAACATAAAATGCGGGGCCCCACTTGGACGAATGGACTCGCGGGACGGGGTGGAATTCCAACCATGTAATGTAATAAAACTGAGAGAGCGCAGTGCTCGAGATGCGTACCGATGGCCCGGCGATGGCACTTTGGCGTGTGGGGCCGGAAGAACAGAAGAGCGCCAGCAAAACATTTGCATCGCAGAAGGTCAGCAGGAAAAAATCCCCGACAAGGATACCCCAGCGCAGAGTGGAGCAGATAAAGCGAAAAGTGTTGTGAAGAACTTGCTTAAAGGCAAGTTTCCGCCAGCAGCAGAATAAGTCGGTCGGCGCGCTTTGATGACTGATTGTGTAAATAAGCCACATCGACGATCATAAAATGTTGTGATTTTATAATGGGTTTTTGCATTTTCACTCGTCGGGATTATTTCGCGTTTCACTGGGAACCAACAGCACCACCAAGACCACGATTCCCTGTTGTTTAGTAATGAAGCCTTCCCCGGTAAGTGCTGCAATGATTGAGTTGAGTGGATCCAGCAGCACCCGGCGCCCGGAGCCAGAGTAGATCTAAGTGAATCGTTGTATCGCTGAATGTCCTTGTTCGTCCTAGCCGCGACGTTGACTCGAGAGGGCTTCACGAAGCCGACGACGACGACGACAGAAGAGGAGAAAATCTTGGAGCGCGAATCTGGGGATCTATGGAGCAATAATTCTTTGCTTCAGTTACTTCGTTGCTCTCTGCTGTTTCATTTGATGCAATGTTTTGTTAATGTTGAATGTTTCATTGTTTCGCCGCCTCTAGACACGCCAATTGTGAAGCTACAGATGGGATCCTCTTTGAACCCGGACGACATTAAGGAGGGCGATGATATCTACTTCGACTGCCACATCCAATCCAACCCCAAACCCTACAAACTGGCCTGGTATCACAACGTAAGTATGACGGCAGGTTCCTGGGCGAGCGAAATCTAGGCCAACCGGCCATAAGAATCCGTTGAGCGTGACTGACTCGCAACTCGTCGCTCAGAAATCTGCTTATTACTATCCAAGCCCCCCTTCGGGGGTCACTGTCGCGGTCGAAACCAAGTGCTCTTTGATCGAAGTAGCGGTTGATGTCTCTGTTTTGTTTCTGTTTTTTTTAATGAGAGTTTGACGTTCTTTGATGGCTTAACGACGTTTGGTGAAGCTTAAAATACACCGGGCCCCACCCGAGTGTTCTCGATTACCGTTTTCGGTTAAAAAAAAAGCGCCGCTTTTACGTTTAATTCCTCTCCAAATTGATTAACGTACTCAATGTTTACGACAAATGCAAATGTTTATTCAAAACATCATTGCAGTGGCGGCGATGGCGACGTTCCGTTGCGCGTTGCCATGGCCGTAACCGGCCTAATAATGTTGTCCCCGGTGGTGCTCCGTTAGCCCACGAAAATGCAATTAACCGGCACTCGCAAACCATTAGCTTACCGCGAGCAGACGAGTACGTGAGTTCGAGGGGCGCCTCTTTTTTTCTCTTCGCTTCCTCCACCACCAGCAGCTGGCCCCCTCCCCCCTCTCAAAAATGCCAGGTAGCATAACAGATGATGGTTGAGGTTCAAGATTACACTTCGTTTTGCAAGGCTTTTCTGCCGGTACTACCGGTGCGGTGTGGGTTTATTAAGAGCGACGAGGCCTCCGCCTAAGCTTGGCCGCCCACCGACCCACCCATTTGCCAGCCAACTCTCGGTAGCAGCAGCAGCAGCAGCAGCACGTGTAAGAACGAGGATAACTCCGCTCTGCTCTGGCCCTCGCTCCCGTCGCGCAACCGTTTTGCCGTTTTACTTTTTTGTGGTTCATTTTATTTTTCACTTAAACTCGCATTACACGAAACTTGGCGTGTAGTCAACAAGGCGTGCGCCTCTTTGGTTCCCAAAAACCCAAATCCAAGGAGCCCGAGGTTCGCGAAGGAGGAGGAGCGGCTTAATTTTACTCGGATGATGAAGCGAAGGTACTGCTGCATGTGCTTATGTAATTGGTTTTTTTTTCGCTTCTCTCCTTTCTCTCTCTCTCTCTCTGCTCTTGCTCATCTTCCTGCTGCTGGAACGCGGAATTACAACCCAAACACCGCGGCCCACCTTCCCACATCGTAGGGAAATGAACTGCATCATAATGTCACAGCTGGCATCATCCTGTCGGACCATTCGTTGGCTTTGCAGGGCGTTTCCCGGAACTTAGCTGGTGATTACACGTGTATGGCGGCAAACACGGAAGGACGCGGTACCAGCAATCATGTCACACTTCGCGTGCGCTGTAAGTATCCTTTCTTCTGATTGGCGCACTTCCTCGTCCACAATTTGCCTTTTACAGCTGTTACATTTTAACACCGGGTTTTACATTTTACATTCCTATACCAACATTTGTTCCAATTGGATTGGAAAGAAATGTCTTTACACACTTTTGCACCTGTCATTGTAATTAGTATCCGAAGAGCGGGCGAGCACTGGGCACCAGTAACGGAAGCTCGAAGTTTTTAATTTTCCTCACTGTCAATGGCGTGCCATTGACCATCATGCTTTTACTTTTACCGTACAGACGCGCCCATTTGTGCAACGGACCGGGAGGAGCTGCTCGGTGCACTGAAGCACGAAACGCTGCAGCTGAAGTGCGAAGTCGATGCTTCGCCAGCGGCCGAGTCCTTCCACTGGACGTTCAACTCCTCGGGCGAACAGACGGAACTGCCCTCTCGGCTGCACTCCAGCGAGGTAAGTTGCGCTGTGGTGCGCTGTGGTGTGGTCCTCCATCGCATCGTTCTTGGTCTACTCCGGTCTGGAGTCCTAGATCTGCGAAGCGAAGTCCACGAAACCAATGAAGAGAGTGAAACAAAACTCAACAAAAAGTAAAGGAGAGATAGATGGAAAAAGAAAACACAAAGGCAGGCGCATCCTGAAACGCGGATAATGAATGCGGATGCTCTCCGTGTTTCGAGGTGGTAATTTGATGTTTGGTTTCATTTCATTCGCTGTCCGTTTGTTGCCGTCGCCGTCGCCGTCGTGGTACGTGGCCGTCTATTCGCTTGCTGATTGCTCTCCTGGCAACCGACATATCCGTTTGTGCTGGTTCGTAGACGGGGTTATCGAGGCTTAATTATACTCCGACATCGGATCTGGACTACGGGACGATATCCTGCTGGGGAAGGAACGCCATCGGTGTGCAGAAGTCGCCCTGCATCTTTCAAGTGGTGGCCGCAGGTACGTACGTTGGAAGTTAAATTAAAAATACTGATGCACCCTCCCCCTTGCTTGGTTGCTTGGATTCCTTAATTTACTTACTACTAAAATTGAGACACAGTTCTACTCAGTTCTATCTGGTGTCGAAATTGAACTAGCGTCAATCAGAACAGCTCACTGCACAATTCGATACGACCTGCCAGCACTGCACTGTTACTGTGTGTGTCTCTGGGTGTGTGTCTGCCCGCAAACTAATTCCGATAATCTTTCACTGGGAAACACCCGCCCCACAATCTAACCACATGTTTCTCCTTTTGCCGCAACAGGACGACCATTCGCGCTCCAGAATTGCTCGGTATCGAATCAATCAGCGGACTCACTGCACATCGAGTGCATCGAGGGTTTCGACGGTGGTCTACCGCAGATGTTCCTGTTGGAGTTGGTCGAGGTGCCGGTGCTGCGGTTAGTTCGGAACTTGAGCTTACAGGTATGTCATGCTGAGTAAGTTTACTTGCCAGAAAGTACGTCTCGTCCTCGTTCTCGTTCGGCCATGTCCATCTGAACGAGAGAGAATCCCATAAATTCAGATCCACTATTTCGTTCCGGGGGACCGTCGGACCG
>NC_064874.1:45874402-45876902 GCF_943734745.1 Anopheles darlingi
AACTTCCTACCTTGACAAACTTAGACAGGGCTACTTGGATAAACTTATAATCTAACAAAAGAATATTTATTTGTATATTTTCGATGACCCAGCACGTGGCTACGATGGGCACCGTAAAAAGTACATTTTCGCAGACTTGCCTTTCAAGATTGGATGCCATAAACGTAATTTTGATCCAATCTTAACCAAAATAGAACCAAATATTCTTGAAAAGTTGACGTTTAATATGATATTCTGCACAAAATTTCTGCACGAAAAATCGTCAAAAATAAGCCGTCTTTTGACCCGAAATAACCGAAGCTAATTCAATGCAAGGCTTCCCTCCACGTCTTGACGAATACACGATCCTCCTCCCTTCCAGTTTGGGTGCCTTAAGTGCCATTTTCTTCCGTGTGTACCGTTCCGCGAAACGTGCCCTACCCTACGATCAGTTACACTACGATCGCTGCCATCGAGGGGAAAAAGGCCGCCATTTCCGCCAAATTTCTTCTGTGGAAATCGTATCGACTCGTAATCAGAATCACTTTGCCCTATTGATTACCAAAAGGGAGTGGGGGTAGCCCGAGGCCCCCCGGGGGTGGCCACGGTGTTGTCTTTATGCTGGTAGCGTTTGCTTGCGCAAACAACAACAACAACAACAGCAACGGTAGGCGCAAATCTTTGGAAAAGTTTCTATTTTCCACCGACCGTCAAGCGGGTGGGTGGGGGAAGGGGCACGCTGTGTATGTTGAATTATTTATCAGCTCAACGTCAACCGGAAGAAGAAGGACGTTATGCGCGCGCGAAAGAAAAGGGTTACCGGTTGTTCCAAGTACGCCAAGCAGCCTGCCAACGATGCTTTGCTTGCTTGTTCGCCGGTTCCAGGGAGTGAACGGTGGGTGGTGGTTTCGTCGGAAAAGACCGGCCGGAGGGGAGGAATCTTTGGCGCAAATTTGGCACCACCGGTGCTAGATACATTAACAAGGCCGAGCAAAAGTGGAAGCCAGGAACGAGGAAACGGGTACGACCGGGGGAAGAAATTCGTGGAGCTCTTCACAGATTTTGTCCAGAAATCCACTCGCTCGGGAGCAAATTGTTTCACCTTTAAGGAACAGTTTCCTCCAGTTCCAGGATCACATGCTTTTGCTACAAAATGGAGTAGACACCATCTTGTTATGTTCTTTAAAGTCATCGTAGTAGTCGTAGCAAGCAAGTTCGTCGTCCAGCAGAACGGTTGTCACTGTCCGTGTTCTTCGTTTGCCCTTCATCGTTGTTGTTGACGAATTAATTAAGTGAAAGCACACGCGCTAGGGGGGGATCTATGAAATCGTATTAATATTGCTTACCAAACATTTGACAAGTCAGGCAAATGCGCCATTACAAACACGCTACCACACACACGGCGCACGGCCTGCCCTGTCCAACCGAGAACCCCTTTGGGAGTGAGGGATCCCTTGGAGTTGTAGAACACTTAGCTCGCCCGCTAAGTAATGGGGTTGGCCATTTTCGGCTCGGCTTGCATCCATAAACTGGGCGGTCGGTCGGTCGTGCGCGATTAGAGATCGTTGTGCGGCTGTGTAAGTAATCACAGCCATTCCGGAATGGAAAAGTTTTAATTGCAGCGTGTTAATTGCCCTTCCAGCGTTCCAGCCCGGGAGTTTTGTTGCCGAGGATTCGCGCAACAGGAGCTGGAAGGTGTTTGCGGAAGGACCCCCAGGACCCCATCATCCTGGTGGTCCTGGCGTGGCCAATCGCACGGACAGACGGACGGACGGACAGCTGCTGCTGCTGCTGCGATATCGATAGTTAAGTTCGCAAACCGACGTTCATAACAAACTCATTGAACTTTAACGTTGTATTCAAAATGTTTAGGCGTAGTGGTTGTCGTGGTGGTGTTAGGTGGTGGCGATGGTGGCGGCGGGGTCTCTCCTCTACCTTCTCTCTCTCTCCCGAGAAACTCATCGTTAAACTAAAATTAAACTGCAAGCAGTGCAAATTCTCTGACAAGCCAGGCAGACGGACGTCCGTGTGGAGCGGGGTGGTGGCTTCATTCGCCGAGGATCGACGACGTGGCAGGCGCACGTCAGGAAAATTGAGAAGTTGGAAAACTCAACCTCCACCACCACCATCACCACCACCATCACCACCAGCAACTGTTAATAACTCAATTAAGACACTCTTGCGTGACTGGAACCGACGGTGGTGGCGTCGACGGTCGACTGGCTGGCTGGCTGGCCAGCTGGCTGTCTGCATAAGAACCGGGCCTTTACCAGCCTCGGTTTTATCGGCCATCGGTCCGTCCCATCGGCAGTTTTCACACTTCCCTACATATGCACACTGGACCTCCACTCCACGACGTGTCGGTTTTGACGTTGCCGTTGCGCTTTTGATGTGCATGTGGCGCGTGAATCGAACATAGTATTGCTCCCCTTGTGCGTGCGTGTATGTGTGCTTTTGGTACTATGTGGTACGCTGAGAACGATTAGCAGAGGCGCGGTGCCAGAGGAAAGCCAATAAAAAG
>NC_064874.1:45884402-45914402 GCF_943734745.1 Anopheles darlingi
AAGCGCAGAAATTCTTTAGAATTTCAACCCTCGACCATTAGACATGTCAGTCAGCTGAGGTACGATGACGTCATGCCGGACACGACATGGATTCCCTGGAACCATCAATCCTGGTCGGTCCTGGTCCAAATAAATGAAGCGAAATCGGGATCGCTGCACCGTTGCATCCTGACATCGTTGCATCGTTGCCAGGGAAACGCGAATCCTACTGCAGCTGCTGCTGCTACTAGATGACACTAGAAACGTCAGGTAGTGACAGCTGTCGATGAGCATTTTGCACGGTACCGGCACGGCAATGTCGTCGCTTTCGATGAGAGGCTTCCGTTTCATGTCCTCCATCACCACTACTACTACTACTAGTAGCAGCAGCAGCAGCAGCAGCTGGTAGTTGCTTTGGAGCTCGTGACAGGAGAAATCGGGAGCACACAACATAACCTTTCAAACTTTGTGACGACTTAATTCCGAATGCCGTTCCCGGAGCGTCAGAACATCGGTCGGTCGGTCGGTCGGTCGGCGTTTCGGTCGTAAAACGGTCGGGAAAAGAAACAAAGAAACAAACACAAAAAAAACAACAACCAACCACCGAACGCAAAACCCCGCGGAAACAAACAAATACTCCCACTCCTCCCCCCGGGAGGGCTCTCGAGTGCACGAAGCACTCCCGTTCCCCCCGTTCGCTGTCACGAGTCCGTCACGAGGGAATCGTATCGACCATGACGCCACCCCAAGGGGGCTGGCGGGCGCTGGAAAGTGTAACTTTAAAACCTCCATTATAAAAGTGCTTTAGACAGTTTCGAACCCACCATTGGTGGTGGTGGTGGTGGTTGAGGGTGTGGGCTGACGGACGATCAAAGGTAATTTCCGGTGGCGCGTTGAAAGTGGCTTAATACGCGCCCGTGCTGCAATACACACACACACACACACACACACGGTCGTGGAGGGCCTACTACTACTGTATGGTAAATCAAACGAATCCATTCGCCATCCATACCAACCCCCCCACCCCGGGAAAGCCGTTGTCTACGGGAGGAGAAACGAATTTGCATTCCGGACCACTCCGGGACGCGATCCGGTGGAAGGGTATCGCGTGGTGCCACTGGCGTGAAGCCGCCAATCGATGGTGGTGGAAGGTGATTGCCTGCCTGCCTGCAACAACGGCAGCAGGAAAAAAAAAGAAAATGTGGAAAAAACCAGCAGCAGAAAGGGAACAACAACAGAACAGGCGGAAGGAAGCAACCCCCTTGAAAGGGGGTTGGAAATGGAAACTATAATTTGAATCTATCGTTACCGGGGGCCGGATCAATCAACTCCTTCAATTGTTCGATTTGCCGCTGGAGTGTGGCGCACCCACCACTGACTGGACTGTTGGATGTTTCCACGTCAAGCGACAGACACACACACACACACACACACACAAACGGGCGGCTTGTGGCCATCTGAAAAGTCCATCAAGCGCCATCCAAGCAAGCGGCTCCCGAGGTTGCGAAGCATGAAGTCGTTGCGGCGCGAACATGCCATTTATGGATTCAACCGTTTGGTTGTTAGTTTGTTTTGCCACCATTTTCCACAGCCGTCCGGGTGAAATGTTTTAGAATTTTCCACTGTTTCCCTGTGGCCGAAAGGGCGGATGTTGCGCTCCGCCATTTAGAGGATTCACCGGAATGAGAGATTATGCGGTTGTGCGTAAGTGTGTGTGTGCCATCCGTTGTTGAGGTTGTGCCCAGAACCACAGCATTACGCATCACATCACGGACTATCACCTGCAGCAGTAGCAGCAGCAGCAACAGAAATGCGAAGGAAAACGAGGAGGAAAACAATTACTAATTCACGAGTGGCCCAACCACCACCAAATGGCCGCGGCCGTCCTTTTTAATTTCGGGACAGTTTACGATTACGAAAACGCGACCGCGACGCGAGTGGATGCTCCGCTTCTGCTGGCCCTCCTTCCGCCATTTACTTCCGCCATTCCACGTTCCGTTCGTTTGCGGCATCCGGTGGTGGCCGCAATCCCACGTATACGCAACGCAACGGAATGCTGTTTGCTGCTGCAAAATTAAAAACCCCCCCGCTTGGCCACCACCAAAATGGCCGGCTCGAGATTGTGATGCTCGTGGCGGTGGTGGTCGTTTGTTTATTTGTTTTGTAAATGACTGACATGGCGCAATCGCTAGCTAACGACCAAGCAAGCGTTGCGTTCCCTTTGGAGGTCCACCATTTTAATACAAGAATTGCGTGATCCATCGGTGTGCGAAAATGGTTGGTGCGCAATGTGCAACACAACACTCGCGGACTAATGTGTCACGGAGCCAGCGTCCTAATGCGACAATGCCAGAATTTTAGTGGCCACCACCACTACACTTGACTGCTTGAATGATTCACCACCCCCGGGGAAGGGTGTGTGGTGGGCAGTTGAAAGCAACAATTACACTCCGCGACCTGACGCGACCTGTGTTAATCGAGGGCCGGTGAATGAGGAGCGATGGGAGGGCCCGAGAGGGTACGCAATGTCCTGGGGGACCGGTCACCCGTTTACCGCAGCGAATTAATGAAGTAATCAGGGACCTCAAGTAGGCCCTGGGCTTCGCTATCGGCAATCCGGAGAACGGGGACCGAGGACCGGGACCGGCATGTAATTACGCTGGGGCAGGTTAACGATTCTTTCGGTCACACATTCTCGGAAACGGAATATTTCAATATTTCAATCTGGCATCCGTGTGTGTGCGTTCCGTCCAATTAGCGTTCGTTGCTGGACGCTAAAGGTTGTCAGGATGCACCGTCGCGTCCCGGGTTTAAACTGTTGTCCCTCGCGCCCGGCACCATATTCCGGGATTCTCCACATTATTGTTTCCGAACGAACGGGCCATCGGGGTCGTAATAATTATGCTTCACACGAGGACAACCCACCAAGGGACGCTCTCGAAAAGGGAAGCGCATCAGCAATCGGGGAAGACAACTAACTAGGCCGTCGGTTGGGGTTTCGGGTCCGCGAACGTGACTTTCCTGACTT
The DNA here is from genome assembly GCF_943734745.1 of Anopheles darlingi. Lineage (NCBI taxonomy): Eukaryota > Metazoa > Arthropoda > Insecta > Diptera > Culicidae > Anopheles > Anopheles darlingi. The sequence goes on from NC_064874.1 coordinate 45,887,410, forward strand.
GGTTCCGATGTTCGTTCCGTACATCCACCGAAATGTGTCGATATTTGTCGCTGCATATGTGCCACCGACGAAGGTCACACGACCGACCGTGTGCGTCTGTCTGTGTATCCGGTGGCCCTTCTAGTCGTGCGCCGGATTTATTGTTGCCCCCGTACGCGCGCGCGCCCGCCCCGGCCGGGGGTCCCTAAATAAATAAATAAATAATAATAAATCCAACCGAACGAAAAGCGGGGGAATCAGAAAAACATAAATCACAATAAGTGATAAATTATATGTTTGGCCAACCGGTGGGCCACCACCGGCCGGGCAGGCGCTACTAGACCTCCGGTACGTGCGTACGTTTTCGGCTTTAATGTTTACCCTCGTATAAGGGATCGTGAGCGCTAATGCCGGGGCCTCGCTTGGTGTGAAGCTGAAGAAAGGACTGACTTGAAAGCTGGATCTGGATTAAAGGTGCCGAGGGGTGGGGGGATGGGGGGGCTCGTGACACATCTCGGTGACACTCGGAGGCGTCCACAGCACCGGCGTCCCTGGCGAACGGGACAAAAGACAAATGTAGCACCGATCGTTGATGAGGAAAACGCAAAACATAAATCGACGAAACGAACGATGACGCGAGCAATCAAATCAAAACTGGCGTTGGCATCGTCGTCGTCGTCAACGTCGTTGTCGTCGTCAACGTCGTCGTCGGCCTACTGCTCGGATGGATTGCTGCTCTTTGTAGAAAGCACTTTGCGCAGGGAATGATTATTCGCTGAAGGAATCCCTTTCGCCATTGCGCCATTGCGCCCGTAGGAAGGTGGCATTAGGTTCTGGGTGCGAGGTGCTGGCCTAAAACACCCACAAAACACACCCACTAGCGCTCGTTTCCAATCAACGCCGGCAACGCGCCTAGCGGTGTGGGAAAATTCATTTCCGTTTGAATCAATTTCCAATTTTCACCTTCATCGTCATCGTTCGCCGGTGGCGCCGTGAAGCAAAAGGCTTAATAATTGACTGATTTCGTGGCCCCCGTGCGAGCGCTTTCCAGGCAGTTTTGGCACACAATTCGTCAGCGCCAAGCGACGTTCCTGGACCGATTCGTGTGCCAGCGGAACGCAACCTTTGAAATACGCAGATTCCAGCTGGCGGGGGAGAGAAGTGCTCTGTGAGAGAAGAACATAAGAATCTATTAACCGAAACGCACTAAAGCGAAGCGAACTGACGCTGACTTCCATTCCTTCCGGGAAAAACCTTTGCACTGTTGTAAGCAGCAACAGGTTTAAATGACGGTTACGATTTCGATTCCGCTCGTTCCAGCAAACTTCTAACCGGTCCCGATGTGGTTTGGAGCCCTTTCCCTCTCCTCCTCCCTTTAAAATGGGTCAAGTGAGAGCGCCCTAGCCCGCAACCCACCTTCACCTTCCACCTTACGGCTCATTACTTTTATCGACTTCGATTGCCGTAATCCATTTCATCTGCTTGGAGTGGATCTCGGGAATGCGGATGATGGAGGATGTGAGGGGCAGGACGTGAGGGTTGTGAGGTTTTTTGTTCTTTATTTATTACCAGCTTGTTCCACCAGCCGCTCCTTACCTGCCGTGCTGCGTGAAGGAGAGTGATAAACTTCATCCAAACATCAAACCACCCCACGGAGGGGGTGGTGGCAAAGGGACGTCACGAGTGCGTCAGCAAAAACCCACAGCTCGGCCCAAGTGCCGGTCTCCGGGCTTCTTCTTTAATGGTTTGTTTGATTTTAGAATGCGGCCTGCAATGCAAGGCGCCACAGGATACTCAACGGAGAGGGAAAAACGAGGAGTATGAGTGTGTCTGTGTGTAAAAAAGAAAGCGGAACTAACGGGTGGTGACTGGGGGCGTTGGGTGGGTGGGACGGTGTCTTAACGAGGGTGTAAATGTACGCGGTAGAAGCACCAGGTTGGAAAATTTTATTACTCTAATTAATTACTACTAACGAATATTAATTGCAGCGTGCTTATGAGGCGTGAAGTGATTAAGCGGCCAGCGGCCCACCGGAGGCCCACCATCCCGTCGAATGATCTTTTCCAGACATTATTCGCCATCCTGAGAGCGCGCCTCTCTGCTCCGTTCCCGGTCCCGATGCCCCGATAAAGAGTGTGAGGAAAAAAACGACGAAACGGGCTGGACGAATTCCGTATTTCTTCTTTTCTTTTTGAAACCCTCACCCCCTTCCCGGCTCAACGGAACAACGGAATGGAAGCAGCTTGGATTGTTTACACGATGGAAGATAATTAGAGGAAACTGTTTGATTTACCACCGGGTGCCGCCATTTTTGCAAAAGGCAACCACGAACCGGAGAGCGATCATCGGTTCGATGTTGAGCATTGGCGTCTGCGTAGCGACCGCTCGCGAAACACAAAACATTTCATGACGCCACATACATTGAAAACGTTGGCTTGTGTTGTTGTTGTTTGGTGCGATCTATCTTGAAGCGAATTGATTATCTTCGAAACCTGCTTTTGACTCACCACGTTCACTTCAAGAAGCTGCCAACGTACCAGAACAACTGGAACATGCCAAGAACATCAGAAGTACATATAACAGGACGAGAAATTTGTTGCTCGCATTCTAGTCAACACGATCGCAAGATACGATAACAATTGCAAGCAGTGCTCAGACCATTCTGCTGCCTAGAAATGCTCCATTTAGTTTAATTTCTCAATTCAATTCTTGTTTTAAGTTTTTAGTATTGTAATAAAGTATATTATTTACATTTACGAAGAGGATATCCAATTAATCAACCCGGAGTGCTACAGCGTTATGCAAAATATTGTCCTTAATATAACTAATTCTATTGATCAATAAATAAACTCTACTACTATTACTAGGTGCGCTGGTAAGTCCTTTAGTTTTTCATATCAGTGCCAATCCGAAAGTTGGAAGAGTATTGATCACATGATGACATGAAGATTATTGGATCTTTGGCCACACTCATCTCGGAAGTTCTTGCCGGGATAAGAACATCGGGATAAGTACACACTGGAGTTTAGAACGAAAACCAATATGCCGGTACACTGTATTGACCAATCCAATATACCGAAAACCAATATACGGTTATGGTTCCACTCTGAACGTATATCTGGATAAATTGGAAATCAAATTATCCGTTGTTGCCAATAGTGATGCCTATTGAACGGAGATTTGGATGGTTTCAGCAGCATTGATTCCTTTCTGGAGGATACCAACCTCGTGGTTTAGTTATTGAGAGTCCTACCCAGTTCCTGAGGACTTTTATCGGTTTCGTAGATTTGTAATCCGTCTAGTTTGTAAAACGGATTCTTTCCAAAGCTTTCCTAAGTGAAAGACAATGCTTCCTAAGTGAGTCGTCGTTAGAAATAATCCAAATGCTTTTTCTTACCAAATACAACTGGATGCCTTCCACTTTTTTAAGTAATTTGAAAATTGGAACATAAGCGAGCATTAGCTCTCGAATTTCTTCTCAATTTTCCATTTGCATTCACTTCCATTTTGCGCATTGGGAATATTTTTACTTATTACTTAGACAGGCAAATGTTAAGAAACTTTTTAAATAGCGAATTGTAGTACCGCCAAAAGTTTACCTTTTGTTTGTATAACATCTCGATCCCATATAATTTATGCAGATTTGCATCCTGGAAGGATTTTTGATCTTCTAGAGGCGTTTTGTTTTGCATTTTATTTCAGTAGACCTTTAAGTCTTTTCAGCTTATTTTTGTGGACCGCTTTCGATAATATTCCAATTACCACTTTATCCTCAATGTACGTTTTAGCTGCTATTTTTAATTCATGTTGGTGTTTTGTTGCAAAATGTTAATTGTGTTTAGCAATCCTCATCCTTCGGAACATAATTTTATCAACACAAGCTTCGTAGTTTTATCACGGTTTAGTAATGTTTACCGCTATACAACCGGTACCGGTGCGTAAAAACAATATTGAGAAAACATTTTACAGCTTTAAAGGCATCCCCCCATGTCAGCAGCGCAATTTGTTTGCGATGCGCCGGAACGCTCATTGCGCTCCCGGCAAGTCCCGGCGTTTTCGAGAATGAGAATGAAAAAAAGAATTTCCTCCAGTGTCTAGCGTCCATTTTGTGCTGCCCGAATTCCGCCTGCAATTCTGAAGTTAGTTTCTCCTGCTAGTGTGTGTGTGTACCGGGGTCTAACGTTCGGGCCCCCGGAAACATAAGTGCACGATGCACGCCGCGGCCACTGCACTGCACAGTCGCCAGGAAATGAAGACTATTTACCCACCACCGCGGAACTGCTCGCGGCACAATGAGCCCCATTGTGATGCAGGGAAAAAGCGGGACCACTCCCTCCCCCAATATCCCTCCCACCCCGGGTGTAAAGATCGTCGAAACCAAAACTAGAACACTTGCTGCCACGGACGATGTTGGTGCTGCTGTAGCCTCGGTTTAGGTTCCGCAGTACATTTGACCGACCCCGTTTGGCCCGGGTTCCGATGCTGCATCCGATGGCCTGGACGGTGCACTTACTCGTGTTGCTGGCGTTAGCGAGTCCCGCCCGGGGGGAAAGTAGTTTCCCGAATCCCGATAATGTGATAATACTCGCTGCAGGAGCATTTCTGCTGTTCTGCTGTTCCAAAATCAAGTGGTAACCTTCCTCTCCTGCCCCGAGTGAATGTTTATGTTGAAGGCGTGCACGAGCGCACGCCGAGAGATGAGCGAGATTTGAGTTTGCGTTCGCTGCGTTCCGTCGCAAACCGTCGTGGCCGCGACCGGTACGGTGGTAAACTCATCAGCCAAAGTGTACCGAACACCAATAGAGGGTTCCAGTGTGCTGTATGCTGAAGGTAAAGGTACACACATACACACACACAGACCCGAACAAACACACGCACACGCACATTCATGGCGCACATTGTTGTTGACTGTTACGCGGAAACGGAACCGCAGTGATCGTTCCCTGGCGCTGGTTTCAAATTCGGCAACATGCCAGGCAACGATGAAGCGCCACGCGGGCAGAATCGTCGAACACGGTGGCCGTTGGCGTGGTGAAAATGCTCGAAAGAGTTAGTACTCGGCACCTCTTCCCTACCCACCTGAAGCACCTCCTCCTGGAACTCCCTTTCACTAACCAACCGCTGCTTGACCAACCGCTGTTTTCGAGCTCGAGGTGGCAATGATCCGCATGAATGAGTGCGTGCCTACGTTCGCCACTCTCCGCCTCTATGTCCGAGTCCGAAGTGCGAAAACAGAAGTTAGCATCAACAAATAATAAAACTCGCGCCTCGTGCCACTGGATGGACCGACCGTCCATCCGGCCGTCCGTCCGTCCGTAAACGATGGCCGCCGGTTTTACATGGCTAAGCCTCGTTTAGGGAAATTTAAATTTTGGGTCACCAGCGAGCCCCGGGGCGAGTTTTCCAACTCCCTGTGCTGTGGTTGCGAGCGAGCGAGACCACCATTGCCGATGTGCCGATGGTCGGTCGGTAATCGCCATTCCTAATATTGTATTCAACAGATGCGTCGATCCGGAAGAAGAACAGGAGGGGATGAGGTGGTTTTGTGGCCCGGGCGTATGTCAATCATGGGGACAAGGCATACGTCAAATGCGGGCGAATAAAATTTGTAGCGAGTGTGACATTTCGCACGATCATGTGAAGCTGCTTTCACTTGTCGAACGTAGGGTGTGTGTGTAAGCGGCAAGCGGAGGGTGCTGGTTATGGAGTCAAACACCTAATTGAGATATATTTTAATGAGACAAAGTCGGACGCTGGAACTTCCGTGATTTTGCTGACGGTATCAGTGGCATTAAGTATGCAACAGATACTCTCTCTCTCTCTACCTTCAAGCACAACAAAGAATTCAGTTTATTTTTGGAAGCAAAGCATTTTCAAGAGAAAAAGTGATCCTTTCATTGTACTTCTCATCGTTAGGTGTTTGCCATTTGTCTGCCATTTTATAAATAAATCGAATGATTTTCCCACGAATCCCTCGGTTTTTCTTCAAACCAATCAAAGTCACCATAGTCTACTGCTGCTCTAGTTTTAAGTGGAACTGTCTGGCTGGCTCACCAAACTCTTGTGTCCGATCGATCGATCTCAAAGGAGATGGTAATTCCAATGAAAAATGTCCTACCCGCTACAGCTGGATGGGTGTTTCCTTTTTTCCGTTTCCCGAAAGCTTTTCATCGGAATCAGGGGTGTTGTAATGCTGGAGAAAGAGGATCTGGTCACGAATCAGGTTGTTCAGGTCATTTAAAACGAATTATTTCGATCAATCTCGTCAGTAGAGCTCAACATGGGGTCTTCGCTTGATTGCATTAACTTATTGTTGATGATGATAACCGATGTGGTCCCAAAAGGTTCAACACATAACGCTCCGGACATGACACCCAATTGACGACAGTTAGTGATGTAACCAGGGGACAAGTGACAGTTTTTGTTAGCCCTCTTGTGTTGTTATAACTCATCGAATTACAAACAACCACAATTCGGTGAAGGTATTCTTTGCTATCGTAAGGTATCGACGCGTTTTGTCGTCAATTCAAGGGAATTCCGTTAACATCACTTTCGACTGATAGCCCAAGGCAAACAATAGTTTGAACATGGGTTCATTGAGAGATTGAGTCTATCGAATTCTTATCGACGTATGTTCATAGCGCAATGGCATTTATTCGGCGAAATCTACGTTTAGCTCAGATCTGGATCTCCGATTAAGGGTTTTTAGTTTCCTATGTACTACAGCTGCCAGTTTTCGATGTTAAAATCAATAATGCAACCATCGCATAATAATTGTAAATGTTTACCATTAGCTTTAGCGTGATGAAAGGCGTTTCGTATGCTTTAAAATCTGGATCTTTACTTTTCTTTGCTTATGATGCTTTTGGTTGATTAATACACAAACAAATTGCAAACCAATATCAGAATGGAACCATATAGTGCTGTTAAACTGACTTTTTCTATTTTTTTAATCAATAGATTTCTTTCGAACGTTCATTAGTCGGGCTTCCCGTGGTTTATGATCCACTGGATCATGGAAATGTGGTATGTGTGTGTGTGTGTGTTTGTTTCGTTGACACACAAAGTGCATCCCTGTTGCATCGGAAAGGTTAATGCCAGCCGCAATTTATATCGAACATCCAGCAGCCAGCAGCATAACAACCAACATAACATGCTATATATGGTAAACCATCGCTGTACCCGCCGATAATACCGACCGAAGAGAGGATACACATGCGAGTTCCTCTTCCTGCTCGTCCACTCGACCCGGAATGGAGGAAAGCATTTGCAAAATTGAACACGCACCACAAATAAGCCGTATTGGTGAATAAGCGGGAAAAGGGGAAGGTGGCGGGAGGGGGTTGAGGAAATTGCGGGCCGCTGGTACTCGTCAAACATGTCGGCCGGGGCGAATCAAATATGGAAAATATAGACAAATAATATCTTATGCATTCATCAATTTCCACTGGCAGCAGCAGCAGCAGCAGCACGAGAGCGTCAAATGATCTACCGCGGAAAACCGACGACGATGAGGACCACACGCGGTACTATGTTGTGTTTGTGTGTGTTCCTGGAGCGCCTGGAACTGATGATGATGCTGTGACCGGAGCACTGGAGATGAGTGGAAATGTGTTTTTCAATTCACATCGGAAAAACATCGGTAATGGATGCGAGCCCTTTATGTGCTGTGAGCGGCGCGATAAAAGCCGCGCATAGTACATTAGCCTCACACGATCCACGTGCGTCTATGTGTGTTTGGTTGAGGTAAATGGCGAACTTTGGAACGCGCGCTTTACTTTACATTCCTTCGACTTTAGCTCGACATTAAAGAGAAGCTCTTCTTTTCTTCCGCGGAACTGAAAACGAAATTTTTGGCGCCCGGGGCTCTCGTCACTCACGGCGTCGTCGTTTCTCCCTAATCTCCGATGCTGCCATACTCCACGCTCCATGAAAATCACATTTTCAATTCACCCGGCGGGTTGCGGAGAGTGGGAAGATCGCGAACGCGAGTAACAGAATGGATTACGCGAGGAGGAGCAGCCCGTGCGCGCGCGCTCGTAGTGGTGAGTATCCTTCTTTGAGGCGGAAGTAAAGGATAAAGGAATCGTGAGTCAAGGGGCTGGGGGTAAGTAGGTGAGGATGTTAACCGGAGTCTCTCTCTCTCTCTTTCTCTCCATCTCCGAGTGTTGTTATCTCGTGCATAACATGGCACCTCCCGTGGTGACGATGAAGCGCCGACGAAATCCTCGGTTGCTCTGTTGCAACCAGCGCCAAGGTGGTGTCTTTGGCGACCGGAACCAAACCAAAGGCGGCGTCGCCTGCTGCTGGATGCTAGGCGATGGCAAAATCGTTAAATCGTGCACACCGAAAGCGGATTACGCGCAAGATTTAGATGTTGTGCGAAAAACGATGATTTTTTTCGCTCTCTCTCTCTCTATCATTGCATGCGACACACCAACCGCCAACCAGGTTCCCCCTTGCTGGTACCAGTCAGCCAAGCAGCCAGCCAGCTAGGCAGCCTCCAGTCCCGGGGACGGTAGCTCGTTGGCACCAAGATTTGCACCGGTTGATTTATGGATTTCGATTTCACTGTCTTTAGTCGGATCGGAGCCACGGATAGACCCGGCCCAGAGCATCGAACCAGCGCTTTGAGGGGGTTCGATGGGTGCCAGCGTGGTCCACCCCGCCAAAGGGAACAGGTGACTTCCGTGGACCCGTTGGGGTGTTGGTGAAAAATGGTTTTCCATCGTTCCATCCAAACCTGGTTGGTTGTGGCTCGTCTCTCTCTCTCTCTGCGCCTTTCGCCCTTTCGATCACTCGATTGCTCGTTCGCTGTCAGGGGTTGACAAGTTAAGATACAAGACCGGAAATTAAGGCACCACAACGCCGCTCGTTGGCACGGCCCCGCGCGTGCGTGTGATTTTACATAGATGATCTTTCGTTTCCTGCGTCCTTCTCTTCGTTTCATTTCGTGTTTTCACGATTCCATCGAACGTGCGCGCCCGGCAGGCAAACGATTGTCCCAGTCCGAGTGCCCCCGGTGCTATCGGGATCGAGGAAATTAATCAAAAGTCACGTACCAGTAACAGGACGATGGGTCTTTTTTTTCTTTTCGAGGGAAAAATATTAATTGCCAAAGCAATTTCGTCTGCAACGCTGTGACAGCACGTGTATTGAGTTTGTGGGAATGGTAGGAAAAACGCTTGATCGCAGGAATCACGTGCGGGGATGCAGAAGATATCGACTACCGATTGGCAGGAATGCAATTGAGTTTCGCTGCAGTGTTTGGTGCAGCTTCAGCTGGGTAGTGAGGAAGGTCAGGAAGATTCCAGGATTCAAAGTGGCATGGAACCCGATTGGCGACAGCATGGAATATAAAGTTCCAGCTTGTATCAAGTTTAAGCACGATTGGATCATTTTATACTGATCGGTGATGGTTGGAAGAAAAAATCGGAAAGAAAAAGTCATGGAAATGCATTATAAAGTACTTAAGAAGTAAGGTGCTAATAGGATCGGATGCATCGGATGCAAGAGTGTAAGAACAAGGTGATAATTAAAGATAGACCACTTCTAATACTAGACCAAAGTGGTGAGGAGATTGGCCATTGGCCATTTAAGTAGATGAGAGGCTGGAGAACCCATCCAACGATAAGTTCTCGGAGCATCAACCTTTTAAATATGTTTCCCAGTAGTTTGATCGCACTATCTTGGGTTGTTATATATTCAGATCTATATATCTTGAAAAATCACTTGGCCATACTGTGCAAAGAATTAGGGAAAATTCTGATAAATTTGTGAACATTGAACAATTGGGCATGAAACGTTCATCAACTATATTAATATAGCATTACTTCCACCAGTCTGCTTCTCTAATGTCGTGGTGTAATTCCCGATAGTGACAGCTTTTCCGCGAGTTCTCCTTCTTCAGAATCAGCTTCATTTTATACGAATCATTTGTCATTACTCTTAATTGGAAACCGCGGTACTTGTTTCGTAGGAATGACGTTCGCCATTTTTTGTTATTCGTCGCTGTTTGAAACTGCAGCATGCAGTGTCAACGCCATGAGTCATTGCTGCGAGTAAATGGCTCCAGAAATTAAAATTGGAAACTGCTAAACAGTCAATATTAATCATAGCATGATTGATAATTCCCACGTGTACCATAAACTACATGAAACCATCATCGAATGGACGAAGCAGTGAACGATACACCGAATATAAAAGACATTTACAAGATGCATTATCTGTTAGAATGATTGCTTCCTTGATAAATCAAGAGCGAGATGATAGATATGTAGCCCGGGCACGATATCAACTTATTCTTCAAGTTATCTATTATTGAGCATAAAAAGTCATTCCATTTGATATGTCTCTCGCAGTCTCTGATTTCCCGAAAAAGGTAATCGATTTAAGGCTGTTTGATAGTATTCTTTTCAATTTCAGTTACGTGTTTGATGAGATCGAGCTTGATTTCACAGGACTCGACATCTAACTGACCGCTTTGCGTTTCATCCATTCGATTTTCGTTAGGTTTAGTTTTCTATCTTAAGGGGGATTCTTCTTATTCTTGAAAGAATAAGCACTCATAAAAAAATGTAAAAAGTAAATGCGAAGAAATAAAATAAAATACCGAAGCCCTCCCTTAAATGTAAACTTAAAATTAAAGATGTTTAGTTTTTCAATCTGTTCTATCAACCTGGTTTAAGCTAAGCGGCACACAAACAAATCCTACCACACACAATCGGCTGATATGAGATTGAATTACATTTTCGTAAGCATAAAGCAACTTCCTATCATCGAGCATCAGACTAACGCCCCGAACGGACCATGCGGGCAGCTGGTGGAGTTTTGTTTTCCTTTCCGCTCATTAGCTCCTAGCTTATTAGTTTATGAACTTGTTCACACACCACGCACCACACAGTTACACGCGCGTGTCCACACACACAAAGGAGAATCGATGAAGTAGTGATCGATGTGTGTGGTATGCTCTCCACCTTTTCCATCCGATGCCCGATGCGGAGGAATCCATTCGACCTGCATCCGCCGACCAGCGCTCCGTGAATGGAGAGCTAGATATATTGATCAAATATTATGACAATAACTCATCGTACGCCCACACAAGCACGCACATGCATGCACGGGTGGTTGGTTGGTGGTGGTACGCTACGCGGGATCCCGAGGGACAGAGGGACGGTAAAGATTACTCCGCTTATGCTGCCCGATCCCATCCCCCGGGGAGGGGCAGGCTAAGCCTCAAACAGCAATAGTTTACGCGTGCATTAGGCACCTGCGGACCGCACGGACCGCGCGGAACACACGAACAGCCAACCATTCAATTATTAGGATTGCTACCGCGTATAAATGGAATTTCGCGCCTAATCCTCCGGACCACGGCACGGCACGGAACGGCACCAACCACACCGGTGGCCAGTTGGCGTGGAAAGGGGTGATCATTCTATTCACCATTCCCAAAGGCCACCGATGGATGGATGGAGGAGCGGTACACGAGCCACGAATGAGACCGGCCCCTGCCGCTCGGAATGTTGCGATCAAATCGGGCGTTAAAAGATGAGATTTTCATTGCAATCCCGGTGGGAAAAATCCCCCCGCGCCACCAGCACGCCACCGCTGGCAGAGCCTTTTGTTGGGAAGCTGGGAAGTAATTATCCGGTACAGCGTTCAGCGCTTGGGGACAGACCGGTCTCGGTTTCGAGCTTCCGAGTACCGTCAACGTCGGGTTTGAAGATTAACACATCTTTTGCATTATGCGACTGTCATAAATCATCTTCTGGTGGTTTCGTTTCGGTTTTCTTTCGGTTTCGGTTCTCTCCTGTTTTTTGTTTGCTTCGTCGTCGAATTGACCGACCGAGAGATTACAATGGGCTGTTGGAGTTGGATGGTAGTGATGGTAGTGGTCATTCCACTGGGCATCATCACCAGTCCCCAGCGTGTCCCGAACCCAGGGACGGGGCTGCGCTAATGAATGGTTTTGTCGCGACGTCACGACGCGGCTTCGCGGCGTTGTCAGAAAAGGAAAGATTTTGCGAAACCCGGGGAAAACCGCATCCATTTTCCAACACACCAGTGTAATGGCGGAATCGGAAAACACTCAAAATGCCGACTGTCGAGTGCGATAAGCGGCGAGCGCGCCGTTTTCGACTTTCGGTCGGAACAAAACCTGGAAACGGGATAACATGACCATTACCGGACCAAAGAAGGAGCAGCAGCATCAGGAGCAGCAGCATTTGGTTTGTTCAGCTGATCCCGTCCAGTCCGTAGTCCCGTACCAGGAGCTTAGTAGGCTGGGCGCAAACATGGCGCAAGAGGCATGTGGCTCGAAACGATGAAACTGACTCATTAATTATGGTCCGAAAGTGCAAAGTGCCTTCCGTCGACTCGGAATTAGGTCGTACGGTCGGTCGGTCACTTCGAGAAGGACTGCAGCCTGAAAACCGTGTGGGGCTACCAATCCCCCTCCCAATGCAATGCAGCTTTAATACGCACTTCAAGGCCGGGCGGGCACCGCAAGTGCCTCTTCATCGCCATCGCCTCCGAAATGTGGAGGAATCGTGGTACGTCCATCGTTAGGCTTCGTCCTCATCTTCAAAGGCCCGGGGACCTCGTTAGCACTACCCCGGCCCTGCCCATGCTACGCACTACACTACACTCAGCACAGACACATTGTGGCAGCTGGTGGCTGGTGGCTGGTGGAGGAAGATTATGGTTTTAAAACACCGAACTCGTCCTCTTCTCTTCGGTTGGAAGTGGTTCCATGGAATCTTGGTCGGTAAAAACTCTCTCTGTCTCTCTCTTGGGGTCGGACTCGAGATGTTCTCCCTCTCGACTCAGAACCACAAAAAAGGAGGCGCCATAAAACCCCTCGGCCAAGATAATAATTAATCTTCATTTAGTGTTTCCGGGAAACGAAGGAAACGGAAAAAGTGCGGCTGGTTTGTGGTTTGTTGCGGCTGGAATGGCCGGAACAACCAGAGGGGACAAGGGTATCCCCGAGCCGAGTGGTGGAGCCTGCATTTGGCTAATAAGCTCGTACTCGAACACCGATCGAACCCCATTTTTTCCTTGTCCAGGTGCGGAATGTGCGAACCTCGCGTTAAAGTCCAAAAGTGCTCTTCGCTTCCTAACAATTTTTGGTCAAAAGGACCTCCACAAAAAGGGAGGAAGATCGCATAAATGGTGTTGTTGTTGCGGGTGCTGGTGCTGCTATACCACAACCGAACACTAGCCACACCACGCCAATGGTGCCGCTGCACTGGCTGGTGGTTAAGCTTCGAGACAAATAAACCAGTTCCTTACTTCCGGCGTGTCCCATTTGTTATCTTCGCTACAGTGGCTACGACGGTCGGACCACGGCTATGGCCACGGGCAACGGGTATTTACCGATTGGAGCCACCACCTCCGCGCCATTTGTCTCACCGATTCCGGGATATCAACGGATACCGCGCGGGAACTGGAAGGTGGTTCTGATCCGCAGCCTGCAACGGTGTGTTCCTTCTCCTCCTGCTTTTAGTCCTTTCTTGCTTTGCATCGGTTTTGCCCGGTACCAGTGCACTGCCAGTGGCCTTTCGAGGCACATTTTTCAACCGGTAACCACACTACAACAACTGCTTCCTGCTGCTGCTGCTGCTGCTGCTGCTGCCATGGTGGTCCTTATCGTGGCTCTCGTGGCTCACGGAGCTTTTACTACTACTACTACCACCGGCAGCAGGATTGAAACGGATAGGAGGGAGGCTAGGTCGGATCCTACGGTCGATTTATCCGCGAACGGCATTTCCGAGCGCCCTAGCAGAACCATTCCCGTCCGTGCTCTGGCCGAGCTGGAGGTTGCTTACCGCAAAAGTACAAATAATTGTCCGCCCGTCCGGTTCTCCGCCATCGGGCCATCGATTTTCCATTTTCTCCGCGGTACACTCCAATCTATTCTCTCCCCGCCCTTCGCTCCGTTTTCCGCGGTTGCGAACGAAGAAGCGCGCGAACGAAGAAGAAAGAAACGGAGAGAGTCCGGCGGTACCGGAGGAAAATGGAAATACTATCGCAGCGCGTATCGTCGTGGTCGTTGGTGGTCGGTGGTGGTGGTGGTGGAAAACAACCTTTTTGGGCTAGTTGTGCGCTACATGTGCATAGCAATGAGACCGGAAAAGGTCCTCGTTCCGGCCGTTCCGCCGTTGACTCTGCCACAGCCACAACAGACTCTCTCTCTCTGGGGAGACAAATTGTCGCTTTTCGCACAGTACACCGGTCGTGTGTGTGTGTTCAATAGGAGTTTTTAGGTGCTTAGTGTAGTAGCACTCGAAAATCCTGTTACGGAATCCTCTGCCCAGCTTCTCGGACATCAATAAGCAGTGTTAACTACATTAATCAGTTCGGTGTCTCTGTGTGTGTATGTGTTTGTTTCTCATTAAATGCTCACTACCAGAAAGTAAGCTTGTTGGCTTACGAAGCACACAGACACACATCGCAGTCAGTAATATTGGACATCACAGGAGACTGGGTTACTCCGTTTACCGAGTATCGAATTGACATCTCGATGATGGACTTCTTGGGATGGACGAACCTCGTGGTCATATTATTTGTTTTGCAAAGTCAACAGATCGAGCTGCTGGTATGGGGACAGGTTTACATTTGGCCACATAGGGTCAGCTGTACCGATCGGATGTGTGCCTCAGTAGATTGTTCATTACCCCTGTCGCCGTGTCCTCAACCCGCAAAAGAAGTACAACATTGAAGCTCTCCCAACCAAGTATCCATGGAGTCCACGGTGGGCTAGACTCGTCTTCGCCAGCGCGCCGAGGCGGCAGGTGAAAAAGGAAACGCATCGCTCCCCCCTGCGCTCAATGGCGCGCCCGGCCCGGCCCGGTACGGCCATTTATCTTCATCAAACTTCAATTCAACCGTTATCGGTATTCAAATTTTCATCATCCGGCACAACAATGAGCCATTTAGCGAGGTCCACAAAAGCCAAAACCCCCCCGCGGGAACTGGGGTCCGGGGGATAGCGCGTGCTGGAGCTTTTTTTCTTTCTTTCTTTCGAGGGGGAGAGAGGGAAGTGTGTCGGCATGCGAGGGTCACTAGGGTAAAGGGAAGCGGGGATGAAAGCTGCCCAAAAACGAGCAAAACCAAAGGACGGAACAAGGCAGGTCGGTGCTGGTCGGTATGTCGGTTTCCTGCTTTTGCTGCTTTTGGTGTTCCGCTGACTAGCTCCGCACTGCATCAGCATCAGCATCAGCCAGTCATCCATCCATCCTTCAATCTAGCCGGCCCTCTTTGTTATCATAATGGAGAAAAAGTAATCTTTCAATTACGATATTTGCTAGCCAGCTGCTCCTGGCCTGCTGTTCCTGGCCTGCTGCTGCTTCTGCTGCTGCTGCTGCCAGTCGGTCCAAGGAGGCCTCTCGGAATAATGGAACGTTTTCCTTTCTTTTCTTCGCCTTCGTTTTTTTTTCTTCTCGGTGGTACAAAATGGAGTCAGTACATAAACAAACGAGGAATGTTTTGCAGTGAACTATGCGCTGAAGCCTTTTGCATTTGGTTCGCCAAAAATTTTCCTTTCCCTTTTTACGGTCCATTTTTTCCGCCCGTTCCTCGTTTTCTGTGTACTTGCTCCTTACTTTCTGCGCTCCGTCCCACCTTTTCCCAATGATTTTCGGTGGAGCTTTGAACGATCAGCACAATATCAGTCGCTTTCATTGAATAGAACAACTTCAAACTCGAGTAGCTCCCGGTGAGTGCCTGGACAGGGCATATGTTCGGTGCCCTTTTGTCCGTGCCTGCAAAAGGTGGTTCCTGAGGTGGGAGTCGGGGTGGCCGCGAGCCATAAACGTAGTTTAATTGCGGTTCATCCACCGAACTATCGGTCCCCGGGCACAAAACGCATCGCATTGGGGATCGTAAATTTTTGCCCATTTCGGTGTTTCGCCAAACAAACAAGATGATAAGATGCGCCCCCCTCTCACCCCTGTTGCCCGGTTTACCAGGCTAATCCGGTGGCAGGCGAGACATCGAGACTGACATGGCTCTAATCATGAAATTGCAATCAAAACATCAACCAGACGGGAGTCGTAAAACATAATGGCAATCGTAGAGAGGAGAAAAGTTGCCAATGTTCATCACAATTTCACTTTCAGCGGAATCGACAACACGGCGGAGGACGAGCGGAGGACCCTTCAAACTCGGGGCACCTTACACTCCCAGCAGTAGTATGCAACAGCAACCGTAAAAAGGGGTTTCATTTTATGTTTGGTCTCGCCTTCGAACCACACAACACACAAACACAGCGAATCGCGCGATCGTCACCGTGATGGTTGATATTTAACCTGGTTGAGAGTGTGTTTGTTTTTTGTTTTTCGCTGGATTTTTTTTTGGTGCTGGATTCCACATACTACTACTCCCCGGGCCGATAAGTTTCCACTCACGAGATGCCATCACGAGATGGCACAACGAGCGAAAACACATAAAAATGCGATTCACTTTCACGGACACCACGGAGCGTTGGTCGTTCTCGGCGGGCCAGGAGGACCTCTCCGACCTGGACCTGGAGCGCCGGAGTCAAGCGAGCATAAATGGTAAACAGCAGCAAACCTTGCCTTTGCCCCGGCATTTCAATCCACTCAGTGTGGTGTGCTATTTTACATTCCGGTTAGCCATCACGCAAATGGTTTCAAATCAATCGAAAAGGTATCATAAAATTTATGGACACCTCCCGTTCACGCGTCCCACGCATCATCATCATCATCAGGATCATGCGTTGCGTGTTTTCGGTTCGCAAGTGACCGTGTTTTCGATCAGCAGCATCAGCATAAAGCAGGACCCGGAATGCTCGTTTTTGCGAGCTAGAAAGAGAGCTATTGCTTTTAAGTAACTAACAGTCTATCACTCGCTCTATAATGATAAAAGAAGTAGTAGTAGAAAAAACGAGGGGGACGCACTTTAAGAAAGAATCTGCCAAGCAGAAAGCAGAACATCGCTTCAGCCTCGGTGCCAGCATAAAGTTCGTTCCGCACGGGATGCCAGCGCGAAACTCAAAGACCAAAAGTCAAATGGAAGTTAATCTTAATTAGCGCCAGGGAGCAATTTTAACACTCGACTGCATAATCTTACTTTTACTTAGCCAAATGCGTGCCTGTGAGAGAGAGAGAGAGAGAGAGAGAGAGAGAGAGAGAAACAGAAAAAGAGAGCAAACGAACGGTCTTTCCAGGGCCAACAGCATCTCGATAGTGAAACTTAAATTGTAAATAAATGCTAATTGCCGTCGTTAATAAGCGTCCGAGTGTTAAGAGGAAACGCAATCGCAGTTGTAAAGAAAGTAAAGCATGAAGCCAGCTTCTTACAGAGCACCGTGGATACTGGGCAGAGGCTGGCAGGACTCGAGAGTCACTCGAGTCACATCACATTCGCCAAACGTCGCTGATCGCTGAGCTTGCAATTTGTACGCACGTGTGCCCGACACGAGCAAAAAAGTTATGATCCAGCCACGGTGCATGCGGTGCCATTACTGATTGCATCCCATTGTGTGTCTGTGTGTGTGTGTGTCCGGTGCAACGTATCACACGTATCATAATTTCTCTCAAGCTTGTAATCAGTTCGTGCACCATCATGGTGCTGGAGCTGGCTTCTAAACTTTCTGGCGCCTGTCTGTGAGTCGTTTCTGCTGCTACACTCGGTGTGGCCAATGTGCAAGCAATCGGTCGGTCGGTCGGTCGTTCGGTCGGTCACGTACGGAAAGATTTACCTGATCACCGTGAAAAGCCAGCCAGCTACCCAAGTTCCAGACTCATGATGGCGCAGTTTCGGGCAGTCTGCTCCGGAGAAGAATTTAGAGTAGTCCAACGAGAGAGAGGGGGAGGCAATTAGAAAAACCACCGTCTGGGAGACCCCCCGACTGGGTACACTACTGGGCGTTGGCGTTTCGTATGACAATTTCTTAATTGAAGCGTATCAGTTGCAGTTCGGTGCAAATCGAAAATAATTAAATTAAACGTTCTTGGTTCCGGACCGGAGAACGGAATGGTATGGTACCGTCGTAGACATTGTGGTTCGGATCGAGATTCGAGAGAGCATGTGAGAGAGCGAAACGGAATCGGAGCTGGACGTTGGATACTGCGGCTAAATGACA
This sequence comes from Anopheles darlingi, assembly GCF_943734745.1. NCBI lineage: Eukaryota > Metazoa > Arthropoda > Insecta > Diptera > Culicidae > Anopheles > Anopheles darlingi. The sequence continues at coordinate 45,905,501 of NC_064874.1, forward strand.
TATGCCCGTTATCTGCAGTCAAAATGTGCACACCAGCAGATTCAATTAACATATCTGAAACACATACACATACGGTGCCGGTTAGCTGGGTGTTTTGGGTGGGACAGGGAGGGCGGGGGGGGGGGGGGTTGGACACACACACACACACACGGCCGTGGTGAGCACCACCACGATGCGGCGCCGGATGCAGTTGAGATGTCTTGAAAGGTTTGATCGTTGCGCTGTCGCTGCTGAACCTCAAACCGAACTCCATGCCATGGCTTGCCATTGTCGATGAATTATTTATAGAATTCCAAGTATGACGGCCAATGTCTTCATTCTGTCCGCTGCCTGCCGCCGCCGCCGCCGCCGCCACCAGACTGTGAAGTGAAGAGCACGGAGCAGCGTTCGAGATGCTGTTTGGAGAGCATATGGGCAATGGCATAAAATTAGAATATGTTTATGGGAACAGGGGAGGTTTGTGGTGTGACGCTACACGTTGTCCTTGCTCGCCAGCGTGCGCACACACACACGCTGAGCGTGTGATTGTTGGGAAAACCACCGAATTACGATAGCAATGCACGATTAAAGGGCAAATAGTTGATGCGCCCACCGACAGGGCATTTAATTTTCAACACTTTACCGATTTTTGGGAGAAGAACCAACTTTGTGATTGAGGTAGAGAGAGAAGAGAGCAGAAACGGAAGAGAGAGTGAGAAAGTAAAAATGAAAACGGAAAATCTGAACTTCATGTTGCTTCATGATCGTCGAACAAACCGTGTTTCAAATCTCTCGTAAAGTTGGCAAACTTTTCGAACAAGTTACTTGACTTTCCTTGACCGACGATTGCAGGATAAAGTGACCTTTCGACACATTCAGTCCGCGGGCAATCCTTTCCCGATAAGCATTCGTCGTCTGTCTGACTGCACGATACCAACACCCCACACACACTCCAATCAGCGTCCAACCAGCGACTTTATGGACGGAAAGAGGCTTAGTACGGTTGCATATCAACACATCAGCAAAGAAGAGGCATTCAGGGCCTTTGGGCTACCTCGCCACAGGAGTCTTGGGCAAAGCAAAGTGCGATGAGAAGGCGCAAGGATCGACGCCGTGCCACGCATTCGCATGAATCGGTTTCCGGCCGAAAGCACCGACCCTAACCAGAGAGTACTGAGTAATGGCAGAACGATAACAATCCTTCAATGAACTTTATGACTGTTTGCGTTCCGGGGGCTTCGTCGGTGTTTACACCTACAGTAGCAGGGACGGAGCAATCCGCCGAATCCGCCGACCGAGCAGACGATTCCCATTTTCCTGATTCGGTCAACGATTCTATTGAGCATTCCCCGGGGGAGTTGGGGGAAGCGGTGGTTTTTGTTCTTTTTTTTCCCCGGGCCTCAGCAAAGAGGACACCATTTTTTACTATTTTTATTACGAGCTGTCTGCCGATGTGCGAATCGATGGGCTCCACGAAATGTGCTTCATGAAACCGAATGGGAGAATCGGAATGTCTAGGCTGGTGCCAAGCATGCTTGGCACTACCGGTGGCCGCGATCGAATTGGCATGTTGGTGAGCAGCGTGCGTGTGTGGTTGTAGTTTTGGGTGGAAATCAAATCAGAGGACACCTGCTCTCCCACCAACCCACCACATTCCACCGTGGCCACAAGATGGGCCACCGGAATGAACTGTGAAAGGGCGGCGGAGCGACAGAGTTTCGGAGTGTCAATGATCCTTTGTTGGGTACAACTATTGCTGGTCGGTGCTTTTGGGTTGTCATGGCGCCGATGCAGGACAAAGTTTAGTGATCATCAGTTTCCATAGGTTATTGGCCGCATGTTACTTTGTTTAACTGTTGGCTTCGTTGCTTGGGTTTGCAAACATTTTGAAGCTTGCATATTATTTGCATATCGTGGCGGCTGGTTTTGTCGTTGGAGGATAGTGCAAAATAGAAAGCGTTGTCTTCAGATCATTTTGATTTCAGTGAAATGAAAAGCTGTGTTTTACATGCTAGCGCCATTTTTACATTTTCCTGAAAGTTACGATTCCGGGCGGTTTGGAATTGTGCTCTTCGTGAGGAGGCTCGGTTCCTGATTTGCATACGTCCATACAAAACATATCGGCAAGTTCCTGTATCTGTTCATAAATCCATTTAGATATGATGCTGAAATGATAAATTGAGGATGGAATAGTTGTTGCCTATTCACATTTTAAGTAAGCTTTGGCCATAAACTTGCAAAACTAATAACGATATCAGAATTGCGTTCGACCAAATCTTACATTTGTTCCCTTTCACAATTCATTTTGTAATACTTTTACTAGTAGTCGAGTAGTTGTCGTGTTAGTTTTATTATTTTTATTTATTGATAGAAAAATTTGGTAGCAGGTTATCCGAAACACATATACGAAGCTAGCTCGAATCGCAGCGTATTGTTCTAGTGGTTCTCAGAAACACAATGATAGCACCGATTAACGTATGCAACATTGTTTTGCACACTGATGGCATTTTGACGAAAATTATAATCCAATTTTCAAGCTGGAATAATAATTATTGCAAGAGATTGCAATATGTGTAAGAGATTGCAATATGTGCATGAGAATCCAATATGTGGAGCAGTAAATGCATGACTACGTTACTGAGATATACACGAATGTAATTTAATTAAATGTCGTTTTGACAGTTCTTAGCGGTAACCATAGCAATCATGTACAGACCCCTTTATGAATGTTTTGCAAAAGCATTTCCCGCATGAAAAGACATGGATTTCCTTTGAAACAGCATCCGCAAACAGACCGACCATGAAAAAAGGGCTAAAACAATGGCTAACGGTGTACAATATTCCGTATGAGGTAGGAAAATGTTTTTTGTTTTGTTGAAATACTCATATCTACAAGTCGAATGATAAATCGCACATTAAATAGGCTGTTTCAGATACTTATACTCAAATTACTGGCACCAAGAAGTGCTGCTACTTGCATGACTCTAAGTTTATTCAAATATTCCATCAACGAACCCGCCTCCTTCACCACAAGCCATTCAGTTGCTTATCGTCCTTATCGCCGACAAGAGATTACCGGGCTGCGTGCGTGCGTGTGAGTCAGGCTGTGGGTTAGTAAAACATTTATCTCGACAAGCGCAAGCGTGCGTTGAAGCATGCCAAGTCGAGCGTCGTGGTCGAGAACCTTTTTAGGAGGGAGCGAGAGTCATGGAGAGAGTTCTCGTCCCGTAAATACCGCGCCGTGGGTTCATAAGAGCACCCGGACATTCCAGGACATCATTCAAACGAGCACCCCATCGTCATTGTGTTTGCTAGGAGTAGTACACCCCCATCCACCCATTAACTACCGCAACTACCACCCCGGGAGTAGGCCGGATTGTGTTCCGCCGCGAAAACCGCCAATTTAGCGAAAGCTGGCGCGGCTGATGCTTACCAGCCGATAAGCTCGCTGACTCGCTGAAAACAAATACGCCGGGATCTTTGTGTGCGGGCAGATCATCCATCCGCGGTGGTGGACAGACAGACAACACGCGGGCCTGCACGCGGGTCACAATTCATACTCTTTCATCTTTCACTCACACACACACACACACACACGCGTGGATCATTAAAACCGAAGAAGCTCCGTCGTGGCTGGGGCTCTTCTTGGCTGTAAGCTTCGCAAGCGAGAAAATCATTTGTCATGCGGAAAGCGGAGCCTGCCTTATCGCATTATGACCACCGCGCGTCAAGTAGTGAGTGTCCTTTATACAGCCCCTCTTACCTCTTTTCCTCCCTCGACTGGTTGTCATTCGCGTGTGGGATGAGGATGAGTCTCCATTGCGTGGCGATTCTTACCTCGCCAGCGCACCTCACCGGCCATTGTCGTCATTGATCAAGTACCCAGAACGTCGTACAGGGATGCCGAGGGAGGCGTAGGATGCTGACAACATGCTGCCATGGAATGGTCGTCGAGCAGCATGGTGACCATTTCTCATAAACTCTCCGAGGAATTTTACGGTTTACCGCAACAATAGCGCCAAAAAGGAAGTCGCACATGCCAGCCAGTGGGCTGCCCTGCCTGCCTGCCTGCCTGCCGATAACAATGGTGGACGTGTACGGAAGAAAGGATTCTTTTCATCGCCCGCTCCACGAGCCGCGTAACACGAGGGTTCTTGGTTAAGACGATGAACCGGCAGCCGGCGCCCGAAGGAGCGAAGAAGTGCGAACAGTGTATTATGTAAGTGGTACTCATATTTCTCATTATAATTGGTAATCATATCCCACGCTCGCACGCACACCACGGGAAACACGGGCGTCATCAGGCCACGACACACCAGTCAGCAGGTCCTTTGCCTTACGGAGAGGACATGGAGAGTCTTGCCGAGTTGCTGCCTCTAAATCATCCTTTTGATTTCATCCCCACGTGAAGTGATCCCCACGTGAGGATCCTTTGAGATCTGGTACGCAAACGTGACTTCTGGGGGAGTCCGGACAGGCCACTAACCACCTGGACTGCCATCTATGCCATCCGTCACTCATCGGTGGCAGTCCATTAGTAAGCTCAATGCTCAAATCCGAAAGAATGTTCCCAAACTTCACTTGACGCAGATTGACTTGACGGAATGCCGAGCGTAGTGCACATTTTTGCTCACTGGCCGACTAGAAACATCCGGTGCTTAAGGCGTCTCAGTATCCTTAGCAACCGCCTTGAGAAGTTCGAACAATAGCAGAACCTAGCCTACTCCGCACCATTTCTCGGGATGCAATCTCCGGCAATTATCGAATGCATTAAAGACATTTGCACGCAACACAATACAATACACACAACACAGAACACATTCCAGGAAAAGATGAGCACAAATATGAGGTACCATATGAGACTGGTGCCTGAGGTGTCTGAGGTGCGGAGGCGTCGGCCACAATTCTTCTTCTCCGTGGGATTCACCTTTCCACCCTCCTCGTGTCCTCTGTGCACCTGCTCTCGAGGGTGGATCGGGTAAAAGTTTATGTCCTGGCACTCCTGGTATGCAAATGACTATTACGTCATGCAAGCCAGTTGCTCCCAGGGTAACGCTGAATGCAACGCTGAATGCAACGCTGCACGACGATGCCTAGACCTCGCGCCCTGTTACCCAATATTCATGTCCCCGAAACGTTGCTGGAACTGCGCGTCCTTACATTCCACCGAACCCCCTCCCCTTTACCAAAGTGTCTCTCTTTCTCTTCTTCTCTTTTTCTCGCCTCTTCTTTCCACCACAGTTCGGTTCTAACAAAGCCCCGGGTCCCGAATGATTTATGGTACGTTCTCGTGACGGGTGGTAATAATTTTGTAAATCCAATTTCTTCCCTTCCCTTCGCCTTCGCCTCTTCTGCGCGCCGCGATCCTCCATATCCACTCCGTTCGGTATTGGTCCCGTGCGCACACTCGCTGACGCTACTCCGTATGCTTCACTCCGTTCTCTCCGTGGTCGAGGCCACCACCACAAGGGGGGAGTGTGAGTTGAACGGGTGAGATCATTTTTCCAGCGCCAGCCAGCCAGCCAGCATATTGCGCAACCGGCAGTAACCGCTCAACACCTCCATTCCAACGTCTAAGGACACTTCGGTACACGGTCCCCGACTCCCTCGTCCCGCGTCCCGTGGCGGCTCGATGGCAATTTGGAGCCTTTGCTTTTGCCTTTGGTCTGGCCGGCTCCTCGAGACTCCCCCTCCCCGGCACCATTTTCTGGGATTATCGGTGCGGTTTGTGCTTCTGTGCTTGCCGTGGGAAAAGTGCAAAGATAGGCCACACACACGCACACACACACTCACTGTGCGGGTGGTGAGGCCACGCGATTGTTAGTCTGATTTGTAAGAGAAAGAACAGTAGCAACGCCACACTCACACCACCAATTAGTTCCTCCTGTTCGACGACTGCACACAGCACCGGCATGTGCAGCAGTGCGACGAAGGGAGGGAGGTGCAGAACACCTCCCGGACCTTCCATTCCACCCCACCTCACCCCTCCCTTTGGCCGTTTTTCTTTCGTTAGAAGTGATTACAGAATTTATCTTGTGTAATTATTATACGAAGGGAGGAGGTGTTCCTCTACCATCCCCAGGGCTCGTATCGTTTTGCGCGGATTTTCCACTCTTTTTCCCGGGGGGAAATGGGCGGCAGCCAGTCCTTGTGGCCGCTCGAAGTCGCTAGGAAGGACGGATTTTTGCTTCCGTTTCTTCCGTTTTGCGTTCGACGCGGAACGTTCCATTGTTGCTCGTCGGTTACTCACCGGTATGCCAGGTCAGGCCAGGCCAGTCCAGGCCAGGCCAGTCCAGGCCAGGCCAGGTAGTACCCCAGTGGCTGGGTAGCCGGTAGTTTTATCGCAGCAAATCTGATTAATTGCTGGGTTGGTGCATGTTTGTTTTAGCCTTTCCTTTGCTCGCGCTCGTTTACCAATCGGCGGATCCGGATTGCAATTGTGCAATGGGAACCGTGAGCGGGCACGAGCGCGCCCGTGTGTGTGCGTGTGTGTAGCTGCGGACCATTTAGGAATGCATCCATCACCGCTTTTTGGTGGGCGCGGATTGTTTAAACACGTTTCGAACCCCGGATCGGTGCTTTCAGCGGGCTCAATGAGCCCAATCTAAGCCCCCGGGGACGCGCGTGTGCTCGTGTGTGTGGTTGCGTGTCTTCGACGAAAGCGATTGCATTAGTGGTTGGCTTTGCGCGTGGAAAGCTGGTTTTGAGGTGAGGTGAGGTTTTCCGGCCTCGTGCCACCGATAAACCGCATTGCATTGCGGCAAAAACCCGGGACCGGATCAACTAATCATTTTAATAGATCAACAATTCCCTAGCACACCACCTGCGTGTGTGTGTGTGTGTGAATGGAACGAGAGTGATCAAGTCTGTTGGCGAGACTATCTGAACGCGCAGCACGCAGCATCACCCCATCGCTAGCTGGCTACACTGACAGCTGAATACAGGAAATGGTCATACACACAGACACACACAGACACACGCTACACAATGGAATGTTTCTTATCTCGGCACAAAAGTGGCAAACATATGCATCAACGGGAGGAGTAAGAGAAGTAATAGGAGGTGAAGGAAAGGCGGGGTACTATTACCATCTATGCAAAACGATGCAACTGCATTAAGGAAAGGGGAGGAAAGGGGGAATGAGGAGGATGGGGAGTCGGTCCATAGTATACAATCAGCGCCAGGACCACTCACTGTAACGTAACGCAATTCAATGCACATTGTCTCAACAAAACAATTATCGTAATCACTCCCGTTCTGGTGCAGTGTTTCCGCTGCCGCTTGCATGCACATCCCTCCCACATTGTCCCCGTGTCCCTTGTCCTTCACACATACACACACAGACAGCCACAAAAATAGAAGAAGCACAGGCCGTTTGGTGCCCATCTACATCCGGTAGCCACATCCTTGATGGCAATCAGAGGCACTCAGCGCAGACCACCGGCACTGCCGGCATGGCCACAGCACCATTGCCATGGCATTCAGCAGCCGGCAGCCCCGAACGACCAGTGCCAGGGCCAGTGCCAGGACCACAGCACACTGATAACTAACACACTCCGGGTTTTATGAGATAACTGCAAGTGATAAGCAGTTGACGTATGCAACTGCTGGCAAAACCCACCATTCCACCCAGGAGGCAGGACCCGACCCCTCGGCCTCGGACCACCTGACGACTTACACCGAACCGAACGATAGACGCTGCAGGGTCGATGGCGCTGTCTTCGACGTTGCTCTTCGTGGCGCCTCTAACTGTATTATCTCGCACCGATTGGTGCATTTATGCATATTTTCATGAAGCGGCAAACATGGTAAACAAGAAATCGTTACCACACCCAGACCGCAAGGCGCACCCCGACATACACACACAGAGTAGGAAGCTTGCAAGGATGCGCACTGCACGAAGCACTGCATTTGCATGGAAAATGGAGAAGAAGCTGGCGCGCATACATCCCCACCTATCAACTGTCAGTGCAGTGAAGGGGAGACAATGCATTAATCGGTCCGGGGGAAAATATTAGATTATGAATAATTGAACGGATGTGACAGAACGGAGCAGCGAGCACAAGGAATCTGCACTAGACATGATGATGATGATGATGTTGCATTGGTGTGTAAATGGTTTAGTAACATTAGTGGCTAACAAGGCAACCATTTCTCCCCCGAACGCTACACAACAGAGAAGTAAATTCATTACGAGGCCTACTACGACAGAGGAGTGTCAAGTGACAGCAGCGCTTGTCTCGGTTCGTGTTGGTAAGCCTCCATGTCTGCTGCTTCAAATTTAAGTGATTCTTCATCCCCCATCTATTAGCACAGCGACCACCCGAACGTTTGAACCCAACCGAAGCATCCCCCGCTCCCCTCAGTTGCTTCCTCTATCTCGTTTCTACCGATCGATTCTTCGCCACCGGTTCGCCACCGTAGTAGTAGCAGTAGTAGTTAAGCTCTGCCTTAATCCGACCTGCTGGCTGGCAGAAAACAAAAAGCTCGCCCCAAAAAGAATCCATTGGGGATGCAATTTGGCGTGAAAAGAGAAAGTTGTGACCCAATTTCACGCTAATTTAACCCGTCACCCACGAGACCACGACTACGGCGACCGAAAACGGGGCAAGTAATTAAATGTGACAGCTCAATATGTCAGCATAATTTCTCTCAACCACCCACAACCACCCAACTAGAATCCGACGAGTGTCACCCCCACGCCACGAGCCAGTCTTTGGGGCAAAGCCACACACAGACACACACTATTCGTCCTGGCAAACCGCAAAACTTGAACCATGTAGTCCTGGCAGCCATCTCGGATGGGCATCGGCGCAGCATGCGAACGACGAAACGAAGAGCGGACGAAAAACAACGCGAAAAAAAACGCCCAACGGACGGAGCAACTGGACGAAACGCTGGCGGAGGGGGAGGAGGGGACAAA
>NC_064874.1:45919402-45984402 GCF_943734745.1 Anopheles darlingi
TCACGCCGAATTGGCATTGCAATTATTTTGATAATTAATATTTAAAGGTAATTATGGGCCAATAAAAATAACATACGCCCAGTGGCACCCGGGTACCCGGGTACCCAGCGCGTTGCCTATGCATATGAGCTATGTTTATAAACACAAAACAATACTTTTGATCAACATTTATCAATATAATCGGGTCTATCAATTGTTAAATAAGTAAACTACAATATTTTAATGAAAATAAAATCAAAATTTAATTATTGTTGCGTTATAACAACAGCAATAGGAGAAAAATAAGTAGCACATTATTCAGCCCTTTATGTGCAATTTCACCTATAAATTATTTCTCATACTGATTAAAAATGGTTTGTACAATGCCATTGTCATAACATATGAGAAAACTATTCTCTTATTTTGATTCAAAAGACTTAAGGTGGGGTTTCGGTTGACCCCAGAGACAAATATAGCAAGTGACAGCTTTGATGGAAGTGGAAGGCACCGCGATCATTTAGATTCATATACCCTGTAGTTGATTTAGTATTTGGGAATTTCATTTTACCAAAAAATGCTCTATATTTCAACTTTTTCAAAAACTAATCTTACAACAAAAGTTATATGAATGTGACAAAACAATTGGCAACGCGGATAACGAAAAAAAGATTTTGTTGATTATTGTTCCTTGCTAAGTTCCAATATGTGTGAAGTTCTGGGACAATAACGAGTAATTGCAAGTAGCTGGACGATTGTGATGATTCTGTATGGTTCTTCTCCCGGGTAAGAAATCAAATGTTCTACTTCTCTGGCGTGAATACTTGTCTATCAGCCAGAAAATGATTGCCTGGTGGTAATCTAATAAGTAACAGATTAAAAAATAATACATTTTGAAATACACGGAAACTTCTTTACCATACACTGTTAGCTTTGCGCGAATGTATTGTGTAATCGTGAAGGTACCTTCATATGAATAGCTGCTCGTAAATTTGTGAGGAATACCTTAAAAATGACAGCTTATGTTTTACAAAATTACTATTTCGTATTGTGCATTCCTCTCTTACTAAAAATTATGTACCTTTCACATCTGCAACATCAATTCGTACAAATGGTATGGTATGACGAAAGTGTTTGCTATGTCGGTCACCATGGACAGCATCACTATTATCAATTGTGTGGGTTATGCAAGAACCTTTTACGATGCAAAACAGTTTTATTCGAAGAAATAATTAATTTTATTAAAACAATTACAGAAAAATAACATCACTTTTGGATTTCAATGCTTGCTTTACGACGTACTCGGTAGAGAATGACCGTATGAAGGGGTCACAATGATATTGTGTTCCTTGTTTTTATTGTTTTTTAATGCATATTGTTTTGATTTTGCATCAAAAGCACTTTGCCAAGACCCTTAAATTAGTTCTTGTGCACTATTTTTGCCATAAAACTGATGAAAACGGCGGAACAATCACTTAACTATGCAATGCACATGAGCTGGGTACCCGGGTACCCGGGTGCCCAACGAAGGGGTAAACGCCGGGTGCCCAACCGAGGGTTAAATGAGAGATGGTCGATCACAGATGTGACAAAAGTAAAAGCCCATTTTACAATAAATATTATTGTGACTCTAATAAAGCCCCCTGATTACTATATCTTTATTAGGCCTTTAGTTTACATCTGTTTTAAAGTTTTAGGTCCCCCCCCCCATTATTGTTTACAGTAATTAAATCCATTAATCGTAGTAGTTCCAGTAGTAAGTCGATTGCGCACGGGTTTTCGCTAAAGAAATGGGTGTATGGGAGGAAAAAAAATCGTTGCATGCCTGAAATCTTCTTATGCAGTATTGATTCAATCATGTGTCTCAACAGATATTAGCAGAAAAATATTTTTAGTAGGGGACACCTTTATGCCATCATGACTAATCACCAATGTTCATCAGAACAGCAAATGAGATTTTAAAACGGACGTTCTGGGAAGACGAATGATCGAACAAATGATAAAAGCCATTCCGGAGATTAGGAAATCGTTAGAATTAACTATCTGTTCCATCATGAAAACCCTGTCGCTGTCTATTTTGGAGCAAACTGTGCCACATTAGATTAGCTCTACATGAGTACAAGAGTGCGTATGCAAAAAGTCTTCCGTTTATAAGCCAAAAATATGGTTAAACGTTTGAATTTTACCCGGAAATGTGTAACCAAGTTAAAAGAAGCAATGTTCTATAGTCTGACGAATCATAAATGGAAACATTTAATATAAAGTATCACGAAAGAGATTGGCGGAAAATAAACCATGGTTTGGAAGAACGTAATGTGCCGGTCATAATCAAGCATGGAGGTGGTAGTACGAAGTTGCGGGGTGGATTTTCCATAGCTCTTGTGGACAATGTAAAGAAAATGATGGTATTATGGGGGGCGAAAATTATGTTGGCACCCTTAATAACTATTTGATGGACTCAGTACGAATAAGCCCATTTAAATGCACTTTTGTTATGCAACAGGGCAGAGATTCCAAACATAATGCTAAAATAACTAATATTTTTAATGTTCTCGAAGCCAAGATTTTCAACGGATCAAGAATTTGTGGGAAATTTTAGATAAAAATTTCATTAAGAATTATGTTATTATCAAAACAATTATTTTTTTGGAAGTTATTCAACAAGTTTGAACCTCAATACACCTGAAATCGTGTAGACGGCATGCCAAAACACCTGTAACTTAAAATCCGAGCTAAGGATGGACCATATTCATTGTTAAGGAAGTTTCATTGTAGGTGGGCTTTTACTTTTGTCACATCTGTGATCGACCATCTCTCATTTAAACATTTATTAAAAATGTGTTATCGATCCAATCGAGATGAAAGCTAGTGAAACTGAAAGAGGAATGTTAAATCTTCAAGAAAAACACAACATTTGCCGTTTACGATAAAAAAATATAGGATTTACAATCGAAAATCTACAAAAATCTAGGGGTGGGCTTTTACTTATGCCGGTCACTGTATACCATAGCATTTTGTCTAGTACTTATAGAATTTAAATAATACAAAAACAATATATTATTTTTCAAATTAAAATATCTCCTTTCTTTGATTTTAAGAAGCAGGTAATATTTCATGTTGTCATAAATATTGTGCTGTTGTAAAAGTTCTTATAACATCACTGAATACAATAGTGTTCTACGGAATGAACCTTAGTACTTTTTCCCTCATTACTTTGGAGGAATATGTCTAATGGATTTGGGCTGTTTTTCGTTCAGCAATCATGGTCTATGTCTGCATCTCATAAGATGAATTGCTCATATTGTATACAGATTCTGCGGCACTGGCACTAAGGACCGCAGAAAAAAACTTGGATTATAAATTATAGTCTCAACCTTGACGTCTTCACCAAAATCTAGTCGAGAATATTTGGAGAATCTTAATTAGACGGATTTCTTATAGTACTAAAGACATACAGTATAGTATAAGTACGACATACAGCCTAAACAACCTGAAGACAGACCTAATATTCAAAAGAATTTAGTTGAAAATATGACCAACAGGATAGTTTTAACTTATTGATCATTAATTCATGAACCTGATAAGAAATAGTCAGAAATGGCAAGTGATTAATAATTTAATCTATCTAAGCATGTCTCAAAACAAAAAGTTAAATATGCGACTGCCATTGAGCCAACAAATATGAGTACAGTTCTCGAAAGTGTTCAAAGGTTCGTGTTCCATCTTTTGCTCAAAGATTGCAGCATTACGTGTCCATACCTAGAGGACTGTTCTTCAAACTCAAAGAGATCCAACGGACCTAACTTCATCGAACACAAGTTTCTTCGAACAACTCTCTTCTTGCGGGAATGTGAACCCACATTCCACAGAGCAACAAGCACCAACGAACCAATACTATTCTCTACTTCTTCCTCTTCTTCTCGAATGATTGCAGCTCCTCATCTACACCAAACGTGTCTTGTCTCCGCCGTCTCCTCCAATGGGTACTTTGTTTGCGTTGAGCCCTTCCCATTTGAACCATAGCGTCATAGCAGCATATGCCGTGGCTGCTGTGTGTGCGCGCGCGCTGGTTCATGTCCGTCACCAGCGACCAGACACTAAAGCCAACGAAGAAGGCGATCGGTTGAATGATGTTTGCTCGTGGAAAACATTGCCTACTGCGGGTCAGCTCTGCTCTGCTCCCTGAGGGTTCCGCCATGTGCATCGTCGCCTACTTTGGTAGTAACCTTATTCATCGTGAGGCAAAAAAATTAGAAATCATTGTGATTGCTGATGCGGGGCGACGATGCACCGGAACCACATGGCACATTGGCCTCCCGTCCGACCAACCAACCAACCGTCCGGACCATATGTTTCAATTACTGTGCTCCAAGCGAATATCCCTCCCCCCATTCCAGAGCACCAAAATCGAAGCTCGATCGCGCGATGCAAACGAACTCGTTGGTGCACCATGCATGTCGTCGTCGTTGGCGTCATCGTCGTATGCTCGACCACCACCAGTACGGGACACTACTCTCCCCTGTGGTACTACTCTCCGGGTAAATAACTTACGAGCGCTTGTTCGCAAATCTATCGCGTGGCAATAAATTAATAAATCTACGCTCGATGAATTTATTGGCCACGGCGCAAGAGCGAGAGGACACTTCGACTTCCTCGCGCGCGCCACGCTATCCCCCAATAATGCTCATTTGAAACAAATTATGCCCGTTGTCTCCGCGTGCCATTTGCCTTTTGCGTGGCCACGGATCGGACAGGATCTGGGACGGTGTATCTGGCCACCACCGATGTTAATTGTAGCGTTCGATCGCGATGTCATCGCGTCGAACAGGACTCCGGAGAGCCAGAGAGTACCACTGGAGTGCAAAGCAAACTTCACTGGCGACGGTAAATTAATAAATATTAGAACTCGTTTCCGCAGGGGGAATCGGGACGCTCGGAAAAATCAAACCGTAGTAGTGATCATTTTCAATTTAATTCCCCACCACGGATGTGTCCATACGAGAGGTTTATGCCAGAAACCCTCTCTCTCAATCACCGGGGTGGGGATGGAAACGCGGATTTTGCTTTCATTTTTGGCACAACAAAGCGATGCGATGCACTTGCACTCCCGGCCCGGCGTAGCGGTTCATAAATCTATTCCTTTAATTAATTGACCCGGCATGCCGGCCAGCGGCAGGCCAGTCCTCTACTATACTAGCAGCACCAGCACCAACGCATAACAACGCTCACGGATATGCATCACGGATATCGCTTGATGCACTATCGCGTCGCTATCCGTTTCGCGATGCATTCGACTCATCGCCCGAGCATCGGAAATGGAAAAACTTTCGAAAATTTAATTGAATTAGAAGGAGGTGGCCGGGGGTAGTAGTAGGCTATGGACCGGACCGGCGCAAGCGATAGATAATCTCTCTCTCCCTCGCCTGCGCCGCTTTTGAAGCACTCTAATCTGGATCGACGGTTTTAGATTGCTTCACACACGCCTCTTCTCCCTTCCCTCGACCCTACGTGAGTTGATTGTCACTTTTCCAATTCCCACCAGCGACAACAGATGATGAGACCGGACAAGGTGGTCGACGAGCGAGCGAGCAAGCGAGCGGGTGGGTGATAAAGAGTCATATCTAATGATCGCGCACACCTTAAAAGCCCAATAATAATGGATGATAAATGTGACAGCTGTTAGTGTTGTGATCCAACACCACCACCATCAAGCAATATGCAGCAGCATAATGGAATCGAACGGACAGGTGCTCGAGGTGGTGGTTGAGGGTCTGGAGAATGTTTCAAATTGTAGCGAGTGTCGTCGACAAAATGTTGGCTCTTGGAAATGTCTTAACGTTAACAAGGTCGCATTCGCTTCACTCTTAACACTTGACATTCCATAGCCGCGGAATTAGCGGAACATCCATGCGGTCATGTTGTGTTATGAAGACATCAGCGCGTGCAGCGCACGCTGTTGTTAATCTTTGCCAGCCTGGCAGCTCCTTCTGCATCATTCTTGATGCCAAGCGGAGTCAAGAGCGAAAACCATTGCGCTTCGTTCCACCTACGGTCAGCGGTCCACCGGCACAGGCGGAACTGGGGTGTAATGCAATGAATAAACATCGTATCATCGCCATGCAGAGCCCTTCTTCGGGTTCTTTTTCCTT
This sequence comes from Anopheles darlingi, assembly GCF_943734745.1. Classification (NCBI taxonomy): domain Eukaryota; kingdom Metazoa; phylum Arthropoda; class Insecta; order Diptera; family Culicidae; genus Anopheles; species Anopheles darlingi. Next base: position 45,925,528 of record NC_064874.1, read on the forward strand.
TTTTTTCATGTTCTCGTTTCCTTTTTTTGCGGCCTGCATCTGCACGTGCCTCGGGTTTCGGTCTTTGGTGGTTGCTGTCCGTCCAACGAGCGGCATTTAACGAGTACCGAGGGTTCGCCTTTCCCGGGGCCCGCCATTGTTTGGACAAGGTGTCAATACAAACACCCTCGAACACAGGGAGAGCAAAGGGTCCTGCAAAGTACGCGAAGCCACGGACACGCGTTGGCCACGCAACACGCAAGACGCAACGTAAGCCGCTCATCATATCAGATTGAATTCGAAATGAGGAGTCATCTTCTTCGGGAGAGGCCCTCCTGCCCCCTGGCCCCCTGTTCCTCCTCCTCCCCGGAAGCTGCTTCACCCACTGGCGCGTGATGATGACGATGATGATGTGCAGCGAAAGTGAAGCGTGAAGCGTGAACGCTGTTGCTGTTGTTGTCCGGCCAATGTTGTGGCCAATGGTGGAGGTGGAGAGAGGAGAGGTGCGGTTTTTCAACATATTATCTCGAGTGGGTGTCCCGTGAGGTCACACTCGGTGTCAGCATTCGGTACGGTGTCTTAAAAATGGCGTGCGCTGGACATTCCATCCATTCGGAATGAAGGCATTGGACGCAGAGATGATGCTGCTGCTCCATGCTTGAAGGTGAAATTAGTCGATCCTCAAGGTGTGTGTGTGTGTGTGTGAGGAGAGGCCGTTAAGAGGAATGCCACTCGCCATGCCGGGGGTATCATGTTTGATGTTTTTCGGAAGAAGAAATTCCGTTCCTGGGAACAAACTGGCGAGATCTTCGCTCCGGTGGAGGCCAATCTGATCCAATTTTAGGTCCCAAATCCAGGGGGTTTGCGTGTTTCAATGAGGTGTCAGACCGTGTGTGTGTGTGTTCCCCGGGAGTTGATTATTATCTCACCATCGCATCGAGCCAGCAGCATCGAGGTCTTCGGGGTCTCCGGGAGGTCCGGGAAGGTCGATCGCGTGCACTGCCTAATGGCGGTCTTGTCGGTTCCGTTGGGGAATGTTGCCAAAAAGCATGGATGCAGCAGCAGCAGCAGTTGCAGGCCGCTTTGAGGCCAACTCGTGCCTTGGGCCACAAGTGTTGGTATTCACGCCGACGGCAGCGGTAGATCCGTGTTCCTTCGTTTCCCCCGGACCGGGCCCCGAAGAAGGGATGCTGTGTCCATGCGACGACGAAGTGCATGCTAATTCTGGTCTGGGAAGACGACGGAGAGACCCCATTTCCTTTGTAAGCACTCATGTCATGCCTAGTGTGTGTGTATGCGTGAGTGGTGGTCCCGTGTAGTTTGCTGATTGCATGCCGCTGATAACGGTGTCAGCCAGCACCACTCAGTCCTTCCACTCCTCCCTCCCCGGGGCTGCATGTTTGCCAAGCGTCCGGTCCGGTTTTCGCGCGCCGGTTCGCGTTGGCTCGAGGCCCGGAGGTGCCATAATGATGATGTGTTGCTTTTATGAGCGCGCTTTCGGTTCGTAATTAGCTGTCGTTCGCAATTTGCGTCTTCGTCCCTGGGTTTTGCGGTCTCCGTGATCGTATCTCCGGACGTGGCGGTGACTTTACCTGTTCCAACACGCAGTTCCTCAAATAGGAATCTCGTGAAGCAGCAGCAGCACACACGAGAGGCAGAATGGAATCTGGACTGCGAAACGCAACGCATCACATCGCAAAATGCCTTCTACGTTCGTTCATTCGCTCGCGTTGTCAATAGAAGTGAAAGAAGATTGAGCTACATTTTTAATGTGTGGCCCCAACAACGCGCGCATTGCTCTGAATGTCATGCTCATCCCCCCGAAGAGAGGGTGTCCTGGTTATTAGGCACGACAAACACCGGTTCCGGGTTCCGTTTTTCATTTGAACGCAAACGCACTTCGGAATGTCATTTCCGCGCTGACGACGACGACTGGCGGAGAATGGTTTTTATTTGAACGCGAACACACACACACGCACATTAGCGATGCGTCAGCAGCTGACACCGGCCAGTTGACGATATGGTGACTAAAAAGGAAGAGAGCGATAGAGAGAGAAATGGAGTGAGGAAGGGTTCGACCCAATTGCCAACCCGCGAGTTTGCAAAACCGAATTCGGCGGATTTGCCGATCTGCATAACGCGGACCGTCCACCGATAATGACGCAATTGTGCCGCGACGCAAGCTCCCTAAATATCCATCAAGTGAACGAGCGGCGATGTCGTTTTTTGCGATGAAACGACGACGAAATGCGATGCACGACAGATGTGGAATGGCCACTCGCATTTCGGCATTTCAACGACTGCACCGGCGATGGCAGCGATGCAGTAGCTTTAATTCGGGGTTTTCGGGAGCAGCAACTTCAAACCGTGTGTGCATTTGGACATCGTTTTAACTTTTCCTACGCAAACAGCGGGCCATACGTGTGTGTGTGTTTGAAGTGAAGTGTTTAGTTCCCCATCCTCCATTCCCAAAAAACAATGACAAACCCCCCACGTGCATAAGCTACTTATTCAAATTAATTTCTCCAACCCCTGCACCACCACCACCACCGAAAGTATTACTTTTCCGGCGTACTAATCCTCTTGACGAACCGGTGAATCGTAACCATAATCATAAGCGTGATGCGATGGAAGTATTTGAGGGAGAGGGTGGAAACCATATTGGTGGGAGGTGAAGCCCTGGAGTGCTTTACAGCTCTTCAAAACAGGGCAACATTTTCACATCGATGAGATTGGTCGAATGTGCGAGCATTAAGCGATCGTTGCAGCAGCAGCAGCAGCAGCAGCATCAACATAGTGCCCTACATCTGTCAACTGACGCCTACTAAGGATCGGTGTCGCCAGTTAAAGGTTCATCCGGCGGTTGCTCGAAACTGGCGAATGTCAAAGGTTGCTCCGGGTTACGAGAAGAGCTTTAACGAGAGCACCGTGGTTCAGTTCATCTTGTTAGTTTAGCATTTTTGATCCGATTTTTACTTCCTCTTACCCTAGATCTGTGAGCATGGATTGTCCATCCGGATTGTTCGAAATGCAACGACGAGCGGGTCAGTGAAGCGCATAAAATGGTATTTCCCCGTTTTTTTTTTGGGCAGCTTTGCGCTGGCGGCGATTTAATATAAAATTCCCTTTTAAGAGCGTTCTACGCTGACTAAATCCGGTTTTGGTCGGGATTGGAAGTATTACAGAAGGTGGTGTCCCACAATTATGAGTATGGATTTATTTTTTGTATCACCAGGGAGGTCTCCGTAATAAAAAGAACTACTACCGTTTGCTTCTAGTGCGCGCGGTTTATTACGATAGACAAATTGTTGTTATCATTTCTTTACTCTACAAGAGACCACAAAAATGTCAGTCATGAAATTGTGTTTGTAAAAATTTCTCACATTTTGCTTCTATGCTTCTATTTTGATAATATGCAGTTTGAATTTCTTTGGTCCTATGTTTACTGCATGATTACATGATTTCTTTGAGTTCAAAATCATTGATTTATGGCGCGTAGGAGCTGACAAAAAGACGTCAGAAGAACAAAAATGATAAACACTTTAGCTAACGATAAATGATTAAATGCATCGAAGCAGCAAACCTTTTTAGACCCAGAACTTGGCTTACCTCAGCTGAAGATCTTTTTCTTCTTCAGGGCAATCTTTCTTAATTACTTGTTTAAAATCCTGCTATGCACTGCAGCAGACGTCTTGAGGTTTTAAGTGGTTCTTTCCACCTATCGCAATACAATTAAATACGTTTGGAATTGGCTTCGATACGCTCGCTCCATCTCAATTTATACTTAGCACACCTTTTGGGTAGAAAGGGCCTAACAAGACTTGTTTATAGTCGTCCTTTAGTCTTTAGTTTAGAGAGCTTAGACGACGCAACCTGCCAAAATTCCCGTTCTTATGCGAATAGATATTTCGATATTCCTACAGAAAAATTGATCGAACGTAATGGTCAGGCGAGACGGTTATTCGAAAATACTTACAACTGATATATCGACTTTCAGCAAAGAAACATTTTCTTATGCGGGATTTGAAGACTCATTTGCATCTTTATGCTTCCCAATTGAATGGTTATCAGTCGTATTGAATGGGATCATAAGACAAATAAAAATACAGGAAACAGATTTTAACCCAATTAACTTCTCAATGTGAGGTTTTTAAACCCTGCATTTAATAAAAAGCTCAAAGAAAGTCATAATGAAATTGAATTATATGAAGCATGCGCATGACGTAATGAGCAAAGACATTGTCACACCAAATGGTTACATTTCATTGATTTTGTTTTAATGAAAATCACCTTTCACCTGGAAACCTTGGAGTACGATGGTCGCGACTGGGACTAACGTGGCAGCTTCGGTCGGTCGGTCGGTCATCAGGTTGCAATAAAATCAATCTTAGCCGCACCTCACTGCTTACAACTTTGTAAAATAATTGAAAAATATTAATAATTAATCTCCAGCATGCATGCCGGACACCGAGGGGCATCCAGTCCACGCCAGCGGCTACCATTTGGATGGATTGTGGGACCGTCCTCGCAAAACCAAAAGCAAAAGCAAGCAGAGTGCGCACTGGCCATTGAGCACAGCGAGTAAATTAAACAAATAAATTTGATTTCAGAACGCCACACGGAGAGGAATGCTATCGCCATTTTTTTGCCGAGGTGCAACCCCAGACGTTGCGACGACGAGAGCAGAGCGCAGAGCGCTGCCCTCGGGCCATCCGCAAACAACAATCCATCCATGAATCAAGGCCAATGTGCCAATGCATTATGTTGTGCCGGACCCCGTTGTGGACCGATGGCGTCCTGCATTCCCTCCATCCATTCGATCGGTTGATTATGAATGACTCGACAATCCATTCGCGCGTCCCCGGAAGGCTGGCGCGAAATCGGAAACCCCGGGAAAAGACCATTACGCCGCCGCCGTCGCCGTCGCCGCCGCCGTAGATCGTGAAATGTGAAAAATGTGCGACGTCGCAGCCGCCGCAGTCGCCGCCAACTCCGTGGAGAACAAATCGATGTTTGGAAAGCCGGTTAACTGGTTGTTGGCCAGTTGTTTTCCCAATTTGTATCGCCCCGTTGTCCGTATTCCGGCCGTCTCCTGTGGCCGATTGACGTATGATGGCCCTCAGGCCTCAGGGGAGGGAGAAATCAAAATTCCAACGTTGGACCCCAAGAACGGGGTCTGTGCTGGTATGCTGTTCGTGCATGCGTCCGTGCGTGCGTGCTTATCGCTCAGTTTTGTTCCGGGCGTTCGATCTTGGCGAGGTATGACAAAGTTGTCAATATAGTTGAGCGAACGGAGACCAGATTTAGGAGCACAGCTTTCGGATTTCGGGTTAAGCAGCGCATACAGTAATAAAATAATGAGAAAAGTTTGCCCCGAAGGAAAACTCTAGAAGCGAAGCCAAAGCCAGCAGTGGCGGGAAACGCGATGAGCCCCTGCGCCCGGAACCGACAACAAGCTGCTTGTAGCTGGGAGAAGGAGTCCTCGTCCTCGTCCTCGTCGTCGTGGTCGCTCTTGACTCGACTCGACACTGAGGCGTCTCCAAAATACGCGCCTTGGTAGAAGTTTTAATAGGGACGTGATGATAATAGCACTTGTGTAGCAGCAACAGCAGCAGCACCAGTACCGCCTCATTGCCACCTTCACACACACACCCTTCTCACCTCCTCAACGGAAACGCAAGAAACGCTCCGGAACCGGGTCCGTGGCTTCGTCGGTTGCCTGTTCTTCCTGAAGCGCCCGGCTTAAGCACGAACCTCGGGGCCCCCTCGGCTTATGATAATTATGATGTAAAAGCAAAACATGTTTCTCTCTTCACCTTCACCTCTTCAAAGACAAGATGACACACTCTTGCGCGGTTCGCATTCCGTGGTGGCCCCCGGGACGAAGACGGTTCCCTCGCATTTGGTAAATTGAATACCGTGGCCACTCGCGTCGCCCACTCCCTCTCGCTCGCTCGCTCGCTCGCTCGCCGAGTATTATTTGGCCACGGTAACCGAACTTTCATAAATTTGTTCTGACACGGCATCAGCATCCGCGGTCCGCGCGAGCGACAGGCATGTCATTCCCGGACCGACGTCGATACGTCGTCAATTTCGTGGGAAAAAGGGGGCGAAGGAAGAGAGGTCCATCGAAGGGCTGCCGATGTGTAGTGACTGCTTTGGGGCCCATTGGAAAAAAGGTATCGATTTCAGGTTTTTCTCATGCGTCATGCGGTGGATGCCTCTTGGGGTGTCCAACGAGAGCGTTGAGGCGCCAGCCCAGTTAAGACCGGACCTGCGGGGATAGGCTGAAGAGGCATTCATCTCGCCCACACTCAGGCCGTGTCGGTGTGTGTGTGTGTGTGTGTGTGTGTATGTGTGTGTGTGTCATCAGGAGGTGATCTCGACGCGACCATAAGCCACGGCGGACATTTTAGGCCCCGAAACGAAACGAAACGAAACGAAACGAAAAAGAAACGGGCTAACATCTCTAACCAAACTATCGATCGGTTAACGCCACCGTAAATAACGTTAATGTTGGCTTCCCTACATCGGTTTCGGTACCTTGGCATCCCCCCCGTCTGCTTTCGAAACGGGAACGGCCTAGACCGGGGAAGAGAGGATATCAAGTTTCTAAGTACGCCCAAAAGGATTAATTTGTTTTCAAAGTGTTCGCGTGCCGCGTGCCGGCAAGGAACAAGGGTGGCCCCCGGGGCTGGTGGTGGTGACGGGAATTGAAAGAAGAAGTCCCACGGAGGCTGCGTACGCCTTGGGAATGTATGTCTCTCTCTCTGTCTCTCTTTCCCCGTAGATGGGATAATTGTTTTCATCATCACGCAGCGAAGCGTAACGCGAGGCTATTTCTGGCGGAGTCGCAGTCACCATTGGCTCCAACTTTATACCACCGGAGGTCTTACCCGTGGGCCAAGGCGTTCTTCGATCGAGAATAGAAGCATAAGCTAGCGAGCGAGCGAGTGAGTGAAGGAATTAATGAAACTTCGAATGTGGGCCCCGGGGCCAGACGAGTGTTGGGGAAGGCAGATCCATATCCAACTTGCTGCAGTCACCGTTCGTCTTGATTACCGCGTGATGCCGTGTAGGTCGCGTGAAGGTTCCTCACCACAACACCACGACGGGCCTATACGTTTACCCTTACAACGATTGCCAGGTTCTTCCAGGGTTCTTAAGCCGCATTCCGGCCAGTTTGTGTGTGTGTAAGTGTAAATTGCAGCCCCGGATCTCGCTCCGATCCGGACTCAAACTGTCGAAAGACCATTTTGTTTGTTGTGATAGAGGAATATAGTACATGCTGGTACAACCTCTGGAACACACACGCATGCACTTCTGTCGTCTCGGTTGGATGGCAATTGATTTTCCTTGTTTCAGTTCTCTTCCACTCACTTCCTTTCCCTTTCCCCCTGCTGCTGCGGGCCATCATCAACGACACCGACACCGTGTCTGCATAATAAAACACTTTCCGTTCCCCGAACGAACGGGGAAAAGACATTCCAGAGTGTGCCAGGGCCTTGGGCCTTGGGCCTTGGTCCTAGGTCTGGTGAAATGGTGTCTACGTCAACTAATCACCAAGCTCAAACACGCAGTCCCAAGCAGACCGGAGCAACGGGCGTGCAGTCCGGTTCCAGGTGGATCGGTTGGACAACTTTTTGCACCTGGCTATCCTACTACTACTGCTGCTGCTTCTAGTGCTGCACCTTTGCAAGTGCTATAAATTCCAAACCAGCCGCCAGCCCGATCTGATTATTGCTACCGATGGCCACCAAATCCAACTTTCAGAGGGCTGGAGAGAGTGCAGGGAGTGAAGCTACTCCAACAGAGAGAGAGAGAACTCTGTAACTGTGGGCACAACCTTGCAGGACATGAGTTCGAGACATGAGTTGGTCCAGCTGAGTGGTCCCTTACTGTCTGGTGTGGTCACTAGAGTGAGGACAAGAGGGGCATTGGAGCACACACACACTCGCCTCGACTCGACTCGCCTTCGCCTCAAGGGTGACAAGTGATGGACGGCGGTAGTTCCGCACCGGGACGGAAGCAGACTTCGGACGAGTCGACTTCGTCACTCCGCATGGTGCCTGGTCTGCCTCTCCGTCTGTGTGTGTGTGTGTGTGTGTGCGAGGGTTCCCGAGTCCGGGATTGATGCGGCAAGTTTGAAAGATTTATTCGAGTCGGAATGGAAATGTCAAACGGTGTGCTATTGAGTGAGGAAATCAATAAGATTACGATAAAGTTAAAGCCACTCCCCCGGAACCACTCCAGGATCGGGGCTAGAGGTCGCACCGGAGTACCCGAGTGAAGGCGGACCAGAGGAAGAGGGATTTAATTGCCGCGCACGTCGAAAGGTCGAGAGGCGGCCCCGTAAGAGAATATCATGTTCATCCAATTCCAGGGAGACGACCATAGAGTAGTGACATCTTCTTCGTCGAGCAACAACCTCTACAACGATTCTCATGCGATTGCGTGTGGTGGTGATTGGATTTTCGGGGAGCCCGGACATAGCCCGGATAGCCCGGAATTGTATGCTCACCAAAAATGTGATTCTTTCAATGATTTCGTTCCCCCTTTTTTCTCATTTCGTTCTAAACCATTCAACGACAAGAGAGAGCGAGGCGCGTCGCCTACTCGAATCAGCTCCAGTTCGCGATCCGCGCGACACTCGTACGCGAACGTCCTCAAACACCATAAAACACATTGTGCTTCACAATCTGCTGAAATAGCATCGCGAGGCGCGATGGTGGAGTGAGCTGAAGGCGGCTCATCGTCAGACAAATCCCGTTTACCGGGGCGCACCATCGAAGGCCCGGAACCTCGCACAGGGATAGAATCGCGGCGTATCCGCGTCCAGTCCGTGCCCGCATGGCGCACCACAAAGTGCAGCATAAATTACGTTCAATTACCCGGGACACACCGAGCGACCTATACCGAGTGCTGTATAGTGGCCGCCGCTTTTCCATCGAGAAACATTAAAGAGCCACGAGCTTTCATCCACTCTCCACGCTCGGTGCTCAGCGCGCTCCGGCCAGCCAGCCAGCCAGCCAGCGTCTTATCTGATCTTCTTATGAGCGGTGAAAAATCATGACATTATCGGGCGCCGCCGCCGCCGCCGTCGCTCTGCCATCACCACCACCACCATCCAGCCACTCATTGTGCCGCAAGAATCGCGGATATTGGCATGACCATTTGCAGCGCGATGATGATAGTAGCACCAGGAGCAGGAGCAGGAGCAACGGTAACGCGAGGACGATACTTTCGACACATTACATGTCGGGGAAGGCCCCACAGTCTGAGGAGCGCGTAAAGGAACTGTCAACGGCAACGGCAACAACCATCCAACGGTGGTGAGTGTAAGGAGCAGACCATGCAGGGGATCGTACCGTGTAACGATATATATCAGTGCGCACAACATGCGCGCCACATCCGTTGCTGCACCTCCATCGCCATCGTCTTCCATCGTCGTCGTCACGGGTTCCTTGGACGTCGTCGTCAGTCGTCGTCTTCGTATGTTGGAGCACTGTCTCTCTCTCTTTCTCGCTCACTCTGTCTGTCTCACTCTGCTCCAGGAGCTAACGAAATCCTGTGTGTGTGTGCGGCTGTCTCTGTGGAGCTCGTTGCCAGAGCGCTGAAAGCGAGCCAGCGGGATATTTACGATCGACAAGGAAACACGGCTTCGTACAAGTGCGCCGAGGTGATAATAAGTAATGATAGCTTATAGCTAGGCGCCCGTTCCCTCCACGACGAGTGCTGCGATAAGAGAGAGGGAGAGAGAGAACTGCTCGGTGCTCGGAGTGCGTGCGTGTGGAGTGTGGAAAAAAACCGGGGAAAAAGTGAAAAGCGCCGAGTGCCGAGGCTGCCAGCGCGCAACTAATGGAGTCACGTTATTCACACGTCTGTAACGTTATTTATTCATCAATTATCTTCGATTACTATTGCATCGGATCGAGCCCGGGCCAGGAGGAACGCTCGCTCGCTCGTTCCCTTCGGATCGTTAAGCGGCAATGCGAGCACCGACTACTATCATCCTGCTGGGCACAATGACAAAGTTTGTCAAGTGGAGCAATGATCTAGATTTAATGGAAGCAAGTAAAACACACCGTAACACACGCCGGGAAAGGAACAGCAACAGCAGCAAATGGCAGCAAATGGCAGCTCGAACGAACGCTTACAATAATATCTGCCGTTTCTCGGGGTGGGCCGATGGAGAAGTGGGGGGGTTGTGTAACTCAGCTCTGCTCAACCTTTTTGCGACCAACCCCACCCGGGGACACGATAAGACGATAAGGTGGAAACATTGATTGGATAATGCGATAAAAAGGGAACAAAAAACGAAGAAGTGGAACAGACTTATACCTTCTGCTTTCTACCATCGAATGGGGATGAGTTAAAGTTTTTGCTGTTTTTGTCGCGCGGGCTTTTAGCACTCGGCAGATACTTTGTGCTTTCATCCCATCCCATACCGGATTGTGGAAGGGGGAGGGTGGTTGCATCTTAATTGCAGCGACTGTTTGTTTATTCAAAACCACTTCAGCGCGTCGTCCGTTGTTGTCCGTGACGGACACGATCACGCTCCGGTTCGACGAGTCCATTTGGTCTCTTTTCGGGATGCATCAGCCCGGGTTTGGCTCGGCTTGGCGAGTGTTTGCATTGTGCGGCTCTCGAGCGAGGTGGTGCTCGAGCTCGAGATCTTTGAATGGAATTGAATTAATTTGCTGGCATTTGTTTTCCTTTTTTTCCTCCCTCCCCTTCCGACTGGCTAGCAAGTTAAACAAGCTTACTACTTGGAGTAAAGTTCATCTGTACAAAGCTCTTGCTCTCCCTCTCTCGCCACAGTCTTGACTTGTACGGCACGAGATTGTTTGTTTGTTGGTACAGAAACTCTAATTGTGAAGTTACTGTCCAGTGTAGAGTGCAACATTATGCGCCTGATTCGAAGATGGCATATCTGCTCGCTGATAATGCTGAATGCTGTTAAGGTTGGTCAAGCAAAGGACTTGACTGCGGTGCTCATGATTAACGGAGTTAAGTGAATGTTGTCATATTGTCGTTGTAATCGTAGTGTGAAAAGGAATGATCTTCACAATAGCAATATGCAAACTGAATAATGTGCGAATAGCTAATCTCCTTTAAAAGAGGGCACTACTGTAAATAATGATTTACATAGAGATAAATGGGCCTAATTTTATGCCAAAAATCCAAAACAGGAATGTCCCCTACAGATCTCAAAATTCGTGGCGCTTTATGGAAGTCAATTTTCATCGTCATAAATTTTTACAATCAATTTATGAGAAATGCTGCGTACGCTCGATGATACATTCTTATTTACGAGACTGACTGAGACGCATAAATCCATCGATGTTTTAACCGGTTCTGCTCGTTTCAAATTACAATGCACGAATACAAACATTTCTCAACTTGTGAATGGTTTGATTAGTGGCGTTACAACAAAAAAAACTTGTTTCTCAAGCAGTAGCCAATATTGCAATTATCTCTGGCTGATTTGGTTTCGATTTCTTACGTTTCTTAGTTATGTTTGATAAGAAGGTAAGTATTACATAAACAAGCATACTAATTTCCAATTTCAGAAAATCATCGAATTCTGAATTCTAATAATATATTTTTCAGTTTATTGGGAACAACTGTTTAAACTGTTTAATCGTAACGGCTCTTAAAGGATGTCTAAATTGAATGAAATTTCACATGATCAACAGTTTAGCTTGAAACATCGATTATTCAGCGACCATTGTATGCAGTAACTGACAAAACAACCACCGCTATTAGTTGTCTGCAGAGGATTTTAAACTTTCCCACAAGCATCTACTTCAAACGAACTTCTTAAACTTGCATTCTACACTTTCCCTCGTGCCTCAATCGCGTACATCAAGACTGTTTGGCAAACAACGGCGGCAACGACAATTTCGTAACGCTCCGATCCGATCGCCGACACATACCCGGGATATCGCGCACAGGTGTCGCGGAACTGGTTTCTCGGGGAAGATCAATTTTACAAACAAAACATCTGTGAGCCCCGGCAAAGATCAACTCAGGTCTGATAACGTTTTAATTTTAATGAAAAACCGGTCCGAACCTAAGCAAGTGGTTTCACTTCGACTGGTTGGTGTTTGGTTTTCTGGTTGCCAGATACCGCAAACACCGAACTTCCAAAGCCAAAGCCAAAGCAACCAAATAGTGATGAATGCGATCGTTCGAAACGTATCAAATCGTTAGTTTACGGTGGATACGCCGTTTCTCTGGCTTTTCGCAACTGTAAGCAACGCACCAGCTTCATCACATTCCGATCGAAACGCATCTCCGCATCAAGGCACTCTCTGATTTGGCCATCGCGTTTTTTGGGACCACTAACGAACCCCGACACACGGCTCGTGGTTTGAGGGTTTTGCTGAAGCATCGCGCATCGCGAATGGATTATGCAAATTTTACGATTCCAAATTAATATATGCCAGAAATTGAAAAAGAAAAAACAACACAACAAACATACCCAGCCCAATGCTGTTGTGCTCGCTCTCGTAAACGACAATCACTGACTATCCTCGATAGACGGAATCGAGGGTTGACTTCTTACTGCTCCATTATCATCCGTTAGCCCGGCATTGGCCCTTATCCCATTATCGACTGACATTGATGATGGCCGCCGGGGGTTGAGTTTTTTCTGGTACAGTTGTTGTTGCTGTTGTTGTTGTGTTGTTGTGAAGACACAGATTGAGACCACCTATTGGCCTGGACCATCATTGTGACGCCTTGACATTGGTAACTAGCAGATCAGTTCGGCGTGAGAGGCAACTAAACGGGGTTCATCAACTAAAAGGTTCGTGAGAAAAGACGATTGGCGAGGCGTTTGGTGGAGCATAAATGGACTGACATTGCCTGATACCGCCACGGCGCCTGCCTGGGTCTTGAACGACCCACAGGGGACGATTATCATCCTGAAAGAGCGCTGATCATAGTTCCATTTCCCCCCCATCCAGTTGATGCTCATAGATTCCGAGACCGTAGATCTTCTGTAGACCGCGAACACAATGAGTGCGTGGGTAATTTCGCCCTCATTTAAATCAATCACGAAACCTTCGAGGCAGCGAACGACCACGACGACGACGACGACGCAGAAACGGTGTAGCATTTGCGCCTTCCTCGAGATGAATGGTTGCTGCGTGCGTGCGTGCGTGCGTGCGCGTGGCGTGGATGCTATCGGGGACAGCCCTGGGTGTACTATGGGCGCTAGTACACGTGCACTGCTTCGCAGAGATTGGCTCATCACTGGAGCGTTATACCTGGAAGAGATTCCAGCTCGTTGTTGAACCTGAACCTGATCTGCGCTTTGACTGCGCTGCTCAGTTCCACGAATGAACCACGCCGGAGAATCAATCTCTTCCGGGACGAAAACGGGACCGTTTCCATACCGACTCCCATGGCCATATCATAAAAATCAATCAACATCACCAGCATCAGAGCTCGTGCAGCTCGCACCGTGCCATTACCCGAGGGCCATCTGGCAACCATTCGCTGCAGCTCCATGCGCTGCAGCTGCCATGGAGACGATCGCCGCAGCGAATGCGCCATCTTTGATTCCCTCTCTCGACTTCCTTTGTTCCTGTGGCTGTCCATGGCCACAGCATCCGACAGTGCATCCCTTTTCGGCGTAGTTCACCTGGAACGCGTTATGCAGCCGCCACCGATGATGATGATGATGATGACGTCCCCGTGGCGTTTATGACACGATTCCGCACGATAATGCTTCGATTTTTGGCACTTTAACTACGAGCGGGCGCGCGCAGTGCAGTGAACTTTCCCGAGGCCAGCGGCCAGGAAGTGATTTATACGCGGTTGTTGGTCTCGCCTTGGTCCGAAAGATCAGCCACCGTGATATCGGTCGTGCCACGGTGCGATTCCTGGAGTGTCTGGAGTCGAGAGAGAGAAAAAGGTATGAAAAAAAAGAGCTTGAATTGGTCCCGCGAAATTCCGGCGAGCCAAGATGACCGGCGGACTCCATTTGGTCGCATAAATTATGGTACCGCCCGTCAATCGGAAGGATAATTTATATGTAATGGAGTGGGACCGGCTTAATGGGTGTGCTTGGTGGGGAAAGGAGGCGCTAATAGTTCCAGCCTCGTGTGGAGGACGTGAGAGGAGACCGATACGAGCTTCTCGTTAAACGTTACACGCCCCTAGGTCCTAGGCACCGATGCTGCTGCTGCCGCTGCTGTTGATGCTGTTGATTCTGTGGATGGTCATAAACAACAGCTAGTGTTCTCGCATCTAGCCGCTAATCTGGCTGATCGGGCTAGGGGCCGCGATCGTAGTGAGCCTGCCGTGCCGTAGGCAGCATAAGTATTTGTTTTGTCCGTCGATCGATGAAATACTGATAACCGCAAAACGGTTGCCGCCTCCCAATCTCCCAGACGGGGGGCCAGAGTCTGGTGCCGATGGTTAAGGTCAACCGATCGAACCCAGAAGTGGTGTGTGCCAGGATCTACGTGGCCGCATTATTATCATCGCGCCAAGGTGAATGCTGGAACCGAGTGATAAATGTACGCACCGAGACCTGGAGTTGGAGTTCTCCGGTCTGCAATTAACAAACCGGCGCCGGATTCCGAAGCTAGTTTCGAAGCTGATTGGTTGGTTCTGACCATCCCCAGAAAGGTATGAAATATGTTGCCACCCCATCACGCTTCGAATTGTTTCAGCGAAAATTATAGATTCGACGACCACGACGACTAAGACGACGGCGATTACGATGATGACGAGAAGAGAACGGGTCTATACTTGCAGAAAATATTAGTTGCGATATTTTCAAATTGGTGTTTATAGAGACACACACGAGGCTCAGCGAAACATAAATAGCTCCGTTCAGCTGAATTTTCTATCGTGTAATGTACAAAATATAAACTTTATCACACAAAACATACATTATTTTTTGCAAAATAATTTACCCATTTGAAGCTTTGATCAATTCTCTACAGTAAAGTGTTGCAAAAACTGTTTTACAAAACATACAAAGCGCTACTGCACCGAAGATAGTTATAAACAATTTTTTTGCATTCGTCTGTTAAAATTTGCTGTATAAAAAAGTATTTTTCTTTCTTTATCACAAACTTTATCGAAAACATTCCACACGTGTAGAGACGGTGTACGAGTGAAATACACGGGCACACAGCACAAACACGGCGCCGAATGAGCAACAATTGGATTGCATGAAGGAATTACGCATCGTCGAAGCCCCACTAATAGCGGCATTTTGAACGATTAACAGCCAATTGCGTCCATCACCGGCCCCTCCGGGCTAGAGGTCACGTGGGAATCGGATTTTCGATTAATCGTCATCGGACTGCCTCACATGCGCCAACACGCCTCGGTCTCCCAAAAGGATTAAAGGTGGATTGAGGGGAACTCGCTCGTCCGCGTCTACCGTACGCCATTTCAAGGCCCTTCTTGAAGCTCTTCACATCGTGGACGCCAATAATTGCCGAGACAAAACCATGACCCACTTGAGGCCATGACATGCCGAGAGAGCGGATCAGCGGACACCGTCTGTTTAATGTTGTCGCGCCACATGTTTGCTCAGCAGCATCAACAGCGCATCGCAACGCTGAACGTGCCTTTATGCCGATAATTTGGTATTTGATATTCCTCAAAGAGTGATGCTGCAGCAGCAGCAGCAGCAACGCAAATAAACAGATCGAGTAGAAGAGATCGAACGCAGCCTCGGCAGAGCTCCGGTTGAAACAACGCGCACCGCATCACGGCGCATAAAACATTAAGCATAAGAAGATTGCGGATAGATTTAGCAACAAATCATCCTCCTACCTCGTTCTGGCGCTCACGGCAGGAAGTAATGCACTTTACTGGAGAGGCCCCAGCATGGCCTGGAGTGTTTCCAAATTGGATTGACGCAACCGGCCGGCCAGCGCAGCACCAGGAACGGTATCCGGAAGGCATGGGAACTGGTTTGGCTCGTTCGCGTTGTTTACGATGTGATTTGTAAGTCCGCTCGCGCTCCTTCGCATGCAATCCGCGTGGCCACGACCACCGGGATAAACCGGGCCGGCCAGCGACTGGCCGGCAACTGGCCAGACACATTTCCACCGTTTTGCGTTCGCGCCAACACATTATTGCGCGTGCGAACGCGCTCCTTTATTTATGCATCAATTAATGTTAATGTTTATTAGAAATTTATTTTACGGCCACCTTTCCTTCGCCCACCTTCCCACCCTCTTTTATGTCGGTACCCCGAAACCCCATGGCCAGGTGACCATGGTGGGCATGCACATCGTCCCTCGATACTCGTCCCCGGGAGGTGGGAAGCCAACTTTTGATGTTCAATACGGCAACGACGACGATGGCAGCGACGGCCTTTATGCTTTATCGTTGGTCGCGTACTCGTGCCCCGGTTTTTTTTGTTTTTCACCCCTCCCAACGGGGAGGCTGTGGCTTTCTGGCGATCAATATAATCCCATTCAAATCTCCCCCGCCCCCCCTGGGAGGGAGCGCCACACCATGGTACTCGACGGTGCAGCACTTAAGCTACTTGAAGAGATTTGCGTCCGGTTGCGCCAACGGTGAGAAGCATGCAGAGAGGTTTGGATGCAGCATATTTGCCCAAAGCGAACTTTGAAGATGTGGCGGTGCGAGGGGTCTCCTCCTCCTGCTTGTAAATACCGATGGGTTGGTGGCGCTCCGCGGACCATAGTTGATTATAAAGCTGGCTGCCCACTAATGGGAAGATAAATTTGCATGAATTATGTACCGACTGCTGCTGGTGCCTCTGGTGCCGATGCTTGTGCTTGTGCCGGTCGATTGTAAAATGGATCTCCGGTGGCTTTAGGGGGGGAAGCGAGCGAGCTTAAAGACCGAATGTTGGTGCAACCGACGCCATGATGCCTGCAAGTGGCCGGCTTTGTTGCAGGACGAAGTGAAGGTGATTATTGGAGCCCCGGGAGTAGATGTTGCCAACCCTATCCACCCACCGAAAGGTGCAAGTTTAATGGAAATTGGTGTTTTTGTTGTTTATCGCGCGGCTGATCTGAAGCGCGAGGAAAGTGTGTCGCGATCCGGGCCCGGCTTTCGATTTTCCAATCAATGCAAATCGTGATTCCGTCCGTTCGTCCGTCCGCTTGGCGTTTGCCCGGGATTGGCCACTGCAACTAGTGAAGTGGCCATCTCGTTAATGCAGTCGCGAGTACTACCGACGAACGTGTCTACTTTCGTTTTATCGCGGGGTCTTGGCCTAGACAATGAGCTGTTTTTTACTTCTGTGTTCTACGAAAGCTTTTAGCTAATGTACGTTCGCGCAAGTGTTTTAGTGTTATCTGAGCTGAAACATAAATTAGACCAAGTTGGTACGGTGTACCCCTTTCCGTTTGGTACCGTTGTGGAGTAAGGACACACTTACATATTTATCAGGCTCTAAAACCAATGAGCGATCGTGGTCTTTCTTCTGCAGCTCATGAACTGAACGTCCAGTGTCGTGGTTGTCGGTAGTGCAGCAAATGGGAAATTGATGTCAATACAATCGATCAATCTCAATCCGGAGATACTACCCCTTCAATGTTCATCTACAATGTCTAAGAAGATATTACGGTCCAGATCATAGTCTCGTTTTTCTCATAACACTTACAATTCGCATAATAGGAGAAATTAATGCGTTGTCTGACAGTAAAACCGTGATACAATAACAATAGAATAACAAAAAACTAAGGTTTATATACTAAAAAGTATGGAAAATAAAAGGTTCTAGTTATCTGCAAGTTTCAGCAAGTATGTACGGGTAATGTGGTTGAATGCTTTATGTTGAAGCTTTATATCAACGAGAATTAATTGATCTTGTACATCATGCCTAGCATATACCTATGTACGCATCAGCATAGATCATTGATCTGACCAACACCTGATACCATGTGTACGCATATGAAACCGTCTTTTTTTTTGTCAAGAAAAAACGATTATTCTGCGAAAATTCAGAAACTCTTATTCTTCAAAGAAATGGCAATAGTTAGCTATACATTTTTCCTATCTTTTAGACAATTTACAGATAGCTCGCCCAAAAAAATCAATCTTTTGTTTCGTACCAATCATAGGTTCATTTTTTCAAACGTTTGTAATCATGGAAACGCTGTTGGGCCAGTATCTGTCCCACCGTTGCAAATAAATGTTCATTCGATAGAGCCAAGTCTGGGGAGTTAACCGCAAGCGACAAATGATCCCAATTCAGGTATTGTATAGTCTTCTTGGCCGGTTTTCCGCGGTTTGTAGGAGCATTTTCATCGAGCAAAATCGGTATGTTTTATCGATTTCGATATTCCGGTCGATTTATGCGGATTTCACGGTCCGCAATCGATTAAGTGGTGCTTGTATAGCTCACTAATAACCGTTTCAATCAATACGGCATGCAATTCGGTGTGTTCTAACGTTTTCGGTGGTTCCTCGCGATTCTTGTTTCTCACATCAAAATTGCCATTTTTAATTTTTTAAAACCACTCTTTGCACTGTGTTTCGTGAAGAGCATGTTCATCGTAAGCGTCAATAAGCATTTTATGCGATTCTGTCGCCTATTTTTGAAAATAGAGATAGAAAATATATAGCGGTATATATAGCTAAAAGAACACGGAGGGCGGTATCATATGGATACACCTGATACATATGATTCAGTCAGACTGGAATTGATAGCCAAACAGTTTAATCAATTAGGCAATAATAATATATTTGGAAACATATTGAAACTAAAACAGCATTGAAGACAGTGCAAATTGTGTCTATTTCTAATCATACGTCCAGAGATGCTTCGTTAATTATGCTAATAAATCGAACACTTTGAAACAATGTGAACGTGATGTTGCTTGTGTCCTATTGGTCTCCATTTTTAAGTTATGAAAAAATGAGAATGAGTCACCTTGGCTCTTTAGCTATAGCGTTTGATTTTGGAATTATAACAAATTTTCGGAAAGAATAAACATTCGAAAAGTACATACAAAACAGATAGAGTTGTAGTTGAACCCTAGTGTATATCTTATCATTTAGCACTATAATTCCCAGTGCACAAGATACGGTGTAACCATAGGGATACATGGGGCTTTCGATGCACAATTTTCGGATCCTGACTGACGGTTTCCGAAATGGGGTCACAAGTGGGACTTTTTTTTTTTTGGAACAAAACTGTCATCGTCATCGTGCAGTTCTAGTTCTCTATTTTGTGCCATCAAAAGGGATGTCCCCGAGCTGCCGCTAATGCTGCTCCCAGTCTGTACTCTTTCGTTTTCTGAATGCAAGCGATATCAGTACTAGACCCGGTACCACCACCGGTTGGTTGCCGTACCGACGATGATCCAATGCTGCCGTTATAACGGAGCAAAAAAAAATCGGTTACAATGGAGTCGATTCTTGCCAAACGTCGCGCGTATCACGCTGTTTTGATTCCTCTCTTTCGCTCTCGCTCTCTGCAGCTTTCCCTCGGTCGTCTTGTTCTTCAGTTTGCGGAACAGTCACTTGTGTCGCTGCAATGGCTTCCGGCTCAGCTAACATTCGGCGATTCTTGGGAAAAACTCTGGAAAATCCCCGGTGCTGGTGCTTCTGCTGCTGCTGTTGCTGCTGATGCTGTTTTCGGTGCCAGTCGGTGCGCTGTGTGTGCCGCTGGGCAACGCGGAGATTCGTCTGACGGAAATTCACTTCGCATACGATTTGTTCGCATAAATTGCGAGGTAATCGAGCGTGGGCGAGTGATAAAGTAGCAATGTCTTCGGTATGTGGTGCGAGCAGCAGCAGCAGCAACAAACGAATGCCAAGCAAACGCTCCAAGACCCACACACACACACACACACACACCGCCAGCCAGCTGGGGAGTTCTTGCTGATCGCGAAGTTTTCCTCGCACCGGCAGCAGCAGCGCCACTGCCAAAAGGCAACTTTGCAATCGAAGAAATGTTCATCTTTTGTGTTTGGAGCTTTCGAAAGAATTCGTTTCCGGCGAGGATATACGACCGACCTGGTGGTAGGGCTGCTGATGCTGCTGCTGCTGCTGCTGCTGCTGCTGCTGCTGCTGTTTTGCTGTTGGAATTGCTTTCTTTTTCTACGCTTTTCGTTTCGGGAAATCTGTTGGTTTCTGGCTTTTCTTCCGTGACAAAAAGGGAACTGCTTTTCGCGACGTCAAAAGTTGCCGTGTTCCCTCTTTCAAACTTCACTATCTCTGGCTTCCGAGATAAACTCTTGGCAGCCTTTTATGGGCTCCATCACACGTCAGACAAGAGGCGCACACGGAGGCCGATGTTTGGCCTTTGCGCTACTAATAGGACGTCGGAAAACTATTAAAATATCACACTCTTAATGAAAGCAGAATCAAGGGACAGATGTGCAACCGGTGGGGATATGGGAATCGATCGATTCGCGTCATGCAAGAAGGAGAAGCGTCCGAAGACGAAGGATCTCTCAACGACCGGAGTGCTTTGTGGTTTCCTGGGCAACCTCCGCCCAGGAAGCAACCACTTCGCAGCAGTGCCATCGGCATCCTTTTCTGACCTCAGTCTCATCAGCACCAACAACAGCGCGTAATGGCCGCAGAAGCCATACCGGCGGAGAGCGAACAGAATACCGAAAACTTTACAAATCACCACCCCACCCGTTCTTCCACCCCACCCTCCAAAAAGCTCATCATATCCATCGGCAACGACGCCGACGACGAAGACGGACGGATGGAGCGGCGCTTCTTGTCCATCTTGCAGCTTGCTCGCTGCAGCGCTGGTCGGAATACAAACAAAACTCGCCATTCGCTCACTCGGAGCGCTCCCTTCCACCACAAAGCGATCCCCCCACCCCTCACTATGGGGGGCCTCATTTTCGTGTAAAACAATTCAATTCGTAAACTTTCCTTCCTGCTTTGGTCCGAAAGTTTCCTGTAAACTAAACCAATTTCCGCTCTCCGCACCGGAAATCAGTCGAAGGACATATAAGCACACAGGAAGGAGGGAACGGGAACGGGGACGAGGGTGTGTGTGTGTGTGAGTGAAGAGAAACTTTGGGCCACATCGTTGGCGATGCTCTTTTTTGGAGCCACACACACAGTCATAGCAAAGGATCATCTCGCTTCCGGCCGGCTAGCTTAATGCCTTGTGTGTATGTGCAACAGAATGGATCGGACCATGCGTCGGACCGTGAAGTCCGTGAGTTCGGAGTCGTCGGAGGAAGTGAGGAATTCCGATAGTTGGACTGTTGTTTGGTTCGCTATTTTTGTTGTTCCCCGGAGGGCGCCCAAACTCGATGTTGTTCGATTCGATTCCCCGCGGCCAAGAAGGGGGTGGAAGAACCTTCGAACCAATTAGTGGGAAGGAAAGGAAGAAGGACAGAAGAAGTATTTCGTTAACTTCATTACCCCTTTTTGGTCATTTCTCGAGGTCTGCTCGAGGATGGTCATGCCCGGCTCGTGGGTTCAGCTTGCCTCAGGAAGTGGTCAAACTTTGAGAGTGTACGTCTGTGTGTGTGTGTGTGTGTGTGTGTGTGTGTGTGTGTGAGTGTGTGGTATTTCAGCTTTGGCACGTTCCATCCATCCATCCATCCATCCATCCATCCATCCATCTATCGAGCAATTGAAGACAAGTGTGGAGTACGCGTATCTTGGGTTCTCTTCCCGGTTGGTCTGGATCCTCGTTTTTGGGGTTTTTGGCGAAGAGGTTGCTTACCACAAGCAGCCACCCTCCCCCATTTAACTGCTCCACCATGCTCCATGGCAGTTTCAAGTTACTTGGTTTTGGAATTTAAATCAGGCCACTCACGGCCCCAACCACGACCCCAAAAACCGGTGAACTTCACACCTCGCCACCTCGGCCCGGCGGTCAGTGTCATCGTGCAACGCAAACCAACCATCACTGCTACTGCTGGACTATTTCCGGACTACTCGGATGGATGGGGACCCCTTGGACCAACAGTGCCCCCCGGTTCCATTTACTCGAGCAGCAACCGCAGGAAATGAAACGCAAAATTGAGGACCTACCTACCGAGGATCCTACCGCCGGTCCAAGTGTAGGGAAAGTTTGAAAATTTAATTCTCCCAATTTCTTGGCCAGGCCGGCCTCGAGGCCCCGGCAGGTTAGCAGCATCTCGACGGGAGACCCGGAGATGGAAATGTAAAATTTACAAAACGAAACCATCCGAGCAGGCGTTGCGAACTTACTGGCACTTGGCACTCGCCTACTTCAACGGGTGGTCGTCTCACTTTCTGAAATTGGTCAGCCTGGTCAGCAGTGCACCAACGACCAGCCAATCTGCTTGGCCGGAAGTAGCACGACAAAGCTCCAATTGAAAGGACTCTCGTCCGGTGTGGCTGCTGCTGCAGTGCTTAGTTGAGACAATGTGATGTGCATCAAAAGGAGGCAAATTAATGGGACCGAAGATAACGACGGCTACTGTCGCGAGGAGTCGCGCCCTAGCCTTGACCAACCTTCGGGGTTCGGGGTTCTGCAGAACAAAAGCACGATATTGTGGGGAGGGGGACAATATCGGCCACAGTAAATCAGAGTTGCGCTCCTGGACGCGCTCCTGGACGCGAACTCACTTGGCCCATGCAGCAGCAGCACCGAAGTGCCTTTGCGTGCTCTACCATAATAGAAGGGGGGGTCGGGTGCTGTGGTGGGGGGAAATAAATTTTGCCCCATAAATGCATTACGAGCATAATATATTCCAGTACGTCTGAGGTCCCGCGCCGGGGGCCAGGGTAACCTCATTTCGAGGTGAAATAATCGCCTTTTGAACGTTTGCCAAAAAGGACACGAAGAACAATTCTAATTTATGTCGCTGGAATGGAAAACTCGAAGCACCGGCCCCACCCCCCTCCACACCCCAAAAAAAGGGGTAACAGCGACCGACCAGTAGCCCTGTGTGTGTGTGTGTGTGTGTGTGTGCTACGTGGACCGTTGCGGACTCGTTAAACGGACCATGAAAGTGGAAGAGGAAGAGAGCGAGAGAGAGAGAGTACTGTACGGGTCAAGCTATTCGCTACGCACCCGTTCCTCCTACCGGAAGCTGTGCTGGGCCGGGCCATCCGGACACCGGAACAGCTCTCCGTTTATAATGGCGACACACACACACACACGCACGCACACAGGAGCACTGGCACATAAAACTTTGAGTGAGGAAAGCGCAATTTATGAGCGAAAACTATCAGTCAGTCGCTTGACCGTGTTCCGGTGGTGGTGGTGGTGGTGGTGTTGGTGGTGGTGATGACCGGTGAGAAGAGGAGGACGAAGAGGGGGGCCAGCTAGTGGTGATGCCGCAGGACGACGGTTAAGCTCAATAAAATGGAATTGCCTTCAATGCATCAAAACGCTACACCCGTTGGAACGCCACCTCGAGGCCACTGCCTTCACGGCTATGCTATGACAAAACGAGCCGAGCCGAGCTGATCCGTTCCGAATCCCGGCCAGCAATTGGTCACACCGGTACTGGCCACCGTGGTGGGGCCGTACCGTGCCACGTAGCACCCGTTTCGCAGCATGCGGAGCCATTTTCGGTGTGTTTACGGGCACGCAAATGCGATTGTTTTGCCAGACGCAGACGCGGAGGGACGAGGCCCCCGGGAGAAAGCGAGCAGCCAGAAATGTAATTTCACATAAAACGTAAACGAAAGGGAGCCCGGGCGGCCGGCTTATAGGCGGCAGGTAGTCGCTTGCCGATGACTTCTCTTGCTCCAACGATGACGACGATGACGATGACGATGACGACGACGAGGATGGCTGCTGTTGACAAGGGGGAGAGGGTGCTTGGTGCTGGGTGGGTGGGTGAGTGCTTACAATTTGTCACCATGGATTAAAGCAATAATGACAAGCTTGATCCGGCTTAACGACACCATCCGGGCGGGCTGCTGCCGGTGCTGCTGCTGCTGCTACTGCTGCTGCTGCAAGGACGACCAGTAACGAGCTCCCGAAATGCCGATGATGGCCGTGGCCTGGAGGTCCCTGCCTCGGGCACCGGGTCCATAATTCATTGTCTCTGCAGGGCTGCAGCGACGACGATCCTCTGCTTCTACTGCTGCTGCTGCTGTTGACGGTTGCCGCATGCCATTAAGACGTCGAAGGCCACAAAGTTGGCGTCGCCTTTTTTTGGTGAAAAGAAATGGGATCTTGAGGCCGCTCCTCCTGTTTGGAAGATGATTTCTATTCCCCCCGCTGGTATGCCCGGTATGCCCGGTATGAGTTCGGTTCGGCGATTCCCGACGGGTTTGAGAGACATTCCTCTCTCCTTAACCTACCCCAAACAAAAGGGCAGGTGGCGATGGTGAAGGTTGAATGTTGAATCTAGTAAAGAGCCTGGATTGTGTTCGCTTCACGCACAATCGACGACCGCTGGTCTGAGTGATGTTTTAACGTTGTCGACAGGGACAATCGCCTACCAGGAAGAGGAGCCCTTCACGGGAAGAGATTCTGTGTACACTACTGTTCCCTTGGTTCCTTTTTTATCCCCGGGTTACGTCTTTTCCCCGGGACTAACGGTGTGTTGGCATTTGTTGTTCTCATCGTCACGAACGGCATGTTGCATCCTCCTACGCAAGACACGGGACACCTCTGGTCGTCTCGACGTCGTGTGTGTTACCTATTTGCCTACATCAAACACAGATACACACACACAGGCACATCACGTGGCGCACGTGAAAGCAATCGCGTTTCATCCATTTGCGACACTTAAAGCGTTTGCCATCAATCTGATGGTATGCCGGGAGCATCATCGGGTTGGTGCGCAGACACGCACGCACACCTACCCCTTATAGAACGTGCCGGTGACGACATTCATCTTTGCCAACACCCTTCGTCACCGTGCTGCGGTGCCTTTACATGAGTTGAGGGAGGGAAGATAAATCATTTCCCAGTTCTAAAAAAAAAAAAAAAGAGAGAGAGAGAGAGAGAGAGAGAGAGAGAGATTTCCATCATCATCTTCCTACACCAGCCCGCACTTGGTACTCATTATGAGCATACTCAGCAGCGCGGGACAATCGAGCAGCAGAGAGGGTGTGGGGTCGGGGTGTTGTGTGCGTCTGGAGGAGCATGGGGCCAAGTGGCTCCTGGTCGGGGAAGAAATACAACTTTGATGAGCAGCGTACGGTTCGCGCGCGCTTCAGAATCCCGGACAGTAACAGCCTTAACAGCAGCAGCAGGTTGTCTAGACTTGAGCGCGCTCTTTGCCCCGCTAGACGACAAGACGACAAGACGATCTGAACGGACGGCGACGTCGGAGACGACGGGGTGGCACAGACACGGACGGCACTGTGTGGCACTTGCCACTCTTTGGCATTGTAACGCTGCCACGTACGTACTTCTGCCACAGTGAGTGTTGAAAGTATAATGAATGTCCTGAATGAGTGTCTGGATATCCTTTTTTGTGTCAGTTGCTTAAGTAAAGCAAACTCAAATGTGGTGATTTATGCCGCAAAAAAATTGGATAAAATATTTTCGCACAGGCAGGCACTGATCACGCAATAGAGTAAGGTAAATGTTGATGTTTGAAAGGATTTATTATTGTTGTGGTGCTTGAAAAGTTAAGGAATAATGTGTCTAAACAACGAAACCTGTTCTAAGTCAGTATCCCTAAGGATGATAGCCCTATTACATTGAATCTTTTAGAAATTTCTACACCTTATCTGTACTTCGTCTACAAGTAAGGCGGTTTCGTGATTCAACAATCATAATTATCGCGATTGTGTAAGCAAATCGTAACAAAAATCTGTCTTGACTCTTTAAAGAATTTTCGCTTGAGGTAAAATGCTTCCAACTTTACCCAAAAACCACAATATTTAATAAACTAAAAATCGTTTTTTCAACATTGAGACATTCTCTACAGAGGTAGCGTGGCCGAGCGGTCTAAGGCGCTGGTTTAAGGCACCAGTCTCCTCGGAGGCGTGGGTTCGAATCCCACCGCTGCCAAGGATTGGAGGAAAGCTGATTACTGTTTTTTGGTCAAACGCAGCTAAAACGCATCAACTACCCAAGTGGAAAATGAAGAGATGATGGACAGATTTGCAACTCCACCAGTGAGACAGAGTTCTGTTCCAAATAACGAAAACCTCTTTCCCCGAAGCTAATACACAGATAACCCAATATACCGACAGACCACAACCGAATATTTAGCACCAAACCTTGCAGAAACCTTCATACACTAACAGACTGTCAACGGAACTCTAAATTCTGAGTTTCATCCACTGTTTGCGAGTCTTAAATCTGCTCCTGTCCAGCATCGCAATAAAACATCACAACGCAGAGGTACGTTCATCTCTAACCGTAGCTTTTGGAATAAGAGATTATGCCATGGCATTACCCCTGGGGCAAGAAACCAGACAGAGAGAGAGAGAGGGAGTAGTGTAATCTTTAGTCTGCTAAGGCAAGCTTGCAGCGACAACTCCCAAGAGAGGGAATATTTGCTCGGGAAACCATCAAGATGCCTTTAATCTCCTTGACCAACGTGGTTGAGGTTGAATCCGTAAAATATTCTTGAAGTTCACAGGATTCAATACTAAAAAGAAGAATTTAACAAGACTAACTCATAATTAATGGTACGTTTATTTTTTCTAAAAGGAATACTAAAAACCTGCACCTTGCACCGAACATTGTATCACTTTTTCTCGAATTTACCGTAAGAACTCCTCCTCGAAACTGTCCAAAATGACACACTGTGCTACTGCTGCTGCTGCTACTGCAACCAACTTTCCCCAATAATTGACACAAAAATGTGTCAAAACATGTAATCCTTAATCTGCCACTCTTTGTCTTCGTCCTGTCGATAGCAGTTTGGTACGCGGGATGGCGCGGGTGCCGCGATGTGCCGCTATCCATCCTGACAGCTTCAAGCAGCTTACGGATCCGCTCAGCTTAACGAACGACCGTCGTTCAACCTGTTCGGCGACGGCGGATAAGTTAGCTGAAAGGAGCGAAGCGAAGGAAAAAGAATCCTCGATGAAACACACAGCGCTTAAAGCTGCACTCGACTTGACGACCTGAAACGACCGTTCGTCCTGACTCTTTCTCTCTCTCTCGACCTTGTGGGTTGGTTTCGGTGCCAAACCCCCGGCGAAAGAATGCACGAAGACACTGAAGGCTCTTGGCTAAGGCTGTGCGAAACTTGGCATACCGAGAAAACTCTAAAATACCCGCAACCCGCAAACACCACGTCCAAATCCTGGGCATCGAGGGCGCGAGGAACAGAGGGTATAGCCCACCAAAAAACACCCCGAAGGTTGAGTGATGCCGGAATGGCGGCGAAGCCATGCACCACCGACGCGTCGGCGATATGGTAGACAAGCGAAGCGAGAAGGGGGCTACAAGCAGCAAAAAGCACGACGCCGATGGAAAGTTGTTCCGCTGCAAAGTGAAAACAGCGCGAAAACGCGGAAACAAGCACATAACATAATATTAAACTTTATCTCTTATGAGAACGTCACTGTGCATCGTCGTAGCAGCAGCAGCAGCACTACCACCACCACCAGCAACAACGTTTAAGCTCCCTAAGGGAAACCCCGGGGAGCGAGGCGTCCTGGCCGCACGTAACCAGCACTTTTGGCCACCGCCACCATGGCACAGGACGGCACAAAACGTCGCCAAAGTGCCGGCCGGGCCGTAACACCATTAGAGGCCGGATGAAAATGAAGCAAAACGAACACCGATGCCCCAGTACCTAGTAGTACTACTACTATCGCTATTACACGCCTGGATGGTCGGCGTTTGTCAGCTTTTCGATCGTTATTCGCCCCGGAGCTTGCCATTTCTCCGGTTTTTTTCCTTTTTTTTCTTCTGGCACACACCATACCACGGTTTCACTTGACTTGATACACACACAGACACACACCGGAGCCGTGCGCGAGCCGATGATGGTTAAAAGAGTCGCCGCTTTTTGTTGTCCTGCCGCCACGTTTGCCTTTGGGTGACGTTGCAGCAAAATGGATTATTCGGGGCCAGCAAAGCGACGCGTCCATATCCAATTGCGCGGACAGATTGGCTTGTCGTGGCCGACAGCGAAGTGGAGTGTATAGTACAGCTCATGCTAATTTGTTTGCTTTGCAGAGGGGCAAGAATGTCGCATTTAAGTACCCATACTATGGCCGCGTGGCAGTTGATTTTGAAACGTCAACATCCGACCGACGCCGGAGTGACAGCAGTTCAAATCGAAAACAAAACAATACTTTCGAGCCTACTAGATGGTGAGAGTATTTCGTTGAGTTTGACGACGCTATTTAAAATAATTTCCACGCAATTAAAGCGCAAAATGGCGACGAACGGGTGGCTCCGAACTTACATCATCCCGGAAAGGGGTTGTGTGCATCACATTTAACAGTTCAAATACTACCTGATGAGGCATAGATCGGCCAAACAAAACCTGGCTTGCATACACACATATAATCCACCCATTATTATCGTATCGTTTTTCCAGCTTTTTTCCACACCAATCCGCATCCGCACGTGTGTTTTTCCACCACCAAGTTCTTTCCCGGTGAGGTCACTTTGCATTTTTAGCCTCGCCTGGATAGAAGGGTCACTACTGTCGTGGGGGTGGTGCCGGTGATGGTGACCCAAGGGTGTTAAATTGAGCGTAGTGCATATTTTTACGCCTCCACTAGTTCTCTCTCTCTGCTCTCTGCGCTGTGATATGTATTTAGCGCGAGCGCGAGGTGGTGTAGTGCATGTAGGCTGTTTGCGTAAATAATGCAAATCAGTGCAGTCTTCAAAGTGCCCCCCCTCCCCTACTAGCACCCTTCTTCTCTTCCTGTTTCTCCTCCACCATCGCACATACACCTACTACTCGGGCCAAGATTAATGACAGCGGTCCACTACATAATTTACTACGAGGTTTCCGCGACTGATGATCGCGACGCGGGCGCTGATGCAGCTCGGTGGAAAAACAAGCAGCATAAATGCTGTTGTTATTCGTACAAATTCAAAAACACTCCCTCCCACTCTCTGCTCAATCCACCTTCCCCTGGCTTATTTGTGCACCAGGAACTAAAGCACAAACACACACAGCCACGCGCCCTCGACAGTAGATTCATGGCGACGCGACGGATAGCAGCCCATTAGCGGTGTGTTACACGACGAAAAAGTCAAACGCCATGAAGGGGAAAGGCACTGGAGGCTCTCTCTCTCTTTTATAAAAAGGCACTGCACTCACCCCACCCTCCCACTTGGCACACACACACACACACACACTTCTTGGCACCGGGGTGGGTAGATTATCTTGTGGGCCCCCACCCTCCCTTCAAACAACCCAATGGAGGCGCCTAGACTGGCACTACAGGAGTCGCTGGTGCTGCTGCTGCTATGTAGTGGATCTGATGGGCTGATGGAGTCTGTGGAGTAGCAGCAGCAGCAGCAGCAGAAGGTGTTGAAGCAGAGCGAAGATCGCACTCTAGTTCACCCACCAGTTCCGTCACCGTCGTCGTCGGTTTCCATCGGTGTGAACATGTGTGGTGCGCATCATTTACATAATTACACCGCCTGCTGTGAGGCGCCCACCGTCTCCACCGAAAGGCTCGTCACCCGGCATGTTCCGTGGCTCGTGCATGGCATGCTTGGTGTTCAAGAAGCGCCACACCGAGGAAACCGAGAACCGCTGCTGTAGCCTCGGCTTCTGTGGCGTTGATTTGAGCATATAATTTTCTGCTTATAATTTACATCTCCGTTTCGTTCGTTCGCTCTCTCTATCGCTCTCTCTCTCTCTCTCTAGAGTGCACCCCGGCAAGAGTGCAGTGTTTGAGCACCGAAAACAAGCGTACAACTTAACGCTCACGTTGGACGCTGATTTATGTTGCGCTCGCACTCGTTTCACTATTTTTTGGGGTAAAGAGAAGGATGAAGGCCCTTCATTGCCCTTCTTTTTGGAGCAGCTAGTTCGGTTGCACTCGTTAGCCAGCCGTACTTTAGAGTCGAGAGGGTCGAGCTGATTCCTATCCATTCCATTCCATCCAAAGGCAACCATTCCTTCAAAGAGACAGCCAACGGGAGAGAGAGTCTCGCTTTTTTGCAGTTGCTGCTGCTACTACTACAGTTGAATCCGAAGGCGATAAGAGGCAGAGGACATGGATAAGGATACGGTACCACCGAAACGGTTTGCCTCTTGCTCGATTCCCATCCTCTCTTCCCTTCATTCACTCTCTCTCCTTCTCTTTATTCTAGTTCTGGCTTTGATTGTACAATTGGCCCCGAAACCACAAAAATCGCCTTCATCGTGGGGGGCGAAAGCAAAAGAAAAACCCTCCCCTCCGGTCTTCTCTTCCCACTCTCTTCCTGCTCAGGGAAACTCAAGACAAAGCCATCGACACAACGAGATCGACACATCCGTTTCAATTCCGAGCCAAAGGTTTTGGGTTCTGTTCTGTTCCGTTGTGCAAATCGAGCAATTCCCTTCCTTCGAAAGCCCAGATAAGACGTGTACTAGTGTGTGTGTGTGTGTGTGTGTGTGTGTGTGCAACTAGGGGAGTGTTTTTTGGTTGTTTTTTTGTTCCTTTTCGGTGGCAGCACCGCACACACCCCCTTTCTCACCACCGGACGACCGACTGTCAATATCGATAAAGGAAGCACTTTCTTTGCGCTTCTCGGGAGAGAGAGAGAGAGAGAGAGAGAGAGAGAGAGAGAGAGAGAGAGAGAGAGAGTGAACGTGTGAATGTGTGAATGCGAACTGGTGGTGGCCTCGCTGCCTTCTAGGAATGTTGCCCCCCCCCCCCTTTTGGAATCCGTGCCCTCCGCATCCTGTCGCCGACGTCGACACATACTCGATGCTGTTCCTGGGCCTGGGACTGGAGTGGCGTCTCGAGGCGCCGCTCCCGGGGTGACACACAGAAGAATGGGTTGGAAAATGAGAAACAACAGCCAGAGAAAGAGCGACAGGAAGAGATAGAACGAGAGAGAGAGAGAGAGGAGAGTGAGTCTCGGATAATTTACCGCCTGCTTGGAGTACCGCCTTTGTTCGCGCTATTTTTGGTGTTTTTTTTTTTTTTGCTGGCCAGCATTCCTTCGTTCGTGGGTTTTTTTCCTCCTCCGTTTCGTCTTCGTTCCAACCCCCGGAGAGAAAGCCGTTGCCACCTCGCCTTTCGCGTGGAGAGATAAAAGAATTTCGCTTTTGCGCCTCCGGTTCTCCTTTTGCTATCATCACACACCCGTCGTGCGCTCGAGGCCCCCGGGAACCGATCGAATGCCCCCTTCCACACCAGCCATATCCAGTGGCCAACCGGCCAACCGATCGAAGATGGAGGAAGAAGAGGACGTACAGTGGGACAGGTGGCCGGGCAGGTTCTCTAGCAGCAGCAGCAGCCAGCAGCCAGCAAATCGATTGGAAAATGGGAAAGTCGTTAAAGGAATCAACCGATGGATAGATGGATGAAGGTGTGTGTGTGTGCCTCTGGCGCTGAAGGAAGGGTATGGCAAGGCCCCTTTTACCTCCTGGTCCTCTCTCTAACGAATTCGACGAAAGGATCGCTGGATCCGGATCTCTGATATCCCCAAGAGAGTTTCTCGTTTCTCGTTTCTCGTTTTTCCATCCATCCATCCAGCCGCTAGCGTCGCGCATTCCGCTGGTCCTGGGGTAGGTTCTGCGTCTTTCTGGTGGCCATGACCGTATCGGCTATGGCCGTCCAGCTTGATGTTTTCGGCGACCAGCAGCCGTCGTCGTCGTGCGAGGAAATTGTGCGATTGAATGGAGAAATTAAGCGATGATTGCTTGATTTGCTTGACGCCACTGCCACCGTATGTGTGTCGTCTGTTTGTGTCCGTCTGTGTGTGTGTGTGATGAGTTTGATGACATCCTTCATTCGTACGGGGGGTCGGTTGGTCATCCATCGACCACACCCGGTATAGCCGGATTCCGATTACGCAAACGAACACCGGACAATTACCGGTTTTCCGCTCAATTAGACGGTGATCCGGACAGTCGCCGCGTTGCCGAGTGCTGAGGTGTCAAAGGTGACTTGGACGGTGTCGTGGTTTTTTGGGGTCTGCCCCTATACACCTCTTCTACCTCGTTGCTCGTCTTGGAAGAGGAAGATGGAGAAGGTTCTTGTCCTTATGCTAGCCATTCCGGTCATTAGCATAAGGATTCCAGGACTACCTTTGTTGGAGTAGAATTGCAGTGACGCATATTTGGTCTCAGAAGGACTGTCTGTCTGTGCGTGTGCGTGTATGTGTTTCGAGTAAGTTGACGCAGTACAAACGAAAATACATAAATTATACCTCACACAGCAGCAACCGAACTACGTCAGCAGCCAACGTTCGGCGATGTAACGAGCGTGTCTAATTTGCATCTCACCATCCATCCATCCCATTAATAGCATTATCACCCCTCCTTCTCCTCTGCTCGGTCCATTCGCCCTCAAGATTTGTGGTTACTATAGTTATGCCGGACGTTTGCCAGTTACCACGAAGCGCCGCGCACCGATGGTCTGGTGTACATTTCATCGACCATGAATAATTAACGGAAAAGAAGTATTTGAATGGCGGTCCGTCCCGTCCCGTGGTTGCTTCATTACTGTGGCGGCAGTGTTCGAGCACCCTCTGAGCCCGAGTATTACTGCCGGAATCGTGGTTTTGACACCTTCTCCTCCAAACATCGTCTCGTCGGTCCGAACTGTCGGCTGTAAGCCTCTTAACGGGACCCCGGGACCGGACCAGCTGAGACGCCGGTTGCTACGGATTCGACTTCCAATGAGAGACCGAGGAGACCAAGAAGACCAGTGCAGGTCCGGTGCCAGGAAACAATCGAAAACTTCATTTGGCCCTGATTTACGCTCTCTCTCTCTCTCCACCTATAAGTATCCATCGCGATCGCAACGCTTTCACTCGTACGGGCAGTGCGTCAAGGCCTGGAGCAAAGGCCCTGTTCCCTGTGTTCCTGTGTTCCGGTCGCCATGTACAAAAACCACAAAAAGGCGCCCATATGTGCCCAGGTTTGTCGGGGACACAACTTGACACAGCTGGTTCAACCACCGGGGGAGGGGGAAGGAGTTCCCTGGGATGCTGTAATGTCGAAGTTTGTCGTGAACGAGAAACAGAACAGAAAGTTGTGGCCAGTTCACTCCTGCCGACCGGCTGCCTCTGAAGCTGAGAGTATTGTCTGGTAACCGCAGCAACACACCCTTGGCCACACGACTTGCCTGCAGCAACGACCAGCGACTAGTGGCCAACTGTCCTGCAGCAGAAGTAGCCAGTGCAAGAAGAAGCAGAGCAAATAAATTGAATCAAAAGATTACGGAGGTTCGACAGCGTTCGAAGAGATGAATGAGTTTTTCGTTCGGTTCGGTTGGTCTTGGTTCTTCTTACGGGGCCTGCCAGCTGCTAACAGCTGGAAGATGTGTTTATCTATTAGCCGTGGCCACACGGAGCGAAAATTTGCGCGCAAATTTACAAATTAATGCCAAATCGTTTACGCTTCGATATGTTTACGTGGCCGGATTGAGGAAATTAAAATCGTTTTGTGGAAGAAAAGGATTGAACACACTAGCAATGATCACTATCTATCAATGTAAACCACAAATAGAACATATTGCGAGCCCTTCCGTTTGCAAACAGCTTTTACTCTAGGTTTTACGCTCCACGGACCTATAATC
This sequence comes from Anopheles darlingi, assembly GCF_943734745.1. NCBI lineage: Eukaryota > Metazoa > Arthropoda > Insecta > Diptera > Culicidae > Anopheles > Anopheles darlingi. The sequence continues at coordinate 45,959,062 of NC_064874.1, forward strand.
GTTTGACAGCATGTAAACGGCAAGCGTAAATGTTGTGGCATTAATTTTTTCGTTTGCGCTAGAGTTTTCGCCCCGTGTGGCCACGGCTATTGACTTTCGAGCATGGAAAAAGGGGTGGTGGTGACCATTCTCATCGTATGCTGTTACTGTTGCTTGTCAAAAAGATTATCCTGTAACGTAAGACACTGTGTAAACTCTAAAGGAACGGGGCTGCCAAAAGGAGACTGTACTGTTTCTTCTGCTGCATTCGTGTCCCGATCCCGATCCTTGATCCACTCCACGATGACGATTGGCAAGAGATAGAGAGAGAGAGAGAGAGAGTTGTGCTGTGCGGTGTCGGTATTTAAATCACGACGAAACTCGGAATCTGTCTGCACGATTTGAATTTCAAACGAGCGCAACTTCCGCAGCCGAAAGCGACCACATGGCAAACAACAAATGCGGGGTGGGGAGCGATCGCATCGTGCGTTCCCGGCAGGCTTTAAAACCGACGGCCTTGGGAACTTTTGGCGCTGACGTGACACTTTCCAGCTCCACGGGCACGACGGCGACAACGGCGACGACGTCCCGTGGGGTCTTTTCAATCAATCTGCTGCGCGCTCGGTGCCCGGTGCGTCGAAGTTTGATGAGAATTTCCACAATTAAGTTTTCTCCCGACAAAAAGAGCTTCCCCTTATCCGAAAAATTGGGGAACGGGAAGGGAAGGGAAAGGAGAAAAGCGAGCGAACGATTTTCAATTTGTCAGATTATCGCGTACCATGACGGCGTACCGACAACAACAACAACAACGGTGGCGGCGGCCAGAGCACCATCAACACTTTCCACGGACACGGAACAAAGCAAAACAGCAGCGGCAGCAGCAGCGCCATTTTCCTGCCTTTTTTTTTTTTGGTGCGCCTACTGAGCGTTCGCACTTCGCACACACTCAAACACACACACAGACTTCACAGCCACCTTCGATAGACAGCCTATTCGGTCCAGACTCGGTGAAGCGGTCCCCGGAACGGAACGCTTAAGGATTGGCAGCTTCGGCGTTCGGCGGTTCCCGCATCACCTGAACCTGTGGGGCCAAGGGCGGATTGAGGACGGGGGCTGGTGACACGCGGGAGATAAATTGCAAATTGTATGCAAATAGACATCGGTTCGGTGGGAGGCGCGCGATGCTCTACCCACGGGTTTTTCCTCCGCCCATAGCAGACTCTTCGTCGTCGTCGTCGTCGTTGTCGTCGCTCGGAGTACCAGCGGAGTGCCTCTCGTCAACGAATCTGTCGATGACATATCGTCAGATGTATCTTCACGGGTAAATTATCATTTTCATCATCCGTGGCCCCCTACGAGGGGGTGGTGTTGCGCCCTCCGGGAGAGCTCCAGCGAAAGTTGTAAGAAAAGTGACGACGAAGGCGGCGACGACGACGACTGTTGGATGGAGATGCTGGGATGGAAAATCGGCAGACAGAATGGCAAAAAACACACCCTCCTCCCCCCTCGAACACCCACGCATACACACACACACATACACACACACATTGTGAAAACACAATCACTCACGCCCGCAGGACTTCTTCTAGGAATCCATCATCCTGGTCTCAGATGTTTCTGCGTTACGATGGCAACGCCGGCGACGGCGACTGTGACGACGACGGCGGCGGCTTTTCCTCTTTTTTTTCGAGCTTTCGTTCACTCCAACAACTGCTGCCCCCCGAGAGAGAGAAAGAGCGAGCGTCGTAGCTTATGTTGAGGAAAGGTAAAGGAAGGCAGAGGGTGAGGCCACCCCCGCCACCACCGAGCGCCCTGCGCCTACCTATTGAACGGCTGCCACAAACGACAAACGTCACAAATCATGCCGAGTTAAACTTGCGAGCGTCTCGCGCCTCGTCGAGTTCTGGGAGTTCATTTCCCTGGAATGGACTGTAAAAACGGCCGCCCCAAAGTCCCGGAGCGATCCTCGGTGCCGGGGGGACTTCTTGACATGACAACACTGTGTGGGAAGGAGGAGGAGGAGGAGGAGGAGGAGAATCCACACACACACACACACATACACACTCAGGGGTGGCCACTGTGACCCGCGGCCGGGAATGATTTACGGAAATTTATTCCTCCACACCAGGACACTCCGTCCGACGGGACGTGCATGTCTTCCGTGGTGGTGGTGGTGGTGCTGGTGGTTCCAGATGACATTCCTCAAATTGTTCACGTTCCCGGCCAAAGAATCGAGGAATGTGTCGGTGTACGTGCGTGTGTGTGTGCCAGCAGAGTCCTTGCATGGAAAATGGTGGAGGAAAAATCTGCGCTTCGGGTTAAAATTCAACAAAGCTTTTCCACCATCATGTGGCTCCATTTTTCATCCCTCGCTCACGTTCTCAACCGCTCGGGGCTGACGCACATTAGCTCGCGGGCACGAGCCTGGGCAACGAACTGGAAGGAAATTATCTCCAGCCGGGCCGGGGTCCCGGGTGTTCTGCAGCAATGCAGCCGATGATGCACGACGGTGTGTGTGTTTGTCGTTTCGATGGAATGATTGGCGTTGGTGCAGCGAACAATGAGAATGCGAATGGACGGGAGGTCGGGTAGAAGGGAAATGCGTTCTTGACATTGGTGGTGCATCGAGCGATTCGAGCAGCGTTGGTATGCTGCATCCTTTTGTGAACCATCTTGTGACCCCCAAACGAGGTTGTTTCGTTGACAAAACAAGCGCAATGCAATCGATATTTAAGCGAATTCTGCGTCGAAGTATTGGAAATTATGGTCCAATATCAAATTGTTATCCATCGATAGTCGCTATTATTTTCCTATCTTTAAGGATTCAAACCTATTCCTTCCTCCAAACGTGTTATTTCTGTAGAGATAGTCTAATCTAGCCTCATAAAATCTCGTCTAATTGCTACTCATGCAATCAAATAAACAGTATCGAGGGATTGATCGCCGCGACGTTGGTTATCGAAAAGTTAGAAATTATGTTTGTCTATTTCAGTTTGTTTTTCAATTCATTTCAATTTGTTTTTGATTTCATTGTTTCTTCATGTTGTTAAAATTAAGTTTATCAAGTTTGTTATCCATTTATGTGTTTTTCGACCAATTGTTGTCCCTAATTGATAACCAATCACGTTTAATTGTGAATAAATAGACAACTAAACACTGTTCAAAGCCGTTCCTAAAATTATTTTGTTTGTGAATTCATGTTTTAATTTCTTAGAGTCTGTATTGTAAGCAGGCAATTGTGAATGGTGTTCCTACAATCTGTTCAATGTTTCTATTTTTAACTCGTTTCCATTTCAGGAGTTCTTAAAATTGGTCTGTTTGGTCTTTGAAACAAAAAAATATCAACTTTTGAGCGGCATGGCAAAGCAGCAGTGCGGCCATAAACTTCCATCAAAACACGAAGTTCCGTTGTTTGCCTTCATCGCATGAAAATGAGCTTCGCGGAATCTCGTGTTTTTCAGGGTCACAATTCACAGGATTTGTTCTTTATTTATTACCCCATTTTCATTAACTGGAACAGAGATATACGCTATGAAATGTCGGCTTCAAAAGCGTACCAGCATAAACAAAATGGTGAGACAATTAGCTATTTACGTTGAATGATTTTGAAAAATCGGACAATAATAGACAACCTTAAACAGTTTGGTATCGAATTAAAGGCAACTTATTTGGGCCACCCGTTGGTTCATGATCTTCGTGGAACCAAAAACCTTCGCTTTCTCTTGATAAGCATGGCATCGAGAACCTATCGCAACAACGGAAAGAGTTACTGCTCTACCAAAGAACTTAATTTCGCTCTCCAATGTTCCTTCGCATCATGTATTAACTCCCGCAGCATGATAACGAAACCTGTAAATGAAAACGTTCACTGCCCGGTCATAACTAAGGCTGGAAAGAAATTATGGATGTGATGTTCGCTTGGTTTTAGTCGAATGAAATGCTTGCTTTTTGTACCGACACCACAACGCGTACGGAAGAGGTATTTCTTGAGATTATCCCGCTACCAACAATCAGACTAATTAGCTCGCTCCCCGGCTCGGCCCCACACTCACACAAACGAAATGCTCTCCCACTCTCGCGTTAATTTGGTCCAGCAAAAAGGATTACACACAGTTTGAACGCAACCAATCCAGTGTGACGCGAACCTTTGGCATGGCGATGGCCAATAGAGCGTCCCGTACTGGGAGGAAAATAGTTTTCCGTTCTGACGCAACGATAGCAACGATAGACCCGGAGCGGACCAGCAGTGAAAGGAGTCAAACCCCTCCCCCCTTCATTCGAGATGATTGCTGCTAACAGGCGTCCTATTGTATCGTCACTGTCACGGAAAAGCGCAAGGCATCGCTTGAACTTTCGGTTCGAGCTAAAAGCATTTCATTGTTTTACTTCCAGGGAGGGGAAGCTCCCGGAAGGAGGTATTCTCTGAGGGGACGATCGAGGGAGGCCCGTCCTCGGACCCATCCGGACCGAAAGCATTTCCAAGCGGATACGGTCACAACTCGTCCTCGACCGGCCAACCGGCCAACCGGTTCCTGCCATTCCTCCGGTCGCGCGTGAGATCTTATTCAAATGGATTGCTAACAAAACGGTCCGACGGTCCGGTGGTCCGACGGTTCGACTACTGCTGCTGGTGGTGGACGAACCACTTTACTTGGACATCCGATCGCTGGATTGCCGGTTTCGGAGCGTTGGCATTCACAAGTAGAATGCTGTCACAGTGCCGGGGAGCAGTGCAAGGAACAACACAAAAAACCCGGCACCAACCCGGGACAACCAGCAGGGGCCGGCGTGCAGAAGAATGTCCATGATGCATCTGGGAATGCATTGTTCCTCCGAATGTTCCGTCGAGTGTAACAGTTTTCGGTCTCGCGCACACACACACACACACACACACACACAACTGTTGCACCGATCGAACAACCCTCGACATAGAAGCTGGAGCTAGTGGACGAGCTGGGAGAGTGTATTCAAGGCACATGGACACATGTTCCTGAGGAAGGGGTCTCTTAATTGGGCCGGACTCGCTGGTGGTGCATCATTTGCGTGCCGTTTGTGCTCGCTATGCATTCGATGCGGTGATGATTGGCCGCTATCGGTCCCGATCACATACACGACACACGACACAAAATTTCCGCATCAGTTGGTCCAGAGGAGTCGCGTCAATGGCGTCCAATCAATGGCGACGAATCTGGAATCATCTCACTATCCGCCAACAAAACAACAGAACAACCTCAAGATTCCATAGAAATGCGTCTCGTGCGCCAAGATGGAAATAGTTGGAGTGCTGCTGCTGGCCGGCTGGCCATTAATGGCGCCCCCTTCGCCCCCAAAAAACCAATCATCAATATCAGTGAGCGAGCAAAGCAAAGAAGCAGCAGCAATAACAATTATTGCACGAAAGCCGATTGCTGCGATTTCTTTGCGGCCGCGGGTTCATTACGGGGTTTCCCCTTTTTTCCCCCAGTGCCCGTTTCTCGAGTGGCCACTCTACACATTTTCGACATCTTCGACATGAAGCGCTGCCATTCCCAGCGTCGTCTGAAACCAACGCAGCATGTCCTTTACGCAGCAATCACATTGTCTTTGGGCCGAGGGGCAAGTGCCAGCCCCGAGACGACGACGACGACGACTACTGGAAGCTTTCGGTCTACGTGCGACTGACTGACGAAGACGACGACGACGACGACCATGACGACGACGATGAGCACGCTCTTCTGCGGTAAAAGGAAATACTTTGCGGCCCCGCCTTTTCCGGTTTTCCCCGGTTGAAGGAGACAATATTTATCTAAGTCATTAGTAACACTCTTACTTGCTGTTCCACCAAGACCACGGTTACCTCCTCCATCTTCTCCGTGTGTTGTGCGAAGAGCTTATGCTACGCACACCGTGCTGTTTTGGGGCGGCTGCTGGCAGCAGGGAAGAGGATATTATATTTGTTAGACATGTGTTCATTGCGCTCTGGAATAATTAGAGACAGAAATACGGTTTAACTGTACTTTCATTGTTTCCGGCCCTATCTCTGCGGGGCCTACGAAGGAGCAATGAGCAACCTCTACCGCTATTGCTGCTGCTACTGTTACTGCTGCTCGCCAGCCGCTTGTGTTTTGAGTTATTGACGTTGTGCGTTGTTAATGTGCATTAAAATGGCGCACCATAAAAGTTAAATGTGTTGGCACTAAAAAACGCCCCGCTCCCTCTCCCCCCGGGGTACCTCGCCCCGGTTTGGAGCAGCCCGAATGAAATGAAGCTCCGGTGCTCCGGTTTCATGCATCATCGCGCCAGCGCCGGTTGATGGGCCGTTTTATTTATCGGTACACATTTCTCACACACTCGTCACCACCGGCGGTGGCCGCGGTGGCACACGCGAGGGTTTTTACACCGAACCACCCCACCGGAGCCACTTCGACACATTTTCCTGCAAGGAAATGGAGATAAAAGTTGTAGAGAGCCTCCGAGCGTCTAGCTATATAGAGAGAGCCTCGCTAGGCCGGATAGCGGTTGGCTAAGGGCTCTACGCTACTGCTGCTGCACGAGCCCTTGATTGGTGTGTTTCATTTTGTGGCTGCCGGGCGTGCTTCTTGTGGTTGAAGATTACAAATTGTACCGCACAGTGTGCGTGTGTGTGTGTGTGTGTGTGTTCGCGAGCGCTAAAATCCGCCCAAGGAAAAAACAAAACGAAGCGCAATCATTATTTTTTAGCAGAATCCTTGTGGTCCGCTCCTTACACCAGCCTACTTTTGGAATTTCGTTTGCGCGAATTACACTGGCACTGGACGGGGAATGAAAGCATTTTTCTTCACCCAACAGTGAAGGGAGCATCCGCATCGCTTGACCACCAACGCGCTTTTAAACAAAAGCAACCTCCACCTCCACCACCACCATCCCCTTGATCGTCAAATATGTTTCCTGTTCCCCATTTCGGCACAATTAATGTTTGCCAAATGCTTATTTTTTTCGACGAGGAGAAGGAGCAGGAAGAGCACGACGAGCGTAAAATGTGCGAGTTTTTACGTCCTCCGAAATTGAGCGCTTTATTTGAGTGGGTGGGTTGGGGGTGAGGGTGTGCGCGCATAAAAGCATAATCCAATTAAGGGGCGTTACAAGCGCGTGCCCTAATGATCAATTCATTCCCCCAAAAGCGCATCTTGCCTCGGAGGCCCGTGGGGTACGCATCAACAACGGTTTGATTGATCATCAACAAACCATTCTCCGGGTCTCTGTCTGCTTTGTGCGAGGTCCGGGAGGTGTGGTGCTCCCCTTCCTCATCTGCTCATCTGCTATGCGGGCTGTGCGTGTGAGCTTACGTAAAGAGTGTCAAAAGTATGCGTATGCTTGCACTTGCTTGACGCACGCGGTCGCGGTACGAACCTCCGAAGTAGCCGTCTCCACTCAAGACTCCGCGACTCCTGTATACCACCGTATGGGTTCGCCGGTGTTTTGCCAGTCATCGTAATTTATTCTCCCCTTCGTTTTTTTTTGCTCCCCATCATCATTACACGCATTCGACTCCTCTCCGGTTGGGGTCCTGAGGTTTTTTTTTTTTTTAATTTGTTTGCACAAATGCTCTGACAGCTCGATGACAGCTCTCCAGGACATAAGAAATCACGAGACGACGACGACCACAACGACGACTGCGTGTCACTCACTCGCCGTCGCCGTCGCCTGCTGTGCCGTGCCAAAGCTACTCGCAGCTCGCGGCTCGCAAAGCAACCCGGGACCTCGTGGTTCACGTGGTCGGTGGTCTGAAGAGCGAATGTGAGCCCCCGCGGATTGCATGCCCGGACGACACTTGCGCGCTGACACGCGACGACGGCGGCGACGACGACGACCACAACGCGCCTCTAAAGCCAACACACGACACAATCGCGTAAACAATCGCGGTGCACGGTGCAGCACTCACGGAGTCACACGGAGCTCTTGTGTTCGGACACTCCGGTCTGAACCTCCCCCCCTCTTCGAGATTGATGATGGCGTAATGCGATGTGTCGATGCGCCGGCACGCCGCCGGCCCCCGGACTGGAGGAGCTGGTTTCGCGGCAGCTGAATCTCGGATTGAGTGTCATTTTCCATCCATCCGCTTTAATGACCGCACTTGTAGCACCTTGCAGCATCGTTTAGTGGCCAGGGGAGAGAGGATAATCGGAGCTCCGAAACGGCTCAACGGCTACTATGCAACTCGGATATGGACTCCGGGTGTTGGCATTTCAAGATGCTGCGTTTCAGATTTCCATCCTCGCGACCGGAGGCGCACTCCGGTTGTTTACAATCCGCTTGGCCGCCGCGTGCTGTTTATCCGAAACATGATCGGATCCTGGTTAGTGCGAGCGGGCAAAGGGAAGGTTATTTTGGGATTATATGTGCGTATATTTGTTGTCCTTTTGCTCTGCTCGATGATAAACAAATATGCTAGCCTCGGTGGTCGCAGTATTGGATTTCTGTTCTGTTCCATGTTCTTAACTAGCCGGACATTCAGATCACATTCCGGGGTGGGGGGTATCATAAATTTAAAGAGGTCAAAGGCGTTTTCATGTTTTTATGTTCTTTTGTCTAGTTGGTCCATAGTGTAATCGCGTTGTTGTTGTTGCTGCAAGGATACAGCGTGGCGCTGCGTGGCACTGCAGCGCTTTTCCGGTCACTGCTGTTGCCGGAAATACGTTCAATATTGCTCCTGTCACGTCATGTGCACGAGGGAAAAGCGTTTCCACGTTCCGCTCGTTCCACAAGCGTCAGTTTCGCTGGCAGTATCGGTGGAATCGAGAATGAGGGTCCTTTTTTCCAGTGATTTAATATTTATTTGTCCTGCCGCAGGATAACACGCTAGGAGCAGTCCGCGTTCTGACACTCTTCGAGGTCCTGCAGAGTTTCAGATTAAAGTAACTGCTTCAGCGATGGAGTTGCATCGCAAAATCATTGTCAAGGTCCCATTTAAGGGGTTAATATTCTTATTTCCTCTATTTTCTTGAGGGGTTTTTTTAGTTTTTGGACTTTATTTGAGAATTCCAACTTACGAACATTCAATATTCTATTCAATATTCTTATGCAACAGCACTTCCCATGATGAAAGGTAATAGCTCGTTTCTTCAAAGCCAGAGAAATTATTTACATTGATGGAAAAAGAAGCAAAATGAGGAAAGAGGTGTGAAAATTGTGTGGGAACAATTTCCGACTGCATGTTTTCCCTTTTCTCAGCTTCCAATGACGCAGCTTAATAAACACTTCGGACGCAGCCTTCTGGTTCACTCGAGGTTTACTCACGCGCTGAGTGAATGCCCTGGTTCGGCTTTTTCCGGTTTTTTTCGGATTCGGTCGTATTTTGCTCGAAAATGTTCGAAAATTCACTCAGCGTGTGAGTGAACGTCGTGTGAACCAAAAGGCTGCGTCCGTCGGAAAACGTTCCCAAACTAATTTTCACACCTTTTTCCGTGTTGGTTGGTTGCTCTCTATTCGACGGTACCGTTATTCTTTATTAACTGAGCGATTAACTGGACCCATGAAGTTACATCACCTGAAATTAATCATCAATCGGAAGTGCTGTTCCATAAGAATATTGAAAAGTACATCCAGCACGACTGTTGTTCTTGTCGAATAAGTTCTGCTTACAGGCAACTCGTCGTCGTCGTCTTTAGATGTTCTGTCTTCGAGTGGAGTTCTTAGGAAGGGTTTAATAGGTTTTACTTAGTAGAGCACAATTGAAACTGTTTCCGCTTTGTAGCACCATGCGGATGTTTTGAATGCTGGTTCAAGAACGCGTACAGAAAGCAATATTTTCCTAGAAGCCCCAGAAAGATGTAGATCAAACGAAGATCATCGGAAAACATCACGGCTTTGCAAATTCCCGTAGCTGGGATTCTGCAAATGGCTTTGAGGCTCGATCGATTGCTTCTACTTTACTCCGTTGATCCATCACACTTTCCTATATTTTAATTTTCGAACTATTCGTTTTGCAATCTTCTCTGAGAGAAATACCGAAGTTAAAGTTTTGCTAAAAAAATCCAAACCGTTCATGTAAGTTTAATTATTTTGATACAAATAATGGAAAACAGCGACCAAAAGAAAATCGTTCGCCGTCCGTCGATCCACCGGCTCCGTATCCATGACAAAATGTCATCCGCTGCATGCTCGATTGGTGTGTCCACTTGTTCCTGGAAACGGGATGCACAGTGACACCTTCAACCAGCAGCACAATCATACGCTCTTTCGCCCTTTTCGCCGTGACTATAACGATAAAGCGTCCGGTATCGGCCGACAACAGAACCGCCGGTGAGAACCTGCGACCGACCGAAAGGCAAACCAACCATTCCCGGTACTGCCGCCTCCGGGGACAATGTAACTCGATTAGAAAAATGATATATTGCCGAGCAATATTTCCAGCACTATTTATGGTGGTGGTGGTGGTGGTGGTGGTGGTGGTGGTGGTGGCGGTGGTGCACCGGTGGCTGTCTGCTCCGGTACATTACATTGTGTGCAGCAGTGTTTTAGCGAGCTTTTTCCTTTGCCCGAACACCCATCCATGATAATGGCGAAAACGGGAGGATGGCAGCATACCACCGAGACCATGATATAGATTTGCTTGTTAAAAATACGTAGCATAGAAAACAAATTAAACGCCCAGCGGGAGATTATGGTGGCTGAAACATGGCTGGAAAAATCGGTTGGAAATGGGTTCCCCTGCAGTCCCGCTGCTCATGGTGCTCCAATACATGCACATTTTCAAACAAATCGAGTTCCTGCGACCGGAATGCTCTCTTTTGCATTAACATTAAATGGTGAAATGTTGATGCTTTTCTTGACTGAACAACAACAACATTATAACGAGAGAAAAAAAACCGCGACAACCGGGCATTGTGTTTGGTTTCAGTTTTTGTTTTTCACAAAGTGTTTACGGTTGTCGATGGAAATGGATCGATTTTGCCGCACGCGGTAATAATACCAGCGAGCTGCCCAAACCTGCGTGAGCATCATCAATTTCAATCGAAATAATGGTTTTACAATGGTACCGGTAACCGTCACTTTGCTTTTCAACACTTGCTGGCTGGAATGCGTCGCGGAATGGCCGCGTATCAATATTTGAAAGTATATTTTGCTGCTTTCTTGCCGTGCGATCGAAGCGATTAGCGACCGTTTCCATTTCACCGCTTGAGTGAGCGAACGAACCAGCTGAACCGGAAGGAGGTACAGAAAGGTGTTAATAAACTGGCGTTCAAAAACGGCGCTCCGTAAAGGAGGAGAATTGCGCGTATCGATCTCGCCGAGGCGCTGATTATGTGTGAATTTATTAACAAATTGCAATCCCGAAAACGCTCCAATCTCCCGGTCGGTGCCGTGGTCCCATCGGTGCTTCTCTTTTCGCGGAGCGGATGGTGTGCTGCCGGCGGTCCACACGATGCACGGTATAATTTGATAATTACAATGCGACCGCGTATCGATGCTCGAGCGCACTGAAGTCATCCCTTGGACAGCATAAATCGACACTTGTCTGCCGTGCCGTGCCGTGCCGTGGACTGGACTGCCCCAAAGCGCGAGTCTCCATTCGGTTGTTTTCGGTGGTTCCTTTTTGGTACTCCTTTTTCTTTAATATTTAACGAACGTTTTCGAGGAACTCTTTCTTTCGCGCGGAACGCGTTTCAATAACACGAACGATAAATTATGTATCCTCCCATCGTTGGGGCCCGCCGTTTGCTGGGAAGAAGATGTGTTCAACTATCTAGCTTAAATCTCTGGCTGCTGCCAGGAAGGCACACGGATGAGGCTGTTTAATATGTTTATCTAATGAAAAGAATGGTTTTTTAAGCCAAAGAGGCGGCTCCCGAGAGCTACGCAGCGAGGAATTTCATCCGTAAATGGACAAAAGACTCATTCGCGGAGTGCATGGAAGATTCGGCTAATTAATTGTGTATATGGACCAACGATATTTATATTATAAGCGTTCGTAGTGCGAATAAATACATCTAAATACCATCTAAAGCATAAAGTCATAAAGCTTGTACCGGTTAGAATGTATTCACACAGAATAACTCAACAGAGTTTTTTATTATTAAGGAGTACTAAAGAAGAACATTGATTCAAATGATTCGTTTTTTAATGAATTTTGAGGCTTTTACTTTGATATCATCAAAAATATTGGGAACAGTACTGCAAATCACTTCATTTATCCACTTCTTGCACATCACCTCCATTTCAGTTGGTTTTTATACATTTCTGAAGTAAGGCGTAACGTATACATCATAATTTGTCGACAAATGAAAGATACAAACCTTTTTCTGTGGACTCTATTCATTACCCAAATTTCGTCAGAACGGAACATCAATGATGAAAAAAAAAAAAGGTTTGTAGTCACAACCCAATTCAAATCATCACCCATCAGGCGACTTTATTTGTTTAAATGAACTAAAAGCTCTCTACGACACTCTGGTTTTTTGGTAAAGTCAAACGTGTTTCCTAGCATTTGTCAAAATGCATTTTGAGGTGTCTTCCATCGTCTATCGAAATGCATGGTTTAAAATTTGCTCAACACTTGTTCGTACAACTTCTTTGCACGGATTCGGGCAATCAACCAGTGTTCTAGGGACCTATTTGGCTACTCTCTAGCTTAATACGTTCTCCAATCTTTTCTCAAAAATATTTCTCGGACTCTAATATCTTCCGCCGTGAATCGCTTCCAAGAAATCGGCTCCTGGCACCAGCTCTAGTTAATCACGATGCGAATCTGTCACTCGTTGATTATACGAAAAGATTGTTTCCCTTATCTCTTATATTGGTTAATGAAATGCTAAAACGATTGCACTGCACTTAAAGGAAAGAACGCTGGATAAACACAAATCAACATCTACCCAGAGTAGAATCTTTTGAATAACAAAAATAGATGAAAGCATTATAAATAGCAGACTGCGCGAGTGACTTCAAATGTGCCTCCCGAAAAGAATAGAATAATAAAGCATTACATCGCGCACCCCTTAGTCACCAAAAAGGGAAAAGGGAAGGAGGAACTCCCAACCTTTCGAACGCCCAAGAACGCGGCGCGTGAAGTTCATTTGGGCCCATTGCCCATTGTCTGGTTGATTAGCTCTTCATCATCTGTTCTGGGCCATCTCCAAGCGAGCCAAGACCAAGAAGAAGAAGCACTCTATCCTCCACCGCGGACAGTGGATCCAAAGCATAAGGTGTATTGTAAGGTGTGCAATCGCGAGCCGCGCGGCAGCAATCAGCTATTGTGCGTAAATGGAGAGGACACTTCTTTGCTGTAATCGTACAGGACAGGAGCCGTCGCCACGAAGCTCTCTCCCGGTGAGCTCAAAACGGTGCGATGCCCCGAGAGAAGGGGAAGGGGCGCATTTGTCTTCAGCAGCAGAAACGTCGGCCCCCGTCTCCATCTCTACGTAATGAGAAGTGTTTAATGATACTCCGGATGGGTGGGCTGCAAACACACAGCGCATAGCATAGCACAGCATAGCACAGCATAGCATCACGCGAGCATCAACACCGAAATCTTGACAATCGGAACCGCCGACGGGCATTCCCCCTCCGCTTCCCTCTTCCCTCTTGGGGATCATCGTTATCATTGCGATCAGGCAAAACATTAAAAAGCTTTGTCATTTCCCGCTGAAAGGAGCGTCGCCATTTCTCTTGTCGCGTTAGTCCCCACACCCGGGGAGGGAGACCATCCCGAAGGACATGTCATGTCGAAGAAGGACTCGACGACGACGACAACGACGACAACCACGAAGAAAAGAGATGCCCGATGATGCCTTTGTTGCTTCTGCTTCGCTTCTGCTGCTCAACTGGCACTTAGCCGTGGTCGTGGCGCACACAAAAGTTCGCGGTGCTGAAGTGTGAATATTAAATTCCATTGTATTCTCACTTGGATTTAATTTATTTATTTCCCTCTCCCCCGCGGGGCATCCCACACCAACACCCACACACAGACACACAGTCACCCGGGGAGAGCTCCCGAGGTACTCCCGAAGATGGATGGCAGCCTCATTTCATTTGTTGCGCTCGCAAACGAGATGAAAAGCGGTTGCGAGGAGAGGTCTCGTCCTGCTTCTGCTTCTCTTCCTGGCCACCATCGGCACAATCTAAAATCAAACATCATCCCCGCTAGATTGCCATGGCAACGGTGGTGGTGGTGGTGGTGGTGATGGTTACGCCAAACAATTGCTGCTGCCTGATGCTGCTCCCGATACTGCTGCCGCCGGTTGTTTGCCGAAACTGAGCAGCGTTATATTTATTTGGAAATGAATATTGTTGTAATTAAATTTGATGAACTTCCGACGACTGCGACTCCCTCCCTCGGCATTAATTCCGGAGTCCCTGGGCCTGGGGATCACTTTTCTAAAATGGGTTCCCACCTCCGCTCCATCTCTCTCTCTCGCTCCATTGACTAAGATCGACGCGACCATTACACTCAATCGAGTCGAGCCGCCACGACCGAGTGTTTTTGTTCCGTGTGCCAGTGGCCTGGGCCTCAGGACTCAGGTGGACTGCTGAGGTCGGGGCCGGCACCGTTCACGTCACCAGCCACAATCAAACAAATATATTGCCATCCGCGGGGTTTTTCCGGGAAGCTCCACTCCTCGCACCAATTAGATTTCGCTTGACTGCGGTCTTCGTCGTTTTGTTAATTACTACCCATCTCCACCGGCCACCATCATTGCTTTTCTCCTCCCTCCTTCTGCTCCCTTTGGAACGGCGGGACTGCTGGTGGACGCACTGGCCACTGGCAAAGCACCGATAAGTTCGAATCGCGGAAAAGAAGTGTGATCATTATTTTAAGTATCTGCCGCCAAACACAAGTGGCATCATTAGCTGGAAATCGTGGCTTTTCGTGGGAATGGGGGGAGGGGGTTGGTGGTGCCTTTTGAGCTTCGTTTGGAGGGGGGGGGGGGGGGGTGAATTTATTCGAGCTTGAATTGGGCGCCGACTCCCAAGATGCTGTGAACCGGTTTATGACGGTCGAAGCACCTCCTATTGCCGTGGCGTTTGGTGTGAAGATAAGATTGATTGATCTTTTCATTCACCATCGCGGTGTTCTGGTTTGGTCGCAGAAATGCTCTTATCGCGCCGTCGATTGCGACCTTTGCTAAAGCTCATCCAGCATTAATTGCTTTCTGGTTAGTTCGGTTTGTTCAAACGAATCAGTTCGATTTTTTTAAATTATTCTGATCTACTACAGTTCTGATAATAATTGATATAACAGCGATGCAGATAATTTAAACTGTCTGTTAATGATTTCAACGCTTCTAAATGATCTGGTAAAGGCTTCCAGCTTTAGCGTTTTTTTTTTCGACAACATATTATAGCTCGATTGATGTAAACAAAACAAAAAACTCTATTTAGACATGTTATCAAAAGCCACAAACTTTCATTCCAATAGGTAATTCGATTCGAGAAAATTCCATGTCAGTGTTTTGTGAAACTCGGACATCAATTTCTGTACGTGTTGTTCATCTGACAGCAAATTATTCCAAATGAAAAGCATTCCATTTCGACGAAAACTGTTTGCAGCCTTTTTTTATACCTTTGAATTCGTGGAAGGAACTACTCTGGTAGTGCATGTGCGTCAAAACGTTCTGTTCTGAAGCGACCCGATGTGGAGAATATAGTGAATGCAATAAAGTTTCCTAGAGAAAAAAACACACTCACATTTTGAATAATTTGTTACCGGTTTAGTATTGTGGGTTGTCCTGTTTGAATTTGAGCATACAATGGATGAGGTTCTGTGTAAACCCACACAGCAATGACGCAATTAATGATTTCTATTTCGTACTATCCTAAACAATCTACACAAATATGCATGGAATAGATAAGTCTTCTGGTCTTGCCAGACTGGCTTGTCTTTCGCTTGGAATGATTTCAGATTGCAGTTCAGTTGTACCGATTTCCGTCGATGAAGGGGAATGATTATTTCTATTAGAACTCTGCCGAAATATCCATGTTTTCGTTTCCATTGACTATCTGATACCCAGAACCCAGAATCCTTTCGTTCCGATGAAATAGGATTTCAGAAATGGGGTTTCCGTTGCTCCATTTACATACCTTTCAATTCGTGGAACACCCTCTATCCGAACATAGAGAGGCGTACCATTTACTGCCGTAAGCGTCTGCTGATTGTTTCCTACGCTTCTTGTAATGCCTCTATTCATAAAGGATGGGTTTGAGTTGGGTCATCATTCAAAAATTGCCGTAAGTCCTCGTCTGTTCGGTTTTTGTCTGGTGCTTGCAGGATGCTCACTACATTACACATAAGAATCTACTTAAATGGTTAAATGTAAGTTTCATATGTTTAATCATGTTACATGTTTATCCTGTGGGTCTTTAAGTAAACATCATTCGGTCAGTTCTTATAATCTTACAATTTTTTCACAAAAGTTTTTTATACACAATATGTATTTATGAAAGCTTCTTCATTCAGAAATAAAGTATGGAAAATAAATGTTAAACATTGAAATAAAAATTCCTCAATTTATGATCACTCTTGTTTGAACAATAAGTATAACAAAATAATCAAAAAGTTTTAAAGTATATGCAGTTTACACGATGAGAAACTGATTGATAATGGCCAAACCAAAGCTTGAGTTAAATAAAATGTACAATATTGTATGTATGGATTTACCAACGGTTAACAAAACAATAGTCAGCTTAAACTTAACAACACCAGATCGGTAAGCAACTAGCCTAATGCACAGGCTAATACCAGAACTGTATCATAACTTGCTGCTAAAAAACAGCAATATAATTTATTAAATTAGGAACTTGAAACAGTTGTCAACCACTGTAGGTGTGGACTAAACCCGACGGCAATGCCTGGACAGGATGCTCGCGTCCTACAGGGATCTCCAATGCATCAAAACACTACCAAGGAGAACAAACTGCTGGTCAAAGTAGATAAACATATTTCGAAAACCTTTTAAACATATTGGCAATAAACCTTCGACCGGCAAAGGGCTAAAAACAAAGGAGATTGCTGATGAATACATCGATATTTTCTGTCAGGATCTGTAATCATCTTTGGGTATAAACTTCATCTTTGCAAACGAAAAAAAAAAAACCCAAATCGAAATTAATCCTATAGATCTGTTGTAGTAACTTTTGGATTGCAGGATAAATGAATCCAATGTGACTACTTGAGCTGCAGCTTGGATTTAAGCAAGGCTTATACGAAGTACAGAGATTTCTGATACAGAAATGGCAATATATACTTCAGCCGGTGGTATTGAATTCGTTTTCATTATCCTTATCACTGCATCATCAAAACTGTGTGGGCTGTCTTTTCAGTGTGCAAAAGTTTGCCTTTTGACCTCCAAAATACCAGTGGCAGGTGTATCGTTTATCTTTACCACTGGGGGCACTGCTGGGCTGAGGACACTTTTTTCCGGTTGTTTTTTTTTGTTTTCGGTTTTCGGTTTTGCTCAAAGGGACGGGGGGGCCATTAAGGACCGAACTTGATCTCATCACCGCCATTCATTCTGGGAAGACGCAAAGGCATGGTTCTGTAGCGACAAGTCTGTTTACTCGCTCAATTGCTCTGGTGAATATTTGAAAGCATACATTAGTGGGCTACCTCCCCCTCCGCCCTTGCGTTTTCCCTCCACCATTTCACCTCCCTCCAACCAGTCATCCTTGCCCTTGTGTGCGCCATTCAGCTAGCCCGGTTTCGCCGCCTTTTTTTGTCGACTGTTGCAACGACGCGTCCCACTTGCAAGTCGCGCACGGAAAATGGAAATGTTTTTGAAATTGTGCCATTTCATTTCCTCCCTTTTCACCAGTTCCCAGTCCTTAGAGCTGCATTTTCAGTCGCGCGTTCTTTAGCAATGGCGTCCCCTGTTTTGTTACTGCTGCTGCTGCTGCTGCCGGATGAAATTTTAGGAATTCTATTAGTTTCTTCGACGTGCTCCGTCTCCGAGTTGTGGCTCGTTTCTCGCGCGCGTGTGTGTGTGTGTTATCTTAGCGTTAGCTTCGCCCACAACCACCTCTTATCCTCCTTTTGGGTGCAAAACTGCATCGCTTTGCAGCGCGCTTGGCGAATTGGCTAACGGGTTTCTGTCTTTCGGAGTGCTCCGGACTCTGTCTTTTTCTCTCTCTTTCCATCTGTCTATCGCTGCACCGGTGTGGCCGGCCATGAAAAGATGGACTTGATTTATTTATCAGGCTTTAATTTCCTTCCTTGTGCACTACGACGACGACGACGACGACGACGACGACGACGACATTGGTCACGATTCAGCAAAATGACACTTACTAGCACTAGCGTGGCCCGGTATTCGGGACGGCCGCCAGCACTGGCGGAATGAAAGGAAGTAAAAAGCTTGCCCGCAAGGCGAAAACTCGCCAGAAAAAGGCCAGAGAAAAAGGAGCACCCATCCCCGGCCCCCAAACCCCGAAAATACCTTCTTTTCGAGGAACGTTTCGTGTCTCATCCGAAGGCAATTCTATGGTTTTCTCCGTTCCGTCGTCGTCGTCGTCGTCGATTCGGTGGTGGTCTGGTCCCTGTACCTGTCGTCCGTTTTTTGGCGAGGATAGCGAAAGAAAGCTAAAACCTCTTTACGGACGAAGGACACTGCCAGGACGAGCCAGAGCAATTGGCCAAGTCTGCATTAGCTACTAAAAAGTCACGTCGTTCGGGCCGGAGAAACCTCTCCAGTACCGGCACCAGCACCGGTACCGGCACCGGCGGGTTTCGGGATGATTCCATTACCCGAACCGAACAAAGAAATAATCGACTTTTCATTGCATTCCATCCGTTCCGTTCCGTTCCGGTTTCAGGCTTCGATTGGGTTGTACTCTTCTCTTCGTTCGTCGCTGTTCGAGCTGCAGCGAAGTTCGAGAAAAATGAACCCACCACCGCCGGTGATGCAACGGACCGTGCAGCAGCAGCCCTGAAATCTGCATTCCCGTATCCCTGGCACACACACACTTGGACGACTACCGGAGAATGGCTTCATTTTGAGAGCTGTGGCCCCTCCACTTCAAATCATTCGCCCTCTAGCAACGCATTCCAGGCAAGGCCTGCTGTTGATGCTTCGCCACGTCTTCTAGCACCGAGTGTTGTGTTGTGTTTTGCGTGCGGCGAAGGTGATGCAAAAGTGTGGCTCCGTGGGCACACGGTACACGGCGAGTGGCCGGCCGGCCGGCCGGCACCGGCAAACGCATTCCAATCACGTTCTGTACGCCCGGAAGTACGAGCAATGTTGCTTTGCATATTCGCACCATTTTCTTCTGTTTTGGGCAGCGGCCTCGGTCGTCGTCGTCGTCGTCGTCGTCCGCCTCTGCCGCAAGTGCAAGTGAAACCCTTGGTTTCTGCTTTTGTTGTTTGGGTTCTAATAAACATTGGCACCAGGGCACCACGAGTGGCCACGAACCAATCTTGCGATCCACTTTTAATGGCACAGGTGGACCGGGGAGTTCGTGGCTTCCGGAGCGCTTCTTTTATGTGACGACGACAACAACTGAGAGGTTTCTGATTGGTTTGCGTGCGAAGCGATTTCTTCGCCGGCGAACTGTTGGCTGACGCAATTGATTAGAGTGAAGCCGATCTCGTCCACCTCGTTGGTACGACCAATGCTTGGTTCGATCGTAACGAGCTTCTGTCAGCGATATCCGGGAAGAAAATGTGAAAAAATAACCCCAAACCCACCACTACCACCACAACTGCAAACGGAACTGTTTCCTTTCGTTAAGTTTCTGCGTTCGGCGCCGGGATAAATCAATCCATTTTCCTGGCTGCTGGCGGTTCGGGCGCGTAATAGATTTCCACAATTGAATTACTTTCCACGCATGCTGCTGCTGCTGCTGCACTGTCCGCAGCAGGAATAATGTGCGCTTGTTGATGATGGTGGTGGTGGCCGTAAATCAAAGGTAACATTCGTTGATTTTGTTCCCCCTGTTCCTGCAGGGCCGAACCATTATGCAAGCTCAGGCTGTTTGGTTCCTCGTTGGCGAAGCGATCGTGTGAGCGACGAAAATGGTCAGATTGGAGCACCGAGAGAGAGAAAGAAAAAAACGGTATTTATGGGATGAATAAATCACAGAATTGATACCCGAACCGGGGCCGGTTCCGACGCTCAGGCCGACCGGATTGATTCTTATGCTTATGCTCGATTCATCTTTTTCCAATAAGAAGGCTCGTGGTGTACAGTTTGGTTTTTTCTTCGCACATTTAGAGACGGCAGCTGCCACGAATTGCTGTATTATATGTGTTGCTTCCTGCCCCCCGGGCACACTCTTATAGTTAAAGTCAATCAAATTCCGGCCCAACGAGATGATCGAGGACATCGACGCGCGGCGGTAATCTTATCCTAAATAAATATATCAAACACCCGAATGGCAAGTGACAGTTGCAAGGACACTCTCGACGAAAAAGCGACCGAAGAGTGGGCGAGTTGGGAGGACAAATCGGTTTCACAGGAAGCGATAATGTTTGAATAAATAATTTATGAGAAACGATTGCCGGTAGGACGCCTTCCTGCACGGTACGGCATCATCAGGCAGAACCGTCGTCGACTCCCGGCAAACGATTTTCACAACCAACACCTTCACTACGCCCTGGAACGAATCGTCACACACACACACACACACAGAGGGTGCAAACGACTGGTGCTGCTGCTGCTGCTGGTGCCGAAAGGATTTCGGATTTATTTCCGAACATATTCAAATAAAAGTATCTATATTTATGGCACGGATTTTCAAATACAATTTAGTTCGAGCACGATACCGGGGATCGGTGCGCCATCTGCTGACGAAGGGGAGGGATTCCTGCTGTGCTCCGGTTTAGGAAGGAGATAGTACGGAGAGATAGAACCGCTCCGAGCAGCAGCAGCAGCAGCAGAAGTTAACAATCGTCAAACACACGTATGCTATCAAGGTAAATATGACCCTCGCTGTTCTCGATTCTTTCGGTGCCGTGGCCACCGGTCCTGGCCCCCAATTGTGAATGTGTGCCAATGCGCCAAAATATACATTGCCATTGCTATATCATATGCTTGCATTCGTTTTGATTCCACCGAACAAGGAACGGGTTCGCAATTCCCGGGTTTTCTTATCATCGAAAGAAATGGCAAAAGGAGAGAGAGACATCCGGCCATAAGGAAGGTTGACGATTTGGCAGGGGGGGAGGCGAATTTCTAATAAACGAAGTGCAGGAATACATTTTCCCCGATCCCAACCCCGTGGGTTGCGGCATAACATTTCGGTAACGCAATACCGGATTGGGTTCCCAAACCCGAACGAACGAAAACGATAATCCTCGTTTATTTCTTTATTGTTTTCTCTCTCATGCGAATGTTATATGCTACATTCGTTTTGGGGGGCGGGGGCTTATCAATACCTGGTATCTGGTGATCTGGTTCTGCAAAATGTTATCCTGTCCTGTCTAGAATCTCGAGTTCTGGCAGCCATGCATGGGATGGTTTAATCCTGTTGACGAACCACTTCCACGTCCCGCAGCTCAGCTCTCCCCTTAGCACCCTTTGCTGCTCGGAATGGAATCTTTTCATGCAGTCACCTGCAACCGATTGCAGCATCGCCAAAATGTTACTCAATCATTTCCACTTCAGAGCGCACCTTTGCAGAGAGAGCATTGTCAGACCAGACCAGCCTTCTTCGATTTCTTCGATAAATCTCCGGTCGTCACACTCACACACACGTACGCACACACATGTCATTTGAATTCCATTTAAACTTGAAGCTTTCAGCATCTAGTGTGCTTTTATTTTGCTTTTAACTCCAGCAGCAGCAGCCAACATCATGCTCGCTCCGAGATGGCTTACAGCAAACCGAATGGAGATGGGTGACCGTGGCCGGAAAGTGCAAACCAACCACACACATACACACACACACAAGAGGCAGAAAGTTATCTGTGGCTCGGCTCCGTTAGGTGAGCGACGAAGGCGAATGACATTTGCAGCGTTGCCGGGGAAAAACGGTGGGGAAAGTTTCAACTTCCGTCCGGTCCATTTACTCTTGATCAACAGTACAAAATGGCAGCCAACAGGCAGGTGAGCAACGTCGAAATGAATGCGCCGCTGTGGATTGTTCTGGTGGGCATGCCAGGCGTAGGCCACCTCCAACAGGGAGGGAAACCGTGAATCTGTTTTCAGCATCCTCCTCCAGAAGGAGAAGCGATGCCAGTTAGGCAACAACTTTCAAATTAAAAAGTTTCTCCCATGTGAGGACTCGTCCTCGACTCCCCCTCTCCCACCCCGAATGGCACGGAGCACTTGGAGAAAAGTTCATCTTCCGATCCGAGCATTCACCAATGCCCCGAAAAAGCCCGGCAGCAGCCGTATCCTCAGACTTTGAACGCGCAGAAGAAGAGGCGCGTTAAGGTGCCGGTGCCAGTGCCGGTTGATGCTTTTCCATTAGAGAATGGATCTGAGCGATGGAGGGTGCGTCATGTCAACGAAAAACCCTGGCCCTGGACAGAAGCTGGCACTCTAGTAGCTAGGTTTGGCGTTTTTTTTTTTGCATTTTTATGCTATTTCGTTTCGATTGCCGTTCGGAAGCCGCGATCACCGCCTTCTTCGAGCAACGTGAGTGGCATGCAGCAAACAGTTGAAAGCTACTACACTTTTTGTTTCGCGATTTTCTTCGCGGTTTTTCTTTTTCTTTTGCTTTTCGTTCGAATCGCGCGCGTTACATCGGGAACGCATTTGTCTCTTACACCGCACCACGCCACGCCGTGGTCGTCCGTGCTCAAGAGGCCCAACAGCATTAGGTGATGAGTGCGCGCACTTCGGGCACTTTATGACGATGGCACATGACAGTGTGGCTGAGCCGCAAAAGTTAAACCTACCCCGCAGCCACCACCCACTGGACGTGTAAGGAAATCTTTACCCTGAAAAGGAGTAAGTAAGGGCGGCGAGAAAGGTTTACGAGCGTACAAAGTGAAGCGGCACGTTTTCGCGATAATGATAACACTACCAGTGTAGCCCGTAGGTTGATAGCGTGTAAGAAGGTTGTAAAAAAGTCGCTGTGTGTGTGCTACATCACTCAATCCGGTGGATGGAGGACTCCCGGATGGAGTAATATATGCTGCACGCTGCACGCTCATTACCGTATGGATTTCGCTTGTTCGTTTTGATGCAATAATAGAAAAAGTTGTCTCGTAAATTCGGATTTACGACCCTTCGCAAGTCGTCCATTGATGGCGAATGGTCATATCCTTGTGTTTATGTGACGGCATGTTCGCTGGGTGATCGGGGGTGGTGTTGGTGCCGATAGGGAAATGTTAAGACAAAGGAGGGAGGCCGGGGCGATAACAACTTTGCAAGAAAACTTTCGTTTTATTTCTTTCCTGTACCATGCCGTGGGGGTGGGGGGAATTTGTTTACCGACGATAATGCACCTTCTATCAGGTGATATCGAAATTGTTGTGTGCTTAATGTGCTGCAAGAAACGACGCAAATGTCTTCCGATTTTTGAAGCCAAAGGAATTTACATCCAGGCAGATGTGTTGTGAAGCGATTTTTAAGGAGGGGCTTCGGTATTTTACTTTATTTATTCGCATATATTTTTTATATATTTTTATGAGTTCTTATCCTTTCAAGAGTATTGTGTAAAATTTTGAGATCAATCGAAGCAAAACTGACAAAGATATTGATTTTTGAAAAACAGAGCTTCATACAGTGCTCAAAGCATCTCGCAATTTTGAATCGCGATTCCCAAAAGTCGGTGTCCATCGCAGCACAAAAACTACTGAACCGATCGATTTGAAATTTTGAACATATAATATGTACACTATTTGCTTGGTAGTCCCGTTGAGTTTTATAAAAATTGTTGATACTTTTTTTTACATAATTTTTTTAATGATGTAAAGCTCATTGTTTGAGGCAATATCGAAAAAAAGCTTCACTTTTTCTACTTTTAAAACCTGCCAAAAATCGAAAAATGGGAAACTCTATAAAAACTCGACGGGATTAGCTGGATAAACTTATAATCTAACAAAAGAATATTAATTTGTATATTTATGATGACCCGTCACGTTTGATCAAATCTTCCCCAAAATGGAACCAAATATTCTTGAATAGTTGTAGTTGAATATGACATTATTTTGAAAAAATAACGTTGGATAGTTTCTTCACTAAAAGTCGTCAAAAAAGGGCCTTGTTTTAACCGGAAATAACCAAAGCCCCCCTTAAACAAAGCTTCGCGAACAATCAGTAAAATGTTTCGCGTAGCTTTCGGAGCTCAAAACATTCGGCTTCAGCTTCCTTTCGGTGTTTTGTTCTACCGAAGAAAAAGATACAAATCATCGCGTATAAGAATAGCTATGGACTTTGTGTTACGTATGCATAAATGGAAATTTCTTTCGTTCGTTTTCGTTTTCGTGATGTAACGTGTGATCAACATCGAAATTTAAAAAAAAAATCATCCCTTGTTCTCACAGTGAGTTTTTTCTATTGCCAAAATTTGCCCAGGCCTTGGATTGGAAGGAAAAATAGGAAATCGGTTGGAGCCGTAGGTAACACATCTTTATAAATTCGTGACCGCGATTCAATTTTCGAATTTTCACTGCAAAGATTCAATGAAAAGTAAGAATGAACAGTCAGAGGAATCCAAAATCTGCTTAAACATTAGCTTTGATAATTTATTACTTTGGAATCGCTTTCAAATCGTTAAAAATCGTTATGAAAATCAAATGATTATAGAATACCACGATTTGATTTGATCGTCAGTGAGATGGATCGAGATTGATTCAACGATTGAATTGTCGGCATGGTTGATACATTGTTTCAATGAACAATTTATTGTAAATACGACACATCATCATTCAAATGAAATAAACTGTAAATTATGTGTTTGTTTGATGTAATACCATTTAAACCAATTGTCACAATGATTGTGCAAGCAATTAAAAGCCATTCAGTTTAATGAATTAATAGGAATTTCATTCAAATATCAGATAACATTCATTTTTTCTCGTGAAAGGTTCCTATCGGAGTCCGTACTTATTTCTGGTAAATTCAATCCTTCGATTACAATTAATAGTGACAACATATTAGAATGAAAAACACTCTTTAAATAGGTTCGTTCGATGCTCTGAATCGTTGTTTAATGACTGTATGATGGAAACTGCATAAAACTGGAAACGATTTCTGATAACCCGCAAGCTGAATGGAGCTTTAGTAAAAAGCAAAAGTGATCCTATAGAAGGTTTCAGTTTGATATTGCGTGTCAAAAGGGACGCTAGGTTCAGTTCAACAATCATATAATCCATTAAGGCTGCAAAATATCAACCACTGCACCATTATTATGAACTAAAAGCATGTCTAGTAAAGCTGATAAATCGTTTTGCTGCACTTTTGTTACCACTTTACCACTTTGTTACTTTCACTTCTCCCTCTAGTAACTGAATGCATTTATTCT